>NW_017729005.1:3377827-3392693 GCF_001723915.1 Gavialis gangeticus | reverse complement strand
CCCCCTCCGGCTCCTAGGACCTAGCATGTGGGCAGCCCCCAACCTCCCTCCTACACTTGCACCCCCCAACACATACACCCCCCTACACCCTTCCGTACAGTATACAAGAGTAAGACTTGATTTTGAGCTATTAGGCAATCGCCTCTATATACACTACTAAAAAAATATAAATTAGGACATATATTGTTTTGAAATGAAATTAAAATATGTTATAGTAGATGTTTGATTTTTAGTATAAGACTTGTTTTTATCTATATTTTGTTAAAATGATATCTTTTTTTGAAAGATTTTATATGTGCGGCCCTTGACACCTTACCACAACCCATAAAGCGGAAATAATTACCCATCTCTTGCTAAATGAACTCATGAAGTCTCTCCCAAAATTATTTTTCTATGGTTAAGAGCCTTTTGGAGTTCCTCTTGTGTTCATGGCTTAATTTCTAAGCCATTGGTATCTAAAGTGGGTGGGTGGGCAGGCGGGTGTGCATGCATGTGAGCAGGCGGGTGCGTGTGTTTCTAAGCCATGGGTATTTAAAGGGTGCGTATGTGTGTGGTATGCTCTGGCTATGTGGTGCCGCTTTGAATTCTTACCAGTAATGTCAGAATCAGATTCTAGGATGAAAATAAAGATGACAAATGATAGTAAACTCTAAAGCCCTTGTAGCACAGGTTGAGATTGCCCCCCCCCCCCCACCTCACACATTAGTAGACATTCTTATGTTAGTTAAGCAGAATTAGTATTATATAACTTAAGTTAGTATTATAGTTGCATTTTTTTAGGTACATCTGTCAATCTTGTAAAATGATTGACCTGCAGCTGTTAAGCTAATTGAAATTTACATTTAACTTATCACACAGTATACTCTTATTCTAATAAATTTCATTTTCACTGGATATTCTTTAGGAGGGACTTCTGACCACTAATTAATTCATTAGACAATGAATTAGTATTTTTCTTTATTTTCTAGAGAGTGAACATTTTACTGATGAAGAGACTTACTTTGTAGATTGCCAGAACATATCAATAGCAATCTTGTGTGCATGTGCGTTCTACCAGTAATGCTGATTTTATTTATTTTTATTTTTTTGCCACTTACTTGTTTATGACTTGTCTGAATCCATTTATTATTATTATTTTTATTTATTATTAAAGAAACTGGATGCCTTCTTATTTCTCTCTTGTTTTCCAAATGCAAATACACATTTCTGGTTTTAAAAAAAATCCATCTTTTTTTTGCTTGAAACATTTGCTATCTGGTGCATTTTTATGAATGATTTTCATCTTTTTAATTTGACTTGAATCAATAAAATAAGTTCAAAATTCTTTGAATTGATTTCACAGGCTAACAGCCTCTGCTTGGCTCAACCAGTGACTCTATTCCAGCTTCTACTGTTCGTAGATTTTTTAACTATGCATAATAGCTTTTTTTATTTTACGTTATGCTAATCATGCAAGAATACTGATAAATAGCAGAAGTGTTCTATGTGTTTTAAAAAAAGAAAAGAAAAAGCAAGCTGTCCAAAATCTCAAGATAATAAAAAGTATGGTGTTTATACTTTTGTAGTTTTTATAGTTCCTCTTGAAGTAGTATGGTACCTTGGTTATTCTAACCCTTGATTATCTGAATGACAAATGCTTGATTTGACACTGTTACACATGTCCTAGTAACTAGCTACAATCAGTGGATTGGTGCTTGGGTAACACACAGCAGCAAAAATTAGTACTATGTGACAAAAGTAGCAGGGCCGGCACCACAAGAGAATCTAGCTAGATAAACCAACCATAAGCTACCTTAAGTGAAACTGTAATGAGATCAGGGCCATCTCTCTTATCTGAATGGCTTTTTGGTGAGTGTTTTCCATAGGGGTTCATTTAACTGAAGATATTCTGCAATGTAAATTTATCTTTTAGAGTGCTATATAAAACCTTGGGTATCTAATTATCTCTTGGAATTACAGGGCTCAAGGAAGGACTCGGTTTATCTTGGCTGGTTTGCTCTACTTTGCCAGCAAGCTGGTGCCTGGAAGCTGCCTGTGAACAGCTACCTGTGCTGTTCACCTTATGTAAGGGAAATACATGAAAATTGTGGATTCATAGCATAGAAGTTCTGTGCCAAACCATCTTGTTCCTGCTAGAAATCCCCTGTTATCTTCTCCTGAGGCAAGGAAAGCCTAGCTGTGGGCCTCTATTGTGGTCATTTTATGGAAGGAAATGGACTGGAATTGAACTGGTCCCAGACTTCAAAGTTTTGGGAACCAAGGTGCTTTAGCAGGTGCTTTGAAGAGATAACTTATACCTCCCTATTGCAGTCTGTCTCTTTCATGTGGAAGAGGAGCTGCCCCCTAGGTGAGGTAGGTAGCATCACAAAATATGCAAGACAATTTTCAAGGAATTAGATATGGAAGTTTTACACTGCTTATGCTTCAGTGTCATCAGGTATTCATCAGCAATAAATAAGCTTGCATTGAATATTTATTTAATTTTTATTTTTTCTTGTTTTGAGGGCCATTAAAAGGAGCGCCTATATCTTGCTCTAGATTTTTTTCCCAGCAGCTCTTACACATTTGGCTGCAAAAAGCAGTATTGATCATAGGCAAGTAGGACTGGGAGGGGACCTCATAAGGTCATTGAGTCCAGCCCCCTGCTTCAGGCAGGATTATTTTGGCTAAACCATTCCAGCCAAGTGTCTGTCTAACCTGCTCTTGAAACCTGGCAACAATTGAGATTTGCGCCATTTCTCTAGGTATCCTGTTCCAAAGCTTGACCACCTTCATAATAGGGAAATTCCTCCTAATCTATAACCTGAACTTCCCCTGCTGCATGTTGAGGCCATTGCTCCAAAATCTGTCCCCTATGGCCACAGAGAAAAGACCTTCTCTATCCTGTCTGCAATCACCCTTCAGGTATTTAAAGACTGTTATCAAATCCTTCCTCAGTCTTGTCTTGTCTTCTCTTCTCCTCTCCAAACTAAATAACCATCATTCTTTTAGCCTTTCCTCATAAGTCTTGCCTCCCAGGCCCTAATTACTTTTGTTGCCCTGTGCTGGACTCATCCCAGACTCTCTACAGCCATCCTTAAGCGTAGGACTGAAAACTGGACACAGTACTTCAGGTGAGGCCTCACCAGTGTTGAATAGGGTGGAAGAAGCATTTCTTGCCTCTTTTTTTGCAACAAGAACAGGCTGTTGGCTCATTCAGCTTCTGTTTCACTGTAATCCCTAGGTCCTTCTCTACAGTACTGCAGCTTAATCACTCATATCCTATTCTGTAATTGTGTATGCAGTTATTTTGCAAGTGCAGGACTTTGCATTTGTCCTTGTTTGAATTTCATCTGATTGATTGCAGACCATTTTTCCAGTTTATTCAGGTCATTCTGGATCCTAGCCCTACCTTTCAAAGTGAGTGCAACTCCATACACCTTGTTGTTGTCTGCAAATTGCTAAGTGTGCACTCAGTCCCATCATCCAAATTGTTAATGATGGTATTAAACAATACTGGATTCAGGACAGATCCTTGGGGACCTCCATTTAATACCTCCTCCCAGCTAGACATTGAGCCATTGATGACTGCTCATTTATGATGATGATCCAACCAGTTATGTATCCACCTTACGGTACTTTTATCTGTATTTCCATAAATTGTTAATAAGAATGTTGTGAAAGATGGTGTCAAAATCCTTGTTGAAGTCAAGGTATACCACGTCTGCTGCTCTCCATCCACTGTGGAAAGAAATCAGATTGGTCAGGCATGACTTGCTCTTAGCGAATCCATGTTGACTGTTCACGATCCTCTTGTTCTCTCTTACGTGCTTCACAATAGATTCCTTGTGGACCTGCTGTATGATCTTTCCAGGTATTGAGGTCAAGTTGACTGGTCTGTAATTCCCCAGATGCTCATTGTTCTCTTTCTTAAGCCATCTCTACATGTTATATATATTGCACAATTGCCTTGTTAATTGTGCAATAAATTTAGACTGGCTTCACATGCAAATGTAACTATTGCGCCTTTAAAAAGGTCCAATCAACTATAAAGTTGTTGCTTGAAAAGGTGTAATAACTTTATAGCTGGCTTCTATCCAGCTTTAAATTGATTATCCATCTGCTGAAATCTCTTGGATTCTGGGGAGCACAAGTCACCACCAGGGCTGGGAGATGATGACTAATGAGGTCTCCCAGCCACAGAGGTGCTTCATGCAATGGCTGGGAGATCACAGCTGCTGTTGTCTCCCAGCCATTACAGACTCCCAGCTCCTGGGGCACTCCAGGTGCCCCTGTGCCTGGGAGACAGCAGCAGTGCCCCAAAATTGCATGGATCACCCATTAGATCCATTTGTGCCTTTACCTGGATGTGTGGAGAGGGCCTTAAAGAGAGGCACTATATTCGTCCTTTTCCAGTCATCTGGTATCTCACCCAACCTCTACAAGTTCTCAAAGAAGATATAACCAGTGGCTCTCAAATCCCTAGTATGTTCTTCTGCCATTACTCTAAGGTGTTTGCTCCTTCTCTGTCTCTGCTGCCAACTGTACTCGCCATCCAGAGCTGCTGCTCTTTGTGAAAACTGAAGTAAAAAAGGCATTAAATACTTCAGCCTTCTTTGTATCATCCATAAGTAGGGTAACTGTATGTAATGGGCAGCTCTGGATGCTCCAGGATTCTGTAGCTGGGCCCTGGCTGGTTCGTCAAAAGTCCTGGGCCAGAGTCTAGTGAGCAGATGGAGTGGCACAGTTAGCCAGGCAGGTGGCCAGACATGCACTGCTGCCCCTGTGCAGGAGCATGGTGGACAGACTGGTGGGCAGGTGTCTGCATGAGGCATATCCTTGTTCTCACACAGGAGCAGCAGCGCCTGCCTGGCGCACCATGCCTCCATGCCAGATTCCAGCTGGGAACTCTTGACCAACTGGCCGGGGCCTGGCTACAGAATCCTGGAGTTCACGTGTCCTGGGCAGCAGTGGAGTCACCCTCTTCATAAGTAGATTGCCTTCTGCATTCTGTAACAGACCTGTGGTTTCTCTGGTATTCATGATGATTCAGTAGATAGCACCCCTCTCGCCCCCAGCTCAGCACTTGGGGCACCATGCTTCAGGAAGAGCTGTGTTTTAGATATGGTATATAACATTGGTGTTCTGCCCCACTTGTACAGGTTTTGGAACATATTTTTTCCAGGAGTGTGGGCATGAACGCTAGTATCCTAGCCAGATTCCAACTTGGGTAATTATGTTTTGCCCAACTAAGATTCCCTATGTAATTTTGGATGGATATGATATCCATTTACTGTCATGAACTTCTGTTGTGCACTGTTAAACAGCTGCTGCATTTCATCCCATAGGTGGTTGCACTTCAGCACTGCGTGAATTGATTTGAAATATGGAGAGACAAGGAGAAATAGATGGCTGTGCATGATCAGCTAAGAAAGCCAGAAAGCTGTTGCTTATTTATAATACAGCCATTGGCAAAGAAGTGGATGAGGAGAATCCATTAGAACAACCCCTCTGGATTTCTGTCTGTGTACATTCTTGCACTCCATTGTGATGAGCTCTGATTTTTCTATTGCTCATTGATCCTGGCATATGCTAGGAGACTAAAGCAGATGTAAATGATGCATGTGGAATATAAGCCCGTTGCTGAATCTATGTATAGGAAGGTATAAGATCTTTACTCTTTGTTAAAGAAAGATCATGCTCCTGGTAAGTATTAGTTCTAAACAAATAAAGGAAGAATCTCTAGGAGTTATTTGCCAAAGAACAACAGTAAGAATACATTGTAATTATTTTACCTAGGTGAGGGGTGGTCTTGGGCTAGGAATGACAAACTGTGAAGTGCTTGGTTAGGTGTGAACCCTATTCATGTTGGTTTTGAATTCTGGTAGTTATAAACACAATGGAAAAATGATTGTTTAGAAAGTCTTCTAATATAGTTTTTGCTGGTTAGATTTGCCTGAGAAACAGTGTGGGCAAAGACTTTTTGGAAAAAACCACAAACCTTTCCAGGTAAAATTGCTGTGAGCAATTCTGAGAATTATGTCCATAGTCTAAATTCCATTTTCAAAAGTGGCTTAGGCTCCTAAATACCTTCATTGCTTTTGAAAATGGGGTTTAAGCATAGAAAAATGACTCCTACACTTGTAGGTATAAGGACTAAATTGTTGTGGACACAACTTGTGTACAACTCTAGTGGATTCTAGCTATAGTTGAAAAGTGTCAAATGAGAGTAAATGACCCTAGTGTTTCAAAGAGGGTATACAAATATAAATAAACTTTACAACAAAGGAATGATTAAATGTTCAGTATCTGAACTGTGGGTCTAGAGATCTGACCTGTGGTAGAACTGTACTACAAATTTCTGTGGTTTTTGAACAAGTCGTTTCCTTTTCTTATGCCTCAGTTTCCCCATTTATGAAATGAGATGGAAAACATCCTGTTTGCCTGCCTGAGCATATAGGTATTAAGAATTAATACATAAATATTTGAAATGTTGTTTGGCATGAACTAATAGAACAAAAACTAAATATTAATATTTAAATGTGTCATAGATTTTGTTTTGCTGCTGGGTTGAATAGTAGAACAGGGACATACTTAGAAGGTATTTAGTTTCTGGTGTCTAGTTTTATCTCATTTAAGTAGATACTAAAACAAATGAGTTTCAAATTGATTTTACTGAAGCTATTTACCTAATTATGGTTTTCACTGCACTTGAGTGAATGACTGGAAATCAATGCATCTTTTAAGCCTAGCAGAATAGATGTTAGAGCTGGTGAAACACCAAGTTGAACTGCAGAATTTTGCCTTTCTTATTGATGTTATTTTCAGTTTTTCCTACTGATATGTCCTGTCTCAGTTTGTCAGTTTATATCCCTATGTAAAGTATATGTTACATGGAAAATTTTCTTTTTTAGTCATTTTAATAGCTATTTCCTGGGGAAAAAACAAAAACAAAAAACAAACAAAAAACAAACAAACCATGGGTACTATAGATGTACACATAATTATGCTGGTAGACATAGAGGTAACAGGAATTGACGCACTGGATCAGCGTGGTCCACCTAGTCTCTGACAGCATTCAGCAGTGGATACATTTCTTCCACCTTACTCAAAATATTTTTCTTGTACTTTATCCCCTTTTAATTTCTTGTTAGAGATTTGTTTTCAGGATATGATGTATGGGGATATATTATCATTAACAATTTATAATTGCAGCTGTTCCTGTTATCCAGATAAATGTTAAATCCCTTTTTTAATCTTTCTAAGATTTTGGCCTCAGCCACATTTTGTGGCAATGAGTGCTGTTTAATTACATATTGCAGGAAAAATTTTCATCTCTTTTTTTTTTCATTTGCAACCGAATTTTACAAAATCTTCCTTTTAATCTTGTGTTATGAGGTGGGGGACAGAAGTGTTCAATTCATCGTCTCTGTGCTATTCATTATATAACCTGTATGGTTGGGTTTTTTGTGTGCCTTGTATACAGCTCTTTTCTAAAGTAAACAATCTTATTCTCTTTAGTTGGCCAGCATGGCCATGTCCAGACAAGCATGGCACTGTGGTATATGGTGCCACAGACACATCTGCGGCGTCACATACCACACATTCAGTTGTTCTTGACGCTGCAAGTGAGCAGCGCAGTGGGGTGTGTTTTTGACCCCTGGATATCCAGAGGTCAAAAAAGTCTCTGCAAAATCCCCCCCCAAAAACAGAGTAGTGCATTCATGGGCAGCACACTGCTCAGAACCGGAGCCTGGCCATCTGAAGTCGTACTCTGGCCGTTGGCCAGGCTCCAAGTGTCAGGATTGTGGTTGCTGCAGCCCCAGGAGGCCTCCAGGACCCCAGGTAAGGCTGCTGCCTATGTTTTGCATACATTACAAGCCTGTTAAAAACAAACAAACCCTCACTTTGCTCCAGCTGTCCCTGGTTCATACTATGATTGATTCAGAATCTTGTACTAGATGTTTTTACTTACCTTAGGGGTAGGTAAATGAGAACTTTGTTTTATTAGTTATATTGTGGTGATGAATTTCATAGCAGTTGGAGCTAATATTCTGTAGCTTCATTTTTTTTTTTCTGTTGCTCTGAAGATCTGAGAAGTGTGTGCCAAAATGAGACTAGATTCTTACTCTGATCAGTTTCTTTTGGTATGCTGTTGTCTGTTTGTGACTAAAAAACAACTTGAATCTTAGGACATCCAGACAGTGTGAACCATGTGTCCACCACTGCAGCAGAGAATGCACTGGTGGAGTTTGCAATTTGTGAACGATTGCTGGCATCAAGAAAAAGAATGTGAATTACTTTCAGCTGCAATTCTCTCTAAATGGTGAAATAGTGTTTTGAAATCGCTGTCTAGATGTCTTCCTTTTGTGGTGACTGGAAGTTCTGCCTTCTGTTTGCCTGTTACCTTTGTCTGTTTCAGAGCTGCCTACCTTTTCGTGACCCCTAGGTTTAATTCTGCCTACTTATTAAAGTAATTTTGCCCTCCTGTCTTCCTCCTCTCCAGGTTTGTATATCAGTTGGCTCAGACCTGATCTGGCAATGAGATACACTATCTGAACAACTGACTTGAGAATACAAAACATAGTAATGGTCAGTTTTCCACAAATATCTCCAACACTGACAGTATATCTCAAATATAAACTGTTAATCTAATGGAGTCAGTTTTATTCTGCGCTCATCCATTTATGGTATCATGAGAGGAGCCATTTTTAAAGATGGGTATTGTGGAGAAGCATTTTAGTCAGGACAAGGAAGAGTGACCACTTGATTATTTTTAAATGTTGCCAGGTAAGTAAGGTGTGCTGGTTTAAGGGCGGGTACAGACATTGCACTCTTACTGGTATAAGTGAAGCTGGTTTATGATGGAACAGAAGTTCAGCACACAAAACTGGCCTATACCCATAACAGAACAGAAATTTAGCACACAGTCTGGTTTAGAAATGACAGAGCCTGGTGTAAGATTTGCCCCCTCACAACCAGAGGGTGAATGTGTGTTCTGTTTGCTACCGATCTAAGCTATGCTGCTTAACAGAAAACCATGTAACTTAGATCGATTCTGTCTTGGGCCTTTTGAATGTGTTTACCATATGACTTTTTCTGATGAGGGACTTGAAAAGAAATTGGAATTTCAGAAGCACTTTCCTTTAATAGTGTGTTCTAAATTTCATAGACTTATTTTCAGGGATTCTTCCCTTTTATACTTTATGCCTCGTATCTGAGAGTTGTTTGCCTGACCTGTAGGCCTGAGGGATGATGGTCAAGGCTAAGTGTGGTAGGGATAAAGAGTAACAGTAAATGGTTCCCCTATGAAATCTTTGAGTCATTTTGCTGGGGGACTAGAATGAAGGGTGCTAAGCATAGGGCATATAAGTAGGAAATGAATTCCTACCCTTGTGACATGGTTTCATACAACACAAGTGTGAACATCGGGTCAGATGCAGCCACCGATGAGATGAGAATAATTTGTAGTGAAAAATGTTAGTTTTTTTTTTTTTTTTTTTTTTTTTTTTTTTTTTTTTTTTTTGGGGGATTTATTTTTTAGGTTGTAGTAATCTTAGTTGCCATGGATAAAGAACTGCTGTCTGCATATATGATAGAGCTTCTTAATGGTTTTATAGATGGTTGGTCATTGCTCCCACTTAGATATTTTTAAAGAGATGTATTACTTGGCTCTAATGATAGTTCAGAAACTAAACTTAATCTTTTCATATTTAATTATTTAACAATTAACAAAACAAAAATATTTTTCAGTGCTAAGGCTGAGCTGCTGGTTGAAACAAAAGTAACTGACACAATGAACTTTATTTTTTACCAAGACATTCTAAACATTTATTTACAGATGCTTTGATAATGTACTATAAGCAGCTATTCTTTGATCTTAGTCAAATGCACTATTCAGGTGAGACAAAGTGGCATATTATTCAAGTGCAAGGTGTAGCTAATGTAAGACAAAATTGCTAATATATGCTTGGTTTTCTGTTATGTTCATGTGAGAAATGAATCCCAACACAGTCATTCATGCCTGTTCTTGCATACAACAGACCATTCAGAATCCTTTTATTGTGTCTGTAGAGAGATCTAATTCTGTTGCTCATTAATTTCAAGGCATATTGTGAAAAATATTATGGTAAGAAGAGAGTAGCTGAGGAATACACCACATTATTTAGATGTAGCCAGGGTTTGAATTACACTCAGACTCTGGGGGTGGGGGGTGGCCTTTGGTGGCAGCCAGAAAGAGCTGCTGCTGCCACCTGTGCTGCTTAGTCTCTTATGAGGGGGCTCTTGTCTCTTAAGTAGTGGGGAGGAGGGCTCAGTCCCCCTGTAATTCAAACCCTGGATATAGCATGGTAATGTATTCTTCCATGCTGTAAATAAAATTACCACAATTACCTTTATTTGAAGATTATAATGATATCTCTTTAAGGACTGAGTCTCCATAAATCTTGCATATCACTGAAGAATTTGTGTTTAAATTATGTGGGACTGTGACAGGGGGCTGCCCTGAGTCTGACTTCTGCTTCAGCCCTCCCACCTGTCTTGGGCAGGCTGCCTGTCTATCTCACCTGCCATGCCTTGTTAGTAAATAATTAAGTTTCTCATTAGGCTGGAGGCTTCCCTTTGTGTGCTCAGCTATACCGGGCTGTATATACATGCTCCAACCTTCCCTACACATGTCTTGTACCTTGCAGATGTTACTACCGTCATCAACTCTATAAGCCTCTGGCATTGAGCCCTCTGGCTCCTGTCTCTGCAACATGCAAGCACCGATTTATCTAGTAATTGGCTTTGTGCCTTTCTCTCAGATGCCTGACTCTGCCTCTCTCCTAGGTGCCTGGTTCTGTGCCCTTCTGGCTGCATCCCTCTGGGCTTGCTCTGACCCTGTACGTGCACCCTCTGGTGCTATGGGTTCGCAGAGCCCTTCTGGCTGTGTCCTCTTAGTGCTCTGGGCTCGCTGAGCCCCTGTGGTGCTATAGGCTTGCCCGAACCCTGTATGTGCGCCCTCTGTGCTCACCGAGGGCTTCTTGCTGCGCCGCTGTGGGCTCTACCAAATCATATGCCCTTTCTCTCCAGGCACTAATGAGGCATCCAAACCTCCCTTTCTAGCCTCATCCTGATCCTTTGGGGTAAACATGAACACAAATACAAGCCCCTAGGCTATAACTTAAATACAATAACAACCCTGCTATGCCCCTTTAGGGGAACAAACTTCCACTCCAGAGTAACATGCCCCTATATAGGTACCTGGGAGACTCCCTGTAGGCATATAGCACCTAGATAGCAGAGCAGGCAATCCTGGGAGAGCTAGGCAGGCAGCACCAGGTCTCAGGTAGCTTCAGCAGGCAGGAGCTACTTCCCTGTCAGTTGTTAGAGAGAGTGTGTGTCTTTATCAATGAGAACTTAATATCTTTTTACTTGATTTTTTTTTTTTTGTAGTGTTTAGAGTTTGGTGATGGTTCCTAAATATACTATAAATACTTTTAGTATCTAGACAAAGGTGCTATGCTCTTTCAGCTTCTACTCAGATTGCCACACAGAAAGCAATCAGCACTACCTGGTTGGGGAAATATCAGTGGAAACTGTATTTCATGAGAAACTACAGTTCTGTTGAAATCAGATGTGTGAATCCAATTTCACTGGAATTTGTTTTGGAAGAAAATTGAGGAACAAAGGCCTGACTAGGCTAAAAGATCATATTCTGATTGTAACAAGGACATTGGGGCAGCAACCCAGTCCCTGGGCTACTGTCTACCCAGACACCTGCACTGACCTGGAAATCTGTGTAGCTCGGGTCAGTCACGGACAATGTCTAATCAGGAGTCGGGCTCTCTCAGCACTGAGAGTCTCTCTCTCTTTGAGCCTGACTCCCCTCTTTTTTTTTTATACCACTCTCTTGCAGGCCTGGCATTGTCTGCAAGCATATTGGGGTGGGGCCAACCCAACCCAACAACTGTCTTTAACTCCTTCCTCCCTTGGGACTAACCAGTCCATACCATCAAACAAGTATTACTTAAAAATGACTTTAACTTTTTCATTTTGTGTTTAAATATTACATTTAAACAAAAAAGACTATCAAAAAACAATATATAATTTTTGTCAAAACATGAAACACTTTAATTTACTTAATGCTACCTTTTCAGAATACTCTTTTATGAAGAATTTTAGCGCTTTGAATTATTGGTATGTGTTTTTTGTATCTATTCTTAATAGATAGAATAGATGCATTGCATGCTTCTGAGAGAAATAATGATTCCAAGTGATAATCTTTTTCAATTTCCAAATGTCTTTTTAACTTCAGCCAGTTGTAAACAATAAAATGAAATGCATAACATGAGCAGGATATGGCCCTAAATAAATAGGAACCTACTTGGTTTGATAGCACATCATCCATAATAGCAAAAGGCTGAACTTCATTTTAGTCCCTTAATTTTTTTGTTTTCCTGCTTTCCCCCCCATTGACTAATTTAAAAAAAATGGGGGAAAAAGTTTGGATTGAATCTTCTTCTAATCTGAATCTTTTTCTGGACTGAAATAAGTGCAGTTCCATCTACTTGTAGCCCTCAATCTGTCTTGTATGGTTGTTTTTTAATAGTATAAATCATGGCATACTCTTCCTTTTAAATAAATGTGCTTCTTAATTAAAAAGTTTATTTGAAATGCTGTTTATGATTACACATCGAATTTATTTTGTAGTCTGTTTTTTATTCTCATTTCACAATGAAATTAACATCTCTGTCCTTTTGAGATGATAGTAACATTGAACACTTCCCAACAAGGATTATGCTATTAATAACAAAGCTCGTCTGTTGTATTTTCATTTTTGTATTTCATTGGCATGAACTAATCCTCACAAAATGAGGCACTGAGATTAAGTGATTGATGCTGATCCCCTCTGCAGCTCAGTGTATGACTTTTCCTCATAAGTTTGTTTACATGCAGAATGACGCGCTGAAGGGTAACTGAAAAATTCCCATATAGAAAAAGGCAGAGATTGACAAATTCCGCTTTCTCTAGACATGAGTAGAACAGTGAAACTCAATGATACCTATGAACTATAATCAAAATTAATTTAAAAGCAAGCCTCCTGTATAAGAGGAAACCAACCCAGTTGCTAGCCCTGCACTGTTACCCCTGGTAAACCTTTTGGCACAGACTGCCTAGTATCATGAAGATCATCAAACCCAGGTTGCTGCAGACAGAGTAGAGGCAGATCAAAAATGATCTGCCAAGGTCCCCCTCAAATTAATTCCTATTAGTATTATGTCCAGATCCTTTAATTATGACTGCTGTGGTGTATTACTTTGAGCAGATGTCTGATATAGGAGTAGGAAAAGCTAAGTTGGTAGTTCTCGTACAAACCTCACTGATATCAGATGCTAGTCACCGTAAATAATGTCCATATTAAAAGTACAATTAAGTATGCTTGTTGGGCTCAGCTTTGCTTCACCAGTCTAATTTTATGGAAGGGCTGTGCTCTGTTTTTTGGGTTGCTTAAAGTTGTATATTTCAGCTAGGCTCCATGAGGTTACTTGGGCTTTGCTCGTTGATTGGGGGTTGAAGGGAAAAGGGTTGGTATCTTTTATTAAAATGTCTAATTTTTAGCGACAGAAGCCATTATGACAGATGATAAATAGTAAATGCCTTTTTTATTTTCTTGACACTGACTTTATAGACCTTTGTCATATCCCTTTCAACTTATTTTTTTTGTCTTCTCCAAGATGAAAACTTTTAGTCTTCCTTTGTATGGAAGCCTCTCCATGTCCCTTGCCATCTTAGTTGCCCTTTTCTGTCCTTTCCAGTGTCCCTTTGGCAATTTCTAAGAAACCAGAACTGCATGCAGCATTTGTGACACGGGTGTATCATTGACTTACACAGTGACATAATGACACTTTCTCTTTTTGTTTTCAGTTTCCTGGTTAATAATTCTTTACATTCAGTTTGCCTTTTTGACTTGCTACCACTGAATAGTGGGCTGATGTTTTAGTGAACTGTTCACAATAATGTCAAAGTCTTTTTTTTCCCCTGAATAGCAAATGCTAAGGTATAACTCAGGGTTAGGCAATTATTTCAGCTGGAGGGCTGCTTAATGAGCTTTGGTGAGCTGTCAAGGGCTGAAAGGGTGGTCCTGCTCCTTGACAAACACCCACCCCTGGTCACCATCTTGGGACCAGAAGTCCGGCTCCCTAACCCCTGACCTTTACCCCTGGAAGTCCCTCCCCTTACCCCTGGAACTACTCCTTTTGGGACTGGGGTTTGTCATCATGGAACTGGAAAAAAAACAAAACAAATTATATACTAAAAATAAAACATCAATAATAATAATATTTTAAAATTTTATTTAAAAAAAAATTGTTCTGATTTGTGTGTTTTGCATTGTGGGTATAGAGGTGATTGTATAATAGCTCCAAATGAAGTCTTACTCTCCTATATTGTGGAGGGGTGGGTATGGGGTTTGTGGCAGGATGTGGATGTGTGGGTATGTGTGGATGTGGGTGGGTATGGGGTTTGTGGAGGGGGAGGATGGGTGTGTGTGTAGCATGATTGTGGCTCCCTCCAGGGGCATGTGGGTATGTGTGTGTGGGGCTTGTTGGAGGGTGTAGGTGGGTGCAGTGTTTGTGAGGTGTGTGGAGGAAGGTGTGGTTGTGGGTATGGTGGGGTGTGCATGAGCCCCCCTTCATGCCCTCCTGAGTCTATCAGTACTTCCCTAGTTTCATAGTTTCTAGGGTCGGAAGGGACCTGAGTAGATCATCTAGTCTGACCCCCTGCCATGGCAGGAAAGAGTACTGGGGTTAAACGACCCCAGCAAGGTGTTCATCTAACCTCTTCTTAAAAAACCCCAGGGTAGGAGCCTGCGCCTCCTCCCTTGGAAGTTTTGGTTCCAGACCCT
>NW_017729005.1:3362073-3376966 GCF_001723915.1 Gavialis gangeticus | reverse complement strand
CTGCAGAATAGCCCTCCTTGGTGATGACCCCTTCTTTCCATTGGGTGTAGGCCGCCTTTTTAGCAAGGAGACATTCCCGGATGCTTTTGGTGAGCCATGGGGGCTTATGCGCCCTTCTGCTCCCTTTGATCCTCGTTGGGATTACCTTCCTTTGGGCTTGGAGGATCATCTCCTTGAGAAGCAACCACTGTCCTTGGACACCTGTCTCCCCTCCCCTCCAGGACCTCACTGCTTCCCCAACTATTCTCCTTAGCTCATTGCCTCCACCCCACAACAATCCGGAACCTGCATGCCCTGCAGCGCCTCCCTGCCATCACCAACAGCACATAGCCTCAGCATGCCCCACTCCTGCTTTGTACTGACCAGCCATGGCACATCTTGCTCCCCCTGGGCATGCAGCAGGGTTGGGGCAGCTCTTTCTGGGTGCTGCTGCCACTGGCCCCAGCCCCATGGTACTAGTGGGGACCCGCACACGCAGCCCTGACCTGGCATACCCTGTGGCTGCTCTGGACCCGCTTATCTTGGTTCAGCAGTGGCAGCTGCCAGGCAGACACTGTTACTTGGTGCAGGGGGAAAGCAGCCCCTCCCTCACCACTGCCAGAAAGTTCTTGGTGCAGCTGCCTGGAACCTGTACCATGCCAGGCTGTGCTGAGGCTCTACCACCATCATTGCCATCTCTGGGCTGCTGAGCATGGTAGCAGTGACAGTGTAGGGCAGACCAGGCGGAGGTGACACAGACTGCCTGGAGCCTCTGCCGTGCCAGGCTGCCATTTCACCCATCCCCAGTATAGCTTATCATTGTTAGTGTTCCACATTCTCATTTTTTATCTAAACAAAAACAAACAAACAAAAAAATAAGGACCTTTTCAGGGTTTATCTTTGAAACATAACAACCAGAATGAAATAAGAATAAAAGGAAAAAAATTGGTTTAAAATTGGAGAAAAATCCCTCAGGAGGGAGGGAGGAAGGCTGGGACTGTGGAAGGGGCGTGGCGCAGTCCATTGGCCACTCCTGGGGCTGCAGCAGGGAGCAAAGTGGGGGGAGCTGTCAGTGGGTGCAGGGCATGGGGTGGAGAGGCTGCAGGTGTGGAGTCTATGCCATTCTTGGGGGTGTGTGCACCCCCAGATCAGTGGCAGGAAGCACATGGCACCACACCCTGACTTTCTTCCCTGGCTGTGTATGTGCTCCTCCCCCCTGCCGCAGCAGCCTCTTGCTGGGATGCCCTGGTGTTTGGTGGGGAAGGGGCAGTGGCGTATGGCTGGATGTGGAGTGGGGGGGACCGGTCCCTGACACCTCTTGCCCCACCTGGGATCAGAGCCAGGATCTCTGTACCCCCAGGCAATGGCTCCAGCCTCATGGGCCCATGCAGAGTGGCCTGGTGCAGCACCCATTGCAGGAAATGGGGCCAGGCTCTCCCACCTGCTCCTTTCTCCCCCCCCCCAAATCAGGGCATGCAGCTCCCAGGACCTGGGCCAAAGCCAGAGCCGCTGGGGTGTAGTTTGAACCCACCTGCCCCAGGAGTAATTCATGTAGCCTGTCCCACCAAGGGTCAGAGCTGGAAGCCCCAGGCAGTGGCTCCAGCCACCGTCCCCCAGGCATGGCCACCGCCACCCCCCTGCTCCTCCCTCCATATGCAGCTGCTACCCCTGCCACCCCTCCCACATCTGGCTGGATACCTGTGTGTCACTGGAAGGTGTTTTAAGGCTTCGGCCTTCTCTTGCTGGGTGCTTTGCCCCCAAGTGATGTTGGGGTGAAGTTTGTGTTCTGATGCCACCTGGGTGGTATGGGTGCTGCCCTTACTCACCTGCCACAACTTCGATGTTCTTGTTGGGGAGGCAGTTCCCTTCAGGTGGCCCCCTGGGGATGAAGGTGCCTCAATCCTTGTTCTTGCTTTGTGGGGCTCCAAACCTCCCCTTTACCTTGCTCTTACCACATCCATGGCCAGGATGGATGCTATCCTCTGCAGGCATCCCCTTGGATGACTTTCCCTCTTTGCATAGCTTGCCCGCCTCCAAGTAGGTTGGGTCTTCCTGGTCAGTTTGCCCTTTACCGTAGTCGGTTCCTTGACTTCAGGACAGTTAGTGCATATAAGCTGGCCCTGTCTCAGGCCAGCTAGGGCTTCTGGTGAAAATCAACACCTGGATTTCCACTGGAAGGCCCCCCTGGGATCTCATCGCCCAGTGCCCCTTTTATAGTCCAAAGAAACTTGAAGGAATGGATGAGGGACCCACTTGTCCCTGTGCCCCGGGTGACTATGGGGGTGGGCTGCCATCCCATGCCCCACCCTAGTCTGGCTTCTCAGTTTGGCCAGCACTGATCCCCAGCTGACCTGGAGTCACTCCTGGTCTTCCCTGGCTTGGAAGGGTGCGTGGTTCCCATGCTGGGTTGATCGTGCCCTCCATGTGGGGTAACTGCTCCCTACTAGTGCCTCCCACCTCCTGTATTAGGGCCTTCAGCTCCTCCTCTCTTGCCTTCAGCTGGGCAATCTTCCTCCTCACTGCTGGCATACTCTTCTTTCCCTGATGGTGTCTCTGGGTAGGCATCCTTTTATTTCCACCGTTTGCTGCCTGCCAGCTGTTTTCCTGGCCGCTATTTGAGCGGCCTGCGGTTTCCAGAGGCTCCGCCCATGTCCCTCGCTGATCCACGATTCTTCCTGGCTCCCGCTCTTCAGGATCTCTATGGTGTGTACTGGGGTGCATGGGGTAGGGGTCCAGGACCCCTTAGAGGGGCTTTCACTGCCCCTCTCACACAGTGTCTCAGGTAACCTGCACTTTTAGCTTACCAGCACCATGCATTTTTCAATTCAAATCCCTGTTAACCGGCATGAGTGGGGAATGGGCCCTTCCCGACTCATGCCAGTTAACAGGGTTTTATACTGAAAAACAGGTGTAAATCAGTAAAAACTGGGTGACTTAAATTTCCTGATTTTTTTTTTTTTTTTAAAATCAGTGTGGGGGGAAAATAAAATAAAAATCAGTAAAAAACTGAGACTGGAACACTAATCATTGTGTATGTCAGTGGTGCTCAACCTTCTGTGAGCTGGATCCAGTGTAGGGTTGGCATATGGGGTCAGGCCACAGGTGTGATCTGCCACACTGACCCAGCATTTATGGATAGAACTGGTTATGGATCAACTGTGCGCACAGCCTGGCCCCACATGCCAGATCTGGCCACAGAGCAACCCTCTGCCAGCATGATCTGGGATTTGTCATCCAGTTTACAGGGCTCTCCCTGGGTCCAGAAATTTGGTGATGGGGGAGAGGAACTACCCCTGTTCCCCCTGAGCACTGCCAGGAGTGACCAGGAATAATGGTCACAAGCTGGCAGAGGGTAGATTTAGGCTAGATATCAGGAGGCGCTACTTCACGGTCAGGGTGGCTAGGATCTGGAACCAACTTCCAAGAAAAGTGGTGCTGGCTCCTACCCTGGGGGTCTTTAAGAGGAGGCTAGATGAACCCCTTCCTGTGGTTGTTTGACCCTAGTACTCTTTCCTGCCATGGCAGGGGGTCGGACTAGATGATCTACTCAGGTCCCTTCCGACCCTAGAAACTATGAAACTATAAGGGGGAGGTGGTGGGAGTGTTAATTGCTGCTATTGTTCCCTTGCTGTCAAATTTCTAGACCCGTGGGGAGTCCCACGGGCCAGGTAACATGGCCCTGCTGGCCAGAGGTTGAGTAAAACTGGTGTGTATGCATCTCAGTTTCCCATGTGCATCACTTTGTATGTATCAACTTTTATTTATTAGTTCTATATCTTTGTGTATCCAAAGGCTCAGAGCTGCTTACAATAAACAACCCATAGAAAGAGTTCTCCAAACAACAACTGAAAACCTGAGAAGTCCAGCTGCCCTGCTCTAGCTCTTTGCCATCTTGTTGCCTATTTGTTCAATTTTATGAAGAGCTACAGAAGGATCTCAGTGCCAGCTTTTGATTTTGGTCACTGTAGCAAAGTGGGGCTCCCCACCTGGCCACTGTGCCAGGTTCCCCACTTGCCTTTGGGTATGCCCCCCACCTGACTCCCCTGCCACACCTTGTTATTAATTAATTAACGATCTTAATTAGGCAGGAGGCTACCCATGTACTGCCCCGATGCCAGGGGGCACTATCTGTGGCTCCGTACCTCCCCTACACCGCAGCCCATGCCTCGCAGATGGCATCCTGATGTTACAGTGCTCCTGGCTTACCGTCAGAGCAAGCTTAGGCCGTGCCGTCAGGCCTCAGTCACCTGCACGTTTACACTGCCCGCTTCTCACTCAGGCCTCGTGCACTGCACCCTCTCTCAGGGTCTCTTTCGTGCATCACAACTTATGCTGCCTTGCTCCCTCTTGGAGCAGGCCCCCTTCTGGCCATAGGCTTAGCTAGTCCATTCCTTGGGTAGCAGATGTACCATCTGGTGAGCCAGCTAGTTGCCTGACCGGGTCTAAGCATACTCTGGACCCTTCCCGGGTAACGCACTGTGTGTATGTATATACTGGGCCCTCAGCTGTCTGGTTCTTCTCCCCCTCCACTCGGGCTTCCCATCTCCACCCCCTTCACTTGGGGCCACGGGGCTTCCCTCCCTGGTGGGCTCAGGTGGCTGTAGCTGTGCCTGGCCCCCACTCTCCCTCCTCGGGGTCTCGTACCCCATAGGGCTCAGGTAGCTGCAGCTGCGCCTGGCCAACCTACCTCTGGTGTCACCTGACCCACCCAAAGGTGGAAGCTGGGATTAAGGCACCCCACCCCCCTTTCACCAGGGTGGTAACTGGCTTGGCATTTCCTGGGGACTCCTGCGCCACTGAGAGCCCCACCAGGTCACCCACTCCTGGCAGGGTACAGTTTTAGGTCATGCCCAGGACCAGGAGCCTCCATGCCATCCCCTACAGCTCCTGCTCTTACCTCCAGTTGATATTGCCTGGCTGCAAGGCTGCTGCTGTTGTTGCTTGGCCTGCCAGCAACAAAATGCTCTGCTCATATAGGCAGCCCTGAATCTAAAATGGCTGCCCTAATCGGGCATCTGCTGGCTGCTAGGCTCAGGCCCTTAAAGTGGCAGACACAAGCAGCACCCTGCCACAGTCATCCTGAATAATTCAGTGTCATGCACAAGCCTGGCCACCTCACTATTCACTTCTCTTTCAAATAATTTGTGAATACATTAGATGACACAGCCCTTAGGCCATAGGTACCCTGGGATCTTTGGAGGGTGACAGTGCGGGGCTGGGGTTGGGGCTGGGGATGAGCCCTGTTGCTGCAGGCAGAGACATGCACTGAGCACATGACGGCTCTGCCCCAGCCCTGGCCCAGTGTTGTCACCTTCCCAAAATTCCAGGTTCTCCATAGAGACCAGCAGGGAGCCTTGTAGGTGGGGCAGGCAGGGAGCTGTCTGGGGCCAGGTCTGGGATCTTGGGGCAGTGACGGTGCAGAGCCCAGGCCAGGGTAGAGCCACAGTCTGTTCCCTGCGTGTCCCTGCCCATGGAACCCATGTTCGTCTGGGGGATATGTGGGCAGCAGATAATGGTTTTGCCCTGCTCCGTGCTATCACTGCCCTGTGATCCTGGCCTTGCTTGCCCCTCCTGCTCCTGAACACCACTCCCAGCCCACCTGTGGCCTCATCCCACATAGGGAGTTTTGGTGAGTTGATGCACAGGGGAGAAGGGGCTGCCAACCCAGCCCATGACACTTCAACAAAACTTACGTGGTTCAAGGGCCCAAATAATTGCCTGCCCCTGCTCTAGCACCATAAGTATACCCCTGAAATGAACTTCATAGCTGCCTGGGCTATGGGACTAGAGACCTGGGTCTGCAGCCCCCTGTCCCCTGCAGCAGTGTTTGAACCCTGGCTGCAGCCTGTGGGAGGTGATGACTGCTGTGGCAGAACAGAATATGGACACTGGCTCCCCGTCTCCCACAGGCAGCATGGCCATGAGGGGGTGGATGTGGGCTGCCACTGCAGGCTTTGGTAGGGAGGCTGGCTGTCTGCCACTGTGCACATTCCCAGTGGGGTAGGGGGGACTTGTGCCCCCCATATCTGTGTGCAGGGTGGGGCTGGAGGCACATGCAGGTTGCCCACTGTGGGCTCAGGCTTCCTGCCCTGCTGCAATCCTTTGGGGCATTTGCAGCCCAGGTGGTGGGACCTGGTGCGGCAGGGCAGAGTGAGACCAGGTGGGGAAGCTTCTTGCTGCTGCAAGCCCCGTGTTGTCCTCGGAAGTTGTTCCTGGCCCACCCTGCAGCAGCTGGAACAGTGGCATGGGGTTGTGCCCCTCACTGCTGCATTGTGGGTAGGGGGCATGTTGCTAGGATGCTGCAGATTTCACACCAGCAAGGAGCTGTCCTGCACGGCCTTGCTCTGCTCTGCCCTGCCATGCTGGGTCCCAGCTGCTGGGCTGCAGAGGCCCTGGGGAAGGGCAGCAGGGCAGGGAGCCTTAGCCCACAGCGGGCAGCCCACCTCAGCCCTGAACACAGATATGGGGGGCATGGGTCTTCCCTGCCCCACTCTCTTGCCCCCCTGGGAGTGTGCATAGTAGCAGGGAACTGTCTCTACCCCTCTACCCCCTAGATGAGCCACCTGCAACTCCTTCCTGCTCCCTGCTGGGGTCCTGTAGTTACATGTGGCCCTGGGTCCCAAGTTTCATGCACCACCAAGCTGGGCAGCAGCCCCAGTCCTAGCCCTGCCCATCTCTCTCTCTCTTTCTCTCTCCCTCCCTATGGGGGTCTCAGTCCCCCCAGCCGTACTTATCTGAGGAGTTGCTCTCCAGGCTGCCTGGCAGCCATGTGCATATATGTACACGTGGTGCCACCTGCCTGACTGCCCTCCACCCACTCCCCCCAGCTTCTTGCAGGCTAGAACCCTCAACCATACGAGTGGCCCTCCTCTGGACCCTCTCCAGGTTGTCCACGTCCTTCTTGAAGTGCAGCGCCCAGAGCTGGACGCAGTACTCCAGCTGCATCCTGACCAGCGCCGCATAGAGGGGGAGCAAGACCTCTCTGGACCTGTTAGTGATGCCCCTGTTGATGCATGACAGGGTGCAGTTGGCTCTGCCTATCGCTTTGTCACATTGGTGACTCATATTCATCCTGGAGTCAATCCTGACTCCAAGATCCCTCTCTGCCTCTGTACTGCTGAGAGGGTCAGCCCCTAACCTATAACCATAATGCTGGTTCCCTCTCCCCAGGTGCAGCACCCTGCATTTGTCCTTGTTGAACTGCATCCTGTTCAGATCTGCCCACTTCTCTAACCTATTCAGGTCTGCCTGGATGCGGTCCCTGCCTGCTGGTGTATTCACTTTACCCCACAGTTTGGTGTCATCAGCGTGACAGCTCTCCACACCCTTGTCCAGGTTGCTAATGAAGATGTTGAACAGCACCGGCCCAAGGACCGAGCCCTGGGGGACTCCACTGCCCACACCCTCCCAGGTCGACGTAGACCCGTCCACCACCACCCTCTGGGTGTGCCGCTGGAGCCAGTTTGCCACCCATGTGACTGTGCATTTGTCAATGCCGCAGTCCCTCTGCTTGCCCACCGGAATTGGGTGGGACACTGTGTTGAAGGCCTTCTGGAAGTCCAAGAAGATGACATCAACATCCTCCTTCATATCTAAGCTTTTTGTTACCTGGCCATAGAAAGGGACCCGGTTAGTCAGGCAAAATCGGCTTTGCACGAACCCATGCTGGTTACCCCTCAACTTCACTTCCCCTGCAGGGCTCTCACAAATGTGGCCCTTGATAATTTTTTCAAAGACCTTCCCCAGGATAGAAGTGAGGCTGACTGGCCTGTAGTTGCCAGGCTCTTCCTTCCTCCCCTTCTTGAAAATAGGGACCACATTGGCCCTTTTCCAGTCCTCAGGGACTTGGCCCGAGCACCAGGAGTCCTCGAACAGCCGTGCCAATGGCTCCGCAATGACACCAGCCAATTCCCTCAGCACCCGCGGATGAAGGTCATCCGGGCCCGCTGACTTGGACACATCTAAGCCCTCCAGGTAATCCTTAACTAGGTCTGAACTAACAGTCGGGGGACTCGCATCCTTCCTGGGCCTCTCTACGCTATCACCCAAGAGCACCCCATTGTCAGCAGACAGGAACATGGAGGCAAAGAACTTGTTGAAGAGTTCTGCCTTCTCTCGCGCGTCCGTCACCAACTGCCCTGCCCTGCCTTGCCTTGCCCTGCCTCATAGGGGTCCAATGTTACCCCGAGACTTCTTCTTGCTACCTATATACTTGAAAAAGGACTTTTTGTTATCCTTAATCCCAGAAGCTAATCTAAGCTCCAGTGCTGCTTTAGCCTTCCTTACCGAATCCCTACAAGTTCAGGTCAGGGAGGTGTACTCCTCCTTTGTCCCTGCCCCCTGCTTCCACTGCCAGTACGTTTTTTTTGTTTTCTTTGTCCTCAGGCCAGCCTGGATATCTGCGCTCAGCCATAAAGTTTTCTTGGACCCTTTTCCCGCCTTCCTGCGCAGAGGAATTGCATCCTGCTGCACCCCAAAGATGGCCTCCTTGAGGAAGGACTACCTTTCCTGGACCCCCATACTAGCTACCCCCTGGGCTCCGAGTGCCTCCCTGACTACTGCCCTGAGCACATCGAAGTTGGCTTTCCTAAAGTCAAGCATTTGCGCTGTGCTAGTTACCCTCCCCACCCTTCTCTGAATAGCAAACTGGATCATTTCATGATCACTGTCCCCTAGCCTCCCTTGTACTAGCACATCCCCCACCAGGTCATCCCCAGAAGCTAACACCAGATCAATTATGGCGTTTTCCTTAGTGGGGACGAGTACCTCCTGCACGAGGTGTAGATCCTGTACGCACGACAGGAACCTTTGTGAGTGGCTAGACCTGGCCGTCTGGTCCTCCCAGTTGATGTCAGGGTAGTTCATCCTTTGCATGCACAGCCTCCCCCAGCTGCCTGGAAAATTCCAGATCCAGCTCTTCCTCCTGATGTGGTGGCCTGTAGTAAACCCCCACCACCAGATCCCTCTCCCCCTGCCCTCCTTGAAGTTTGACCCACAGGGTCTCAGTTAAGCCTTCCTCTGGTCCCATTTGGAAGGTAGAACTGGTATACTGTTCCCTAACATACAGCGCAACCCCACCACCTTTTTTCCCCTTCCTATCTCTTCTAAACAACCTATTGCCCTCTATGTCTACTGCCCAGTCAAAAGTTTCATCCCACCATGTCTCCACTAGGCCAACCAAGTCGATTTTACTACTTGCAAGCAGGAGAGCAAGCTCCTCCTGCTTGTTCCCCATGCTTCTTGCATTAGTGAAGAGACACCTTCCAGTCTGTAAGCAGCACATAATGTCTCATTCTGTGTTGGCCAAATGCCAATACTAAACTGCCCCAAGAGTGGCATGGCTTCTCTGCATGTCCTGTTCTCTGAAGGATTTGGTAAGGTCTTCACAAAGCTTCCTTAATTGGGAAGTTCTGGAGTTGCTTCTCGCCATCCCAGACCTGCATGATGATGTCCCACTGTTCTGGGCTTGTGGTTCTGCTCCAAAAAAGTCTTTTGAAGTGGTCATAGTTCCCTCATTTTATATTTGGCTTATATGTTGAGTCTCTACAATCATAGGTGCTTTGTTGCTCTTTCAAGATGAAAGTATAGAACATGGAGATTTGGAAGCCACAAGAAAGAGGTCCCAGGGTTTTAGTTCTCTTGCCACACACTTTTTTTTTGCCAGGGACTACAAGGTTCAAGCCCTCAACCTGTCCAGACACTCCAGGCAGAACACTTGAAGCAGTCTATCTACTTTCATACCCACAATCTTACCTTCACCACCTGAAGACTCGCAATGTGCCAGTTTCTTAAAAAAATTTGTAGCCATTGCATAAATATGCAAAATATGACATATCATGCCGTTGCATTCTTTTAGTTAATTTTGACTTGTACACAGTTCCTTCTCTCTATGTATATTTTTAACAAGCTATCTGAATTGGAATAGGTAGTTCCTAGACACTGTACATTAAGTCTTCTATTTGGCATGGATTCAGCTAGTCATTCCAGATGCCATAGCTGTGGGATAAATAGTAACAGTTTAAAGGCTTGTGAATTTAGGTCATTTTATCTGATTAAAATATGACATGACTTTAATCCTTAAATCAGGGCTGTCCAACTTCTAAGTGGCTGGGGGCTGCATTCTCTGTGAGCCGCAGCAGCAGGGTCTACGTGCTGTGCCAAGCCACTGGGCCTCCAGCCTCAGCTCCCTGGCTCCTGGCTGCACAACATAGTGTGGGTGCTCTAGGCTGTGGACTTCATTTTAGCAGAGAAATGCACAGATTTTGCACTTTTGCAAAGAGCTCTCTGCTGTGGACTACCCTGGCACCACAAGCTGTACTATGCCACTTTTTCCTTGGGGCAGGGACAGGAAGTGGAAGCCAGAGGAGGGAAGGAGAGGCCATAGATTCCAACTGCTGCGGCAACTAAAGTGATGAGCAGTGCCTCAGTGGGAGCCCAGGGACTACAAATAACCTCTTGTACGACCAGTTCACATGTGGCCCCCAGGCCATCAGCTGGACAGCCCTGATTTTAATCATGAACTGTTTTTTTGGTTCAAGATGAACATTACAGGGACAATATTTCTGTCCATTTTTCTTTCTTCATAATGGGTATATGATTTTTAAAATGTGAAATTTTACTCTTCTCAGCTGATTTGTTAAATCAGAAATAGCAGGTGTGCCTTTTGGCAACAGGACTCATTCTGAAGACTTGGATACTACCAGGACTATGACTGAATATTAGACTACTTAATAGGTGCTTTTACTATGCGGTACATAAACTGGAAAAAAAATAATGGGGCTGTTCCTTTTGCACATATTTATTTTGATGGAATGGAAATTGGAGCAAGCATATCTTTTAATGCCTGGAGACCTGATTCTGAGCTCCTTTCCATCCCCTTTTTTCTAGTCATTGCTGAAAAGGGACTTGGCACATACAACAGATGTTGCCTCACTACCTGTGAGTGTAGTGCATGATGTGGGGGTCATCAGTAGTGTAACTTGAGTTGAGCAAGAGGGGCACCAGCTTCCCACAGAGTCTGCACCCCAGCAGCAGAAGCAACTCTACAATATTGCTGTCACAGCAGCAGCTGAGTATACAGACACTGCTGCTGCAGCAGGTGCAACAGGCAGGGGTGGCAGCAGCTCCTGCTGACTGTTTGAGTCTGAGTAGGTAAGACCCTCAGCCCCTGTCCCTCCTGCCCTGTCCTCCCCACTCTACTCTTAGCACCTTCCCTCTTCTTCCTTCCTCTCTCGACTCTATCACAGGGTTTGCCTCTGTAGAGTCATGCAAGGGAACTGTATTTATGCAGGTACTCCGCTTTGCCCCCATCTCTGTTGCAGTTCAGAGTTAAGCCTTCACACCGAAATAGTCCCACACTTTAGATTCAGGTTTGGGTCCAAACAGGAAAGGGTCTTTTATCACAGTCTATTTGGAATGTGGTCCATAATAATATAAATCTCATGAGATCAGGTTGTAAGATTAAGATAGATAGTTCACAATTTGAACTTTAATTTTCTAAAAGTCCATGCTTTAGTCATAATGTAGATTTGGATGTTACTAGAGGTGCACCAATAAATCAGTCCGCGTTTCAGAACGGCACCGATAAAAGGAAAATTAACATTACTGGCAATCAGCTTTTTTGGCAGGTGTAGCCAATAATAAAACCAATAAATGCAGTGTATATGTGCACAGCTGCAGCATGCACATGGTCAGGAAGGCAATCAGGCAGTGTGGAAAGCAGTGCCCTGCTGGTAAATCTGCAGGAGGGGTAGGGGCATGGGGAAGGTAGATCAAGGTACCCATGGTGAGGGAGGAAGTAGGGCAGGTGCTGCTCAGCCAGGGTGGTGAATGTGACCCTGGGGCTGGGAGCAGGACGTAGTCACAGGCAGCTTATCTGGAGGGTGTGGGGGGTGCGTCTTCTTACTGCTGTGTGTACCCTCAGGGTTGGCATGGGGGGCATGTGGCCTCCTGGATTTGCACATGGGGCAAGGGTGAGTTGCCTGCTGTGTGCCCAGGGCCAGGGGCTGTCCCGGCCTCTTCTCAGTGGCGGGGCTGGGCCGGGACTGGGATCTGAGCAGGCAGGAGTGGGGTGGGCAGTGGCAGCACTGGGAGGGGTGATTATGGGGTAAGCTGTAGCTACCTCAAAATTCCCTGTAGCCACCCCTCCCAGCCCCACTGGCTCTGAGCCCAACCTAGCCCAGCCCCACTACCAGGAAGAGGCTGGTGCAGCCCTGGGTCCCTGAGCATGCGGTAGGCAGCTTGCCCTCACCCCGTGCACAAACCTGTGGGAGGGACCAACCCCCCCCATTCCTCCCCTGGGGGTGCAAGCAGCAGTGGGGAGCTGCTCCCCTTCCCCACCCCCACTGCACTTCCTGGATAAGCTGCCCAGGACTCCGTCCCTAGCCCAGCCCTGGGTCACGTTTACCACCCTAGCTGGGCAGGGCCCGCCTCTGCCCCACTCCCTCCCTTGCCTTGGGGGTCTTGAGCTGCCTCCCTGCCACGTCTCTTCCCCCACAGACTAATCAGCAGGGTGCTGCTGCCCAGCTGCATTTCTGTAAATTGGTTATCAGACCAGTGTTGGCTGATATGTCTGGTTAATAATTGTCTGTTGGTATCGGTCAAGAAAATTTTTATTGGTGCACCCCTAGGTGTTAGCTTTTCTCCAGGGAGTGTGGACCACAGAATAACTTGTGGTGGAAAAATCCAAATATGAACCTATTTCATCTGTGCAGTTTCTACAGTGGATGTTCCTATGGTAAATATTTTGTCATTCAAACCCATTCATGTCTCAGAATCCAGATGAAAACTTGATAGATCTAGGGATAGTGAGAGAGGAGTGGAACTCCTCTACTGCTTTCAGGGTCTTAACTTTGTGCCATGAGGGAGGAGTTCTTTTTAATTATTTTCCTTGTTTTAGCACAAAAAATGAAATGATATCAAAGGAAAATGAAAGAACATAAGAGACTGTTGTCAAGGTCAGCATGATCCTGTTCTGTGCAGTGTTTGAAGATTACATGACATCTACAACTGTAGAGACACTTATTTAGGAAAAGGCGTTCTCCAGAATGGGAGTGATGCTGTTTAGCCCTGTATCTCCATCCAGCCAAGGGAAAAAGTATTGATTCCTTATGCAGGGATTCTGCAATTTTTCACACTTCTGGCATTCCTCAGAGGGCACCATCTATGCTTATAGCTGGATCTCCAATAATTTACTGAACTGCAATGGTTATACCCTATAGTATCCTTTCTACAGAAGGCAGATTTTTATTCCGATAAATTTTTCTAAAACTTTTGTCAGTTTTAACTGATCACATCAGCATCAAATTCATATTGACTTGTGCTGACAGGAACAAGCAGTGTGAAACCATTGTTCCCAACAATAAACTTATCCCAAGGATAAATGCACCATTGCTGTTATCTGAGAAGAATTGCCAATACAAACAATACAACACCATCTTCTCAAATTGTAATGCCTATAAAAGTAGGCTTTCAGTTCCTCAAATTACAGCTTGTAAAGCCAGCAAGGAGGCTGCTTCATGTTTTGAAATCCAGGAAATAAGGGAAGCAAGGCAGATATATTTGTTTCATGGTGTATGTGCAATAGGTTTTATTTGTTTGTTTTTCCCCCTTCCATCTTCCTTATCACACTCTCTATTATTTAGATTCCTGGTTTTGAATCTAGGGTACTCTTGCCACTGGTAGTAGTTGTATTTAGCTCTTATGTAATGTATTTCATTAGTAGATATCAATGTGTTTTACAAAGTAGGTAAGCATTATTATCCCATTTTACAGATGGGGGAATATCAGGTGAGGAGAGAGCGAGCTGTACCAAAGAGAACTGAATAAGTCAGCTAGAGAACCCAGGCATCCTGAATCCCACTACACTGTCTCCAAAAAATATATAGTTACTCTCTTGATTTGAACTTTTGTTTGAGCGCATGTGTGATAAAGAGGGGGAGACAAATGAACAATTTCTAGTTTTTTTATGCACTCATTTAGAGAGATGTTTAATTCAGCATTTCTCAACTTGTGGGTTGCAACCCAAAAGTGGGTCACAAGAATATTTCAAAGGGTCATGAGCAAATGCCAGAAAAATGCATGAAAAAACAGGTTTCCCCACGCAGGCTGGCAGTGTTCCAGCCTGCAAGGGGCTGCTTGGGGCATGGCCAGCACACAGCCAGGCAGGGTCATGGGAGCAGCCCCTGTAGCTGGATGCAGGTAAGTGTATTTTGGAATCTGATTTAAACAGATCATGCTTATGGGTCTCAAATTTGCATTGCATGAAGATGATGCCTTAAGTGTTTAGTGACTGATATAATTTCTGCTCTACAGACTTTAATGTGAATCTGGATTAACCCTACCAGTGTGACCGTTTGGACCTGGTGGATAGCTATGTTGTGCCTTTTATTCCAGATCTTACATGCTAAGGTTTCTGCATTGGATTATTAGCTTCATTTTTTCCCCTTTAATACTTGTCTCACATTAGGCAACATTTTGAAAACTGACATGATTCTGAAGGATCAAAGCCCCATAATTATACGCATGGAATGGTAATAACATTAAAGAAAGAGTTCTGGGTGGGACTGCAGTTATACTTAGCTATCAAAGCAGATGCACCTCTTGTAATTGGGAGAACTGAAGTGTATGTCCCTGCCTGGCATGTCGGAACTTGGGCATTGATTATTTATTTATTTATTTATTTATTTATGTATTTTGGCTGTCATGTTGAGTTTTAACTGAACCAAAGGTATTTCTGGGATAGGGAGGAATCGAAAAGATGGCATTTGTAGAAAGTAAATGATAGTGTACAGTGCTTTTTAATTGAGTTAATAAAATTGACGTCTGCAAATGTTTTTTTTCATGAAAACTTTAGGTTCAGTTTGCACACTTCATGTGAAATAGTAAATGAGATTTAGTGTGCACCAGTTGTTCT
>NW_017729005.1:3350714-3357073 GCF_001723915.1 Gavialis gangeticus | reverse complement strand
AAAGATGGCATTTGTAGAAAGTAAATGATAGTGTACAGTGCTTTTTAATTGAGTTAATAAAATTGACGTCTGCAAATGTTTTTTTTCATGAAAACTTTAGGTTCAGTTTGCACACTTCATGTGAAATAGTAAATGAGATTTAGTGTACACCAGTTGTTCTCACACTTGTATTCAGGCAGGGTGGATAAAAATCAACTATTAAAAAAATGTATTTTTAAATCAGTTTTTTTATTTAATTGTATTTTTATTTTTTGTTAAATGTTTTTTTTTTTAAAATAAACCTATATACAGATAGTTTTAATTTAAGATGTTAAAGCTTAAAGACATCATCATGGAATAGGGATTATACCTTTTTTTAGAAAAGTTTTATGAATAGGTCACAACAGGCCATGGATTACATTAGGGGTCCAATCTTATTGGGGTTCTTAGAGGCTCCTCTATACATTGGTAAAGATTAAAGAAAACCGCTCTACCCAGTGGGACTCAGTACTCTGCCTAGAAGATCCCACGAAAGATATTTGTGATGCTTAGTTTCAGGTCTCAAGCTGCGGATTTGTGTCTCCAGAGATGATAGCCTTGTTAATAGCAGTATATGGAGATGAGACCTGATTATCTACCCATCAATCCTGTTGTCTGTCTTCAGGTTTGTATACACAAGTCAAGCCCTTATCTCTCTATAAAAGTGAAAAGTTTCAAGAAGTTAAATGAATGGAGGATATCAAACAACAAGAATGCACTCTTTGTAGAAAACAGTGATTGAATTGAGGCTTCCTGACCAGTGCTTTTAAATCATGATTAAAATTGATTTTACTTGAATCAAATCCACCCTGGATTCAGGACATCTTTCATAACTTTTTTTTTTTATTTGGTGGCATCCTGGTTGAGAACCACTATTGTGCTGCCTTGGCATACCTTAGTGGCTCTCAACTGGGGTGCTGCTGCCACTGCTGTGACTAGGTAAAACTGGCACCCAGATGCATTGTGCACAGTAGGGATGTGAAATGCTAAATGATTAATCGCTTAACCCATAAGTGCAGTGATGACCTGTTAGTTTACTAGTTATTCTTTAGCTCCAGGTTGGTGCAGCCTAGCAGGGAAGTGGGGAAGAGAAGCCATGCCATAGCAGGCTGATTCCAGTGCAGCAGGAATCAGAAGGCAGCAGGGTAGACAGGAGGAAGGGGAGGGGTGAGGGGGACTAGTACCTACAGCATAGCCTAAGAGGAAAACAGGTGGCAGCCTAATGACCAGGGATCTGGGTTTTCCATCTGCTAAGGAAAAACGCATATTTTCTCCTTTAAAGGAGAAAAATGTGAAGAACCATGAGTTTCTCATTCCAGGCTGGCAGTGGTCCAGCCTGCTAGGGGCTGCTTGGGGCTAAAGGCAGTGGGAGGAGGGTGATCACAGGCAGGAGGCACCACGTGCATGTGTGCATATGCATCAAAGCGGTTTATGCAATGTCTTTGCCCCCCCCCAGGTCGGCGATTGGCTGCTGGGGGACTCTTCTGCCCCCAGCTGGTGATCTGGTGCTCCTTCCAGACTTGGGAGGCACCAGTTGCCCATGCCACAAAGTAGCAGGGGGGGACAGCCACAGCAATCCTGGTGAGTGAAGGGGCAGGGGGAGCTCTGATTTTTCCAGGATAAAAAAACTCATCAAATGCCAAAACAGGTATTTAGAATGTATTTTATTATAGTGATTGAGGCACTGATAGGCTTTCAAACTGATATATTTACAATTTTAAAGCAATAAAACATTATGTTCAACTGATGGTGTTTATAAATGCAGATTTTGGGAGTTTTAATCAGAATTTTGATTTTTTTTTTTTGATTAGAGAATTTTTTTGATTTTAAGGGAGAAAACCAGGATCCCTGTTAATGACTCATCAATTAAGCAATTAGCTGCTGGTTCACAGTTGCTCCCTCCCTTCCAGTGTAGGGCTTCACATGTTCTTTGTCTGGCTGGGCTTGCCTCCTCTCCTGCCTACTCCCCCTTCTGGTCAAAGAACTCCGGGGGAGCAGCTCTCAGTAGCAGCTGTCAGAGCTGCTGTGTTATTGATTAATTGTTTAACCAATATAATTGGAGGAGGTTAAACAAATATTGTTTAAAACAATATTTACATCCCTAGTGCACAACCAGATGGGGAAGTGCTATGGCATGGATGTGTGTTCCTGCCTGTATTAGTGTTACTAGTTAACCCTAGTGCAGGCAGGAGTTCACACTTGCACTGCAGTCCATTATGATTTGGCTGTGCACAAGGTGCGCAAGGCAGTTCTACTTGGCTGCGGCCTGTGGTGCAGCACCCCTGAAAGTCTCATGGCACCCAAGGATGCTATAGTACCCCAGTTGAGAACTACTGATATACGTATTCCTGGGGAAATAAGGTTGACGTTACATCCCTATACTATATGTGGGTATGCATATTTACCCTATATCTCTATAAATGCACCTACTGAAGTTAGGGTGAGAAAAGATAACTGCAACAATGTAGTTGATACTGCTATATGCTGGAAAGCAAAATAAAATGCTGTGCTCTAGCATGGGGATTGCAGCTTAATTATATGTTGTAAGACCCTAGAAACAACATATTTACACTCACATCTGAATAAGACACACTCAGTAAGAAGCTTTGTTATTTCAAGAACAACATTTTTAAAAAGTAGAAAGTGTGCTCTGTTTCTTACAAGAATAAGCCAGACATTGATTCCCAGTACCCAGAATGTGCTAGTTACTTTCCAGCTACACAGGAAGATGCATTTCCTGCTTCCAAGATTGTTCTCTTTTAAGATAGATAGATAGATAAATAAAGACAGGAAAATGACAGATGAAGACTGGAGAAAAGGATAATGCAAGACTTAAAGGCTAGGGACAGACATTACACACAAACTGGTTTAGGTGATCAGAAACTGATTAAAACCTGTAACAGAACAGACGTTCAGTGCACATAAACCAGTTTGAAAATGGCTGAAAACAGTTTGAGATAAACTTGGTTGAATGTAGTATCAGACTTAACTGATTTGGGCCAAAGCAGTTTATGCACTGTCTATCCCAGACCCCTTACTGGTTGAATTTAAATCAGAGTCTTACAGCATCCCAGATGCTTTGAAACTCCGGGCATGGTGCTGCTCTCTGCTCCAGTGCAGCAGGGCTGGCCCCTCTCCTCTGCTTCCTGGCTGGAGCTCTGGTAGAGACTGCAGGTACAGTGGGGTCTGCCTGGCTTTCTCCTGCTTCCCCCACTCTCCTGCCGCTCCCTGCTCAAGCAGGGATTCCCCCCTCCTTTCTTCCTTACACAGATACCTCTCAGCTTTAGCTAGCATACCACATGCTGGCTACGGACAGGGCAAAGGCAGACGGGACAGTGTTGGCTTAGGGCTTTTTGGAGCTAATCATCAGGTCAGCTGGTAATGTCCCTCTGTTCCTTCCTTGGACAAAGTTATTTAAGAAGAGCTTGAAAGCTGTTGTTTTGTTTGATGGGCTAATAAATGCTAACAGCTCCCTGTGTAGCTCAATGCTCTGTTATCAACGGGGGGGGGACCCCTCCCTAATCGGAGCATCCTGCTTGGCCATGCCCCACCAATTCAGCTTGGCCATGCCCCACCAATTCAGCCCTTAGGAAGGGAAGGGAGGCCTGCTCTAGCACCACTCGGTTTCTAGCCTGAGCCACTGCCGGCATGTGCCTGCATTTCTTCAGTCCAGAGGGAATGTCTGTATGGTTACAAAACAGTTCAGCCTAGCCAGGTTAGACTAACCTGGAAAGATTGACTCCGTTCAGGCTCAGGCTTTTTGAATGTCTGTCCCTAGCCAAGTAGTCGGGGAGATGGTACATGTCAGGGAACATGTCTTCCTAGTTCTTGCTATGAGTAGTGTTGAGCTGATGTAGCTGAAATGGTCAAGAGGCAAGTATTTCTGTGGGTTATGTCTTTTATTGAACAGACAGCATGGTTTCTTCAGAATGGGATAGGGGGTGCTGTGGTAAGTTAGTGATATTGGTGTTCAGGCCACAGCAGTCTTGATAAGCACCCCCTACCCACCCTGAAACCATGCAGATGGTAAAATAATTTAAGTTTAGATTCACTATACCTGCTTGGCTCAAGAAGACCAGGATAAATGTGATTTTTTTTTTTTTTTCAGTCATCTTTTACTGATGAGCCAACTGGTAAGAAAATTGATAAGAAAACTTGAAACTCTATTTGAAACTCTGCTGAATATGTCTTCCTCATCTGATACTTTTTTGACTTCTTGTGTTGTACCTCAGTATGTGAAAAGTTCAAAATAATTTCAGAAGTAAAGATTTAGTGTTAGTGTTGATTTAAATATTCATGTGAAGAATTGTTCCTCTGACACTCTTATGATCTACTGATTCTGAAAGCAGCTTTCCCTCTCCTTTTGTTTGTTAAGAATATAAATTGGCAAAAGTCCAAACATATGCTATAACTTTTTATAAATTTTATCTTCTGAAAGTCAAATAGCTTCTGAATCAATTGTGCTTCCTGTACCCTAGCAACTAACAGCAAAATCTGTTGCCCCATGGAGACGAATTGGAATTCATGACCATACTCCTGATACCCTAGGTACAATCCTGCAGTAATAAATAATGTTTCATTTGTTACAACCTGCATATATCTATTATGGCTCATTTTTAAAAGCTTCTTGTTTTGACAGAAGCAGGCAGTGCTGCATGTATAGGTTTGAACATGTTGAAGTAGTATCCAAAAATGTGTAGTATACGTATCTTCTTCATAGCTGCCATGACTAAGCAGTTGGAATAAATGAACATTTAGTCATGCAGAATTTCCTACCTTTTATGTTCTATGTAAAGGAAGGTGTGTCTTGAAAAGACAACAAAGCTGCATTTCAAATTCATTTTACAGCCCTGTGCTGAAATGGAAACTGTAATAGATTTTGGCTACTTGCTGTAGTATTTCTTGCAAATTATTAACGATGCTGGCAAACTATGTTATAAAAACCACAAGTATTATTATGGGTTTTATTATTATTAAGGCATTATCATTTTTATGGTTTGTTATGAGAAGTAAACTTGGCTGGGATAAAAATATAAAGCAAATACTTTTCATAGAAGAGTAGGTATTCTTATTTTTATTTGATTTTGATGTGTATAGTGGTGTGTGGGGAGGGAGGGGGGCAGGTTCTTATTTCTAGAAGAGCCTGAGGGAAATTAAGCAAATAACTGCTGGATTCTTTTTAAACCACAATATTATAGGTGAATGAGTAGTAGAGAGCAAAAAGCTTTACTGTGTGATTGAATTTGAAAGTGAATTTTGATTCGGCCATATTTGTGATCCCTTTAGGTCATGATGTGTTGAGTAGTTGCAGAAGTCATCCAGTCAGGGAACAGAAACAATATAGTTACCAATTAGAGGAAGCAATGCAGCATGAATTTTGAAATCTGAATATTCACAAGGAACTGGCTATAAGCTGTTTTTTATATTTAGGGAAGTTGACCGTGATCCAACCTAGTATTTTAAATTTTGCTTTATTTAAAACACATGAACAGGCTACTTAACTAGATCAGAAGTACAAACACTTGTGCATGTGTCACTTTACATGTGTAAAGTGCTAGGATTGCTCACTTACATAAAAAGGAAGTTGAGTGCATTTGACTGTGGCCAGGGCTTTAACCTTTATATGGCTTTAAATAATGAGTCATTTTTGAGCTTTTCCACAAATTGAAATTTCATCTCCTTTGTTCACGTTGTTGCCTGCAAAACTATGAACAGCAAAGGAAGTAAAATTTCACTGTGGCCTGCGAACTATTTTTTGGGCAACTCTATGTACAATTGTTCTTTTGTTTTTTTTGATGATATAGCTAACTGTTTATAAACTTCTAATAAAAAACAAAACTTCTGTAGGCTTCTAAAACAATGGAATATAGTGAACGGGAACCTGAAAAAGGGAGAGCCTTTTTGTCCTTTTTTGTTCCTTCAATATTTAAATGTCCAAATATTGTAAAATATCATAGTTTCACCACCACATTTACCTTGTTTTTTAATCTCAAATGGATATATTATATTTTTGTTGGAGGGCTTCTTTGATTTGAAAATGCAAATGGAAGCACTGCAGGCTCTTCATAGAAAAGTGGCTGTGTTTGCACCTTAGACTCCAGAATATATGTGTAGTAGAGCTTTTTTTTTTTTAATTTTCTAGTGCTGAGACAGCTTTTCTGGGATTAACTACATTGTGAGTGCTATTGTAGATGGGTTGCTGGCTGCTACCACTAAGTTCTGATTTAGCAGAGTACTTGCTGAATTGGGGCATTGGGAAATATTGCACAGGGCTTGGGAATTTGGCAGTGGGGGAGGAGTGGCAGTCTTAATTGGCACTGCTCCCCTCCCCCCCCCCCCCC
>NW_017729005.1:3349118-3350386 GCF_001723915.1 Gavialis gangeticus | reverse complement strand
CCCCCCCCCCCCCCAACAAATTTTCCTGACCCAGGGGGAGCCCTGTGGACCAGATGTCATGACTGTGTGCATCAATTTTGGTCTGTGGGTTGGGGATTGAACAGTTTTGGAGTAAACCATCACTTCATGAGGTCAACAGATAAGCTAATTCTGAATAATTCTAAGGAAGACAAAAGTACTAGCGTAATGTATTTTGCTTGTTGTGCAGTATTCCAGGAGTGGGAAAAGCAAATTTCTTTCCAGGCCTTATGGCAATCAGATTGTGCTCTGAAAGCAAATATTCTTACTCTTATCTTTCCATGAATAACTAAAACTGGTATATGTAGGGTCATTCTTTTGACTTTACTGAAGTGAGGTTAATTTATACCAGCTAAAGATCTGGCTCATTAGTAATTGACCCCCTCTACACATTACATGTATTATGCAGTTACCTGGTTAATCGCACAATTAATTAGACTGGCTACAAATGCAAATTAACTATGGCACCATAAAAAGGTCCAACCAGCTATAAAGTTATTACACATTTTCCAGCCCTTCATAGTTGGTTTCTGTTCTGACTTAATCTGCACGTATAGCCTGTACCCCTGTTAGCAAGCTGTCTAGCCTTTTCAGAAATCCACCTACAGCAGTGATGTCCAACCTTTTTAAGTAGGAGATCACCTTTTGGCATTTAAAAGCAACCCAAGATGTACAGTGCACCACCCACTCTCCTCCCCAGCAGGTAGGTCTGTGGGGAGGAAAGGGGCTGGCAGATCAAGGCAGAGGGAGAAAAAATTATTTGGGAGCATGCGCCTCAGCAGGTAAGTCTGTGGTGAGAAGGGCAGGGGGAGGGGATAGGGCCATGGGGGGGCGAGGCAGATTGAGGCCCCAGCCCTAGCCCCACTTCCTCCCTTACTGCTGGGGCCTTGATCTGCCTGCACCCCCAAATGGTGGGGTGGGAGAGAGTGGGGCTGGAGTAGGGTCAGGCCTTGCACAGCTGGGGCACAGGATGGAATAATGAGCAGCTTGTCTGGGGGCGGGCATGCAGCCCTGGAGGGCATGGAGGACACGTGCCCCTGGCTCTGTACACTGTCTGGGTTGGCTGCTACTGCAGGATGGGGCTGAGGCTGTGCCAGGCTGTGCTCGGGCTGGTTGATGGTGGTACTGGGAGCAGGGCTATGGATGGGGTGCCGGCACCTGAAAATTTGCCATAGCGCCCCCCCGCCCCCAGGGCTGCCACCACCCGCCTGGCCCAAGTGCACCATGGCTCAGACCGTCTCCGTGAAAAC
>NW_017729005.1:3346617-3348296 GCF_001723915.1 Gavialis gangeticus | reverse complement strand
CCCAGCCTCAGATCAACTCCAAGAGGCTCTGAGATTGATCGGTCAGTCAAGATCGACTGGCTGGTGACTGCTGACCTACAATATGGGATCCTGGCTATGAATACCAGAAGCTGACTATATGCAGTGCAAAGAAGTACTTCCTTTTGGTTTCATAACATTTATCAGCAGGTAACTTAAAACAATTGCTTCCTGTTTTTGTATAAAAACAAGCGACTTAACCTTGTTAGGTATTTGACTTCCTAAATCCCCAACTCATCTTCAGTACATCTTTGAAATCTCCTCTAATTCTTCCCCAATTCAGGCTAAAGAATTTTTCCTAAATAAGTAAAGAATCGTGTCTTGGGGATTTATAGTAATAATTCAAATCTACTCTTATCCTGATTCAGAATGGGAATGTGAATTCAAGTGCCCTGCTCCTTAGGAGAGTGCCTTCTCTCTGGATATAGATGAATTTTTTTGGCAGTTATTAATCAAAGTAGATTAATTTACTTAGCTTATTTACTAATTTGAGTTAAATTTGCTAGATAGTTTTGTTTAGAAGAAAACTTTGGGGGGTAAGCTCACAAATCTGGCAGAGGAGGTTATGCCTCTGCTTCTCTCTTATCGAGTTGTTCAGTGCTTAGGGTGTACATCAAAGATATAGGAGACTTGGGTTACATACAGCATTCTAGTGTAGGGAATATCTGTCCTATTTATACTGCTCCACGTTGATAAATAGCTAAGCAGTCTTTGGTTCCACTAGGCTATAAACTATTTTAAGGTGGGCTTCCCAGAACCCCTCCTGCTGTAGCAGTTCGACTCTATGAAATACTTAAATATACATTGAGCTATGGAGAGAGACTCTAGTCCAGTGATGCTCAACCTATGGCCTGCGGCCTGGATGTGGCCCATGGAGATGTCATCCAGCCTGTGGGACTCCCCATATGCCTGGAAATTTGGTGGCAGGGGAGCATTAATTGCTGTGGCTCTGGGCAGTTGCTGTAGCAATTAATGCTTCCCCTGCTTCTCCGCTAGCAAATTTCTGATCCTGTGGGGAGCCCCTTTGGACTGGAAAAAATGGCCCTGTGCACTAAGGTAGACTGGAGCACAGGATTGGTTTGCAGCTGGATCCAGATGGGCTGAGCACCACTGCTTTAGTCTGGCTAAGTTGTTCAGTAGATTCCAGTCTCTGCTCCAGTAAATGTTTGCTTATGCAAAAAGGAACAGCATCATTAGCAAAGACTAAGAGCAGTGTTGTAATGAGGTTGGGGTGAATGGAGCAACTACTCCAGGCACCAGTTTGATGGGAGGGAGGCATGCAAAAGAAAGCAGAAGTTGCACTGTCCTTGTGTCTTGGGCACCTGGCTGTATTTCTGTACTTGTGAGCACTCTAACTCCTCCAAATATGCTCTTACGCTAAGTACAGACGGTCAAAAATCACGGGGCTGAATTGATTCAATCCTTGCAGATGAGTCTAAACTGTGTAGATTGAATCAATAAGCAAGTAAACAGACACTTACTTTTGATTCCAAAAATGCAGCCTCATGCCTGCAGTGGCTTAGCCTAGAAGCTGGGGGGCACTAGAGCATACTTCCCTGCTCAGCCAAAGCAGACAGCTTAGACCAAGGCTAGCCCACCCACCCTGCAACGGGAGGTTTGCAGGGGAGGTGCAAAGCATTCTGGGATGCTGGGGTACTCTG
>NW_017729005.1:3340729-3341617 GCF_001723915.1 Gavialis gangeticus | reverse complement strand
GGCCCAAGTGCACCATGGCTCAGACCGTCTCCGTGAAAACCACAGTCCTGCCCTTCTGTCCCAGCGCCCCCCCGCCCTCCCTGCACAGATCCTGGGAGGAAAGGGGGGAAGGGGAAGGCAGCACTGTGGCCTTCCTGGTAAGTAGCTCGGCTGCACTAGGCTTCAGCTGGGTGGGCGGTGGTGGTTGGAGGGGAGGCTATGGCCGGGGGGGGGCTACGGTGGATGAGCTGCTTGCAACTCCTTCCCAAGGCCCGGCTGTGCAGGTCCTGCCTCTGCTCCAGCCCTGCTCCCTCCCTCACAGCTGCCTCAGCTGCCAGTGCTGCCTAGCATTGTGGGGGGGCACATGCCCTCCCATCTGTGCTCAATGGAGGTGGCTGTTGTTGTAGATTGGACTTTGCATCTTGACCCCCAACTGCAGCCCATCTGGGAGGGGCTTGACTCCATGTGTATCCCACTGCTAGGCTGAGCCTCATCCCCTGCCTGCCTGGCAGCTGGACACACGTGGCATCGGGCCGCTCCCAGCCAGGCTGCAGCAGGGCTCAGAACTCAAAGCTCAGTCTGTAACAGCAGCTGCCTCGGCCATGCACAGATGGGGGGAGGGCACGTGGCCCCTGGGGCCTCCGCTGGGGTGTGCACAGTGGTGGGAGCAACTTCCCTTGCACCCCTGGACAAGCTGTCCAGGCTTGATCTTCCCACCACCCACCCGGCCAGGACCCCACTCACCTTACCCCTCCTCCTGCCTCTGCTGCACTCTGTTCTTCACTGTGGGGGCTTCAATCTGGCCCCAACTCTTTCCCTTCCCTCCCTCCATGGAATGACCTGCTGGGCTGGGGGTAGGGCATGCATGTGTATGCACATTCAAGCTCACTGCCCCTGCCCCCCCCAGCC
>NW_017729005.1:3332762-3340339 GCF_001723915.1 Gavialis gangeticus | reverse complement strand
CAATAAGCAAGTAAACAGACACTTACTTTTGATTCCAAAAATGCAGCCTCATGCCTGCAGTGGCTTAGCCTAGAAGCTGGGGGGCACTAGAGCATACTTCCCTGCTCAGCCAAAGCAGACAGCTTAGACCAAGGCTAGCCCACCCACCCTGCAACGGGAGGTTTGCAGGGGAGGTGCAAAGCATTCTGGGATGCTGGGGTACTCTGAGTTAACTTGCATCTGGAAGGGATCTGGGACAGAAGTTCAATAAACCGATTTAACCTAAATCAGTTAAATCTGATACAACACCCACTCACATTTATCTTAAACTGGTTTCAGCCATTTTGAAAGGCATTTATATGCACTGAATTTCTGTTACAAATTTGAACCGGTTTCCAATCCCTTACACTGCTTATATGTAACTTCTGACCCTCGCCTTTGAGCTTTCTCCCAGGAGAAGCTGGTCTTTGAATTTTAATAGGATAAATGGGCCTAGAGTCAAAGGTATTAACGTGATCCGGTCACTGTACAAATTTCAACACTGGGTTAGTGTAGTGATACTCAGCCAGGGTGCTGTGGCACCCTAGAGTGCCTTGAGATCCTTTCAAGGTTGTCACATGGTACCATGTAATTTTAGCACATTTAGGTGTGCAACCATGACTCGCAAGATAAACCCAGATATTTCAAATTGGAAATCCACAGTGTTAAAAACATTCTGATCTGTTGTAGTGTTCTAAGTTCTTTGTAACAGAAGAATTGCTTCGTTATCCTTCTGTAGAGAAAAAAATGAGTGAAAACTAAGAGCTGAAATTTTTCAAGGGGATGTCTCAAGTCTGTGAAGGTGTGCCTTTACCCTAAAAAGGCTGAGAACCACTGGGTTAGTGTTTTGAGTAAACAGATTTTGGTCTGCTTATTTCAATGTTAAAAAAATCTTTTAAGCTTTTCATTAGATACAGAAAAGAGTAAGAAACAGCTATATATAAAGTCTTAAATATGCTTTCACTTTAACAGTATCCCTTATTTCCATTTTCTTGAGGTGTAGAAAAATTTGATAAAGAACTTTTGCCTTCCCTCCCCCACAACTAATCCTGACAGTCTTTTAGAAGGTCATTGAAGACTGTAATTACTAACCTTTTTAGAAAATAAAGTTAATTGAGAACTATTGTTGCTCTCACTGTTGGAGTCTGATCCTGTACCCTTGAAGACAGAAGATAGATACATGCATACAATGGAGAGAGAAAAGAACAGGAGAGAAATAAAAATGCAGCTTTTGTTTCTGGTGCTTACTCTATATTGTATCCTCATTGCTGTGTTTGTCTATCATCTACTATAAGCCTGGAAAACTTGTAACAGTATTGGGCTGTTTGAGACATTGCTTTTAGCTGATCATCAATCATGGGCCTGCACTAATATTGAAAATGATGTGATCTTGACTAGCTAAACCAGAATCTCTTTTAAAAAGAAAAAAAAAATGAGCGAGAAGAAGAAATAAATGGGAAAGAAGGAGGAAGCATGTGGGGGGCGGGGAGTAGGGAGGTGGAATGGCATTTGTTTTTGTTTTTTTTATATACATGCTTTTAATTTTGGAGGTCCCTTGTTCTGTTCTCTGTGTTGAGCCCAAGAAATCTGGGGGTGGGGTTTTAGAGATGATGCTTGTCTGAGCCTGCCTCAGCCCATACCTATCTATTCTAGTACAGCTACATCAGCTTCTCTGGCCTCGGTCCCTGCTTAAGTGGCTTCCTAGTGCAGAATTTAACATAAACACAAGACTGTAAAGCAGTGATTTTTCAACCAGGGTGTTGCAGGGTGCTGTACAATCCTAGGTGTGCAAACACCTATGTAAAATTCACAAGATTAAACCCTGAGATTTCAAGCAGGTATCCATAATGTCAAAAACATAATATTAATGATCTGTTGTGGTCTTTCTGAGTTGTGTGAAACGAAATAGTGATTTTTTTTTTTTTCTGTACAGTAGTATGAAAATGATTGAAAGCTAAGAGCTGGTATTTTCCTTGAGTCTAAAAAGGTTGAGAGCTATTGCTTTAAAGGATGTTCAAGGGTTTGAGCTGGTTGTCAGAGTTAAAGTATGCAGCAGACGCTGCAAATTTGGGAGTGGTAATTTTTAACTAAACTGATGAAAATTTTGTTCTGTTTTGCCAGATGCATTTCTGTTTCCAGGGACTTTTTCAAGCTATGGAATGTATACACCCTTCTAGAAATTTGTAAGAATGCTTTTGTAACAAAGCATTACACAGCCTCATGTAATAATTAGACCAGACAAGTGTTCAAAGAAAAGTTAGGTTCCAGTCCTAAAATGGTGGCAGTGGCTCCGGGGGAGGGAAGAGGAGGAGGGGAGACTATGGGCTGTGGGCTGCATCCAGACATCTAGGCCTGAGGGCATATAGTGATTTTGTAACTTTTTAGTGGCTCCCACTATTAGTTTTTTAGCCAAAAGGCAACAAGATCCTTTCCCTCGTTTTGCCTCCACTTCCGCAATCACAATAGCAATATTATCCTCCTTGTCATGGTCTGGATTTTCCCTGGAATGCTGGAACTAGCTCACTGACAATAGAATTATTTTTCATTACTAGCCTGGGAATCTCGCTGAAGAAGCAGTTTATAAACCAAGATTGTGCAGCTGTAAAAAATGAGATTTGTAGATACTGAAGTGATAAATATACAATGAAAGATTTGAAAACAAGTTAAATGAAGCATAAGCATAACACACACGTAGCTGTGGAAATCGAGCATTAATGACAAGCATACTAGTAAGAGTAAATGATATGTAAGGCAGTGTGGTGATCTAATGTTGTATTTTGGAGTATGGGCAAAAGGAAGTAGATTGAACTTCATTCTATTTGTTTTCACATTAAACTACTTTCCGTCACACATGAGGTTTGAAGCCACAATAACATTTATAATGGACACTGGAAATATGAACACTGTTATCCACTGTCTGTTGATTTTTTTTGTTTTTTGTTTTCTGTAGTTTGTATAACTATGAAAAAGGTGCTTTAAAATATGATTTTAATAATTCTACCCGTTCCATGCAAGAGAAACTTTGTCATTGCAGTTTTCTGTGTACTAAGTAGGCTCTTCTCGAATTAGATTCGAGAATAATAAGGTGTTTTTTTTTTATAAATTGGAATAATGTAAGCAAGCAGCACACAGTCTTCATATTGGTTTATTGGTGCGTGTAATCTTGACTTGCAAAACTGCTATTCTAAACTTGGATCTCTTTTAGATTGATAGGAGCATGAGAACTGCCACATTGTACCAAACCAGCAGATAATCTAGTTCCATGTTTTGTTTAGCACTGTTTAGACCCAGATCTTTCAGTGGGATACGTAGAAACACTACAGTAGTCAGATGTTGAATCACCTGTTCCACTTCACCATTGACTCTTTACCCAATTTTTGACTATAAGAGATTAGGGTAACCTTTGATGTTAGAGGTTCAGTAGCCTTTCCAATAGTTTTGTTTACTGATGTTGATTTACAATTATGAATATTCTTGATTTCCGTATGCACTTCCAAATGCTAAATTATTAGCCTTTACAACTTCTGGGACTACCTCCACTATGCATTACTTGAAGAAATGTTTCCTTTTTTGCTTTATGAGTTTCAGCTTCTTTAATATCTGCTTCCTGAGAGAAGCAGTTAGCCCTGTTATTTTGAAGTTGTAGTTAGTTCTGTTAGTTTGAAGTCAGTCAGAAGGCAGGGTAGAAACAGAATTTTCCAGTCTAACCTCTCTATACCATTCAGTAGTATATATACTTTTATCTTAACACTGCTATCTTCATCTCATTTCTGAAGTCTGATCTTCATATGAGAGGTATTTTTGGGGTCTTTTATTAACCTGCTATGAACCCAGGAGTGTGAATATAGGAAGGGCACCTGCCCTGGGCAGCCTTTTCCTTGGTGCCACCTAACAGTGTTGTCACAATTGCCCTGTACTGTGTGAGGTATACCACCTGCAGCAGGATGATCTCCTGCACAGGGTGTGCCTCTTGTGGCAGCTTCCCACCTCCAGTTCGGAGGAGGTCACATATGTCAGGGCCCCTGCAAGATTTTGCCTCTCCTTTCTGAACGCTGATCTCTGCATCCTAACTTTTGTAATATCCTTTTTGAGATGCAGTGCCCAGTAGAGCACATGGTGTTCCAGATGAGGCCACACTTTTGATTTATGTGCAGGTATTATCTGCTTGTTATTCACCATAGCATTCATAATTCACTCTGTCTTGTTTCTTTTGACTGCATCTGATCCTTGCAGAGCAACTTCTGTTGAACTGTCTACAGTGATACCTAGGTTCCTTTTAGTGAGCTGCTGCTGCAGCTTAGATCCTTACCAGGTCTACAAGTAATTTAAAATATTCCTCCATTATGCATTGCTTTACATTGAGTGACTTTGAACTTGCTATCGTGTTATTCTTTCATCTATCATATGTTTCTCCTGAAATTCTTACAGTCCTCTCTGGTTCTGACTGGCATAAATGACACTGTCATCTGCAGTTTTTACCACCTCCCTGTTTACCTGTCCTGTATCTCTCCCCTTTCAGGTTATTAACAAATGTATTAAACAATGATCAAACTAGGAGATTTTTTTGCAATAGGGGCATGAATGAAGCTATACAATATAATGATACAAGTTTATGTTTACAGGGAAATGGTCTTCTTTGTGTTAGAAATAAAACTAGCTGTGCCAATCTCTCTGTTACAGACTTTATCCAGAAGAATTTCAAATCCGTATCTGGAAAACCCTTCAAGCAAGGTATTTTTTTATATCTCATTTTAATTCCATATGCTAAAAGATATAGTAGTAGGAATATATTTTTTGCTTTATTTTTTCCTTTTAAGCATGGCTTTCGACTCTTTTCTGAATGTAGCCTACATTTTTTTTTATCCAGTTGTAAAATGCAGGGCTTGTATATGTTAGAAAATTATTACTGGTGAAACTAAATTTATTTAACCATATCGGTGTAAGCACCCAATGCTGACTCCCTTCACACAACTTTAAACTGTGCTTTTAACACTAGATCAGTTAAGTAGCTTTGTGAGTTTCCTTTTTGGATGCTTGCTTACTTATTGTGTGTCCTATTTCTCTGTTAATTTAGATTTATGGAGAGAGTTCTTCTTGTGCTGGGAGAGCTCTCAGGAATATTTTTACAGTTCAAGCTTCTGACCTGATAAAGGACAGAGTATATGTTACAGGAATTTGCAGGTAACACTAGTTCATTATCTTTAATCAGCTTTGATTATTCTCTGTTTGTATTGTGTTGTGCCCTAACTTGAGAGATGTAGGGTTTATTCTTTATGCATTCTTTATCTAAAATGTCTGCTAAAAAGACATGTTTGAAACAGCTCAGACACCTGAGTATACTCATCTTGTATTATTCTCTCATTTGTCTGAGAGAGGCAGTGTAGGATGAGGTTTTTTTAATTGACAATTGTGTTTAGAACTCCAATAAAGATGTTGTACTTATATGGGAGGATAATTGGTCCTATTTTTATTTAGACAATGATTCTATCTGTTATTTGCAGACTGTCTCTACAGTGAAACTAAGGTTATCCATTTGCATCTTGCTAATGTGCATGTTTCTTTCTGTTTTGAGTAATTCAATAATGGCAGGTTTATTTTAATGCCATTTATTCATTCATATGTGTAACTGTGTTTAAAAACAATATGCAAGTTCTACTTTGGTTGACTTGTAATGAGAGATTAATTATACTAGAATGTGCATTGCTTCACTGCATTACTAGTAAAGGACTCAAACTGCCCAGGTCTTCATTGTGCTTATATAATGCACAGCTGTACTGTTTAAGTCTGTACTTAAAATTTTAATCATGAGGCTGTAGGATTCAGATTGACTTCAGCTCTTAACATTCGTACGGGCTGTTCTTACTTCTAATCTCAATTTATATATACAAAAAAAGAATATAATAAAGTGTATTGCAGTGTTATGCAGGAAGTATTAACAAGGTATGTGAATTAATTCATTTATCTTGGGGGATGATGAACATCTAAAGCCCAGGGACTTCTGTTTGTAATGCCCGAGTCATTCCAAATAAGACTTCCAGCAATGGCTTTCCTCTTACAGGTGACCGGAATAAACCAAAAAATTGCTGTAGTATATAGGGTTTTCTCTAGGAAACAGAAGAGGTCATTGCATGATTATTATTAGCCATCTTTAAAAGTATAAAATACAAATATTCAAAATACATGTTTTTGCTTGTGTTTAGGAGAAGCTGTGTTGGATCACAACTGGTAGACTGGCTCTTGCAGCACTGTCCTTTTGTGAAGTACAGATCCACAGCAGTTGGTGTATGGCAGCTTCTATTGGACATGGGAATTGTGTTATCAGGTCAGTGTTACAGAAACAAGTACTGCTGATGGTGTCAGTTAGGTAGTCAGCTTCCTCTAGTTACTGCAAGGTTTATATCAGTTTCTGGAAGAGCAGAAAAAGAATGAAAAGAGAAAAATGCAGGTTGATTGGTTTAATTAAATGGTGACTTCTTTTACTAGTAATGTGGTATAGACTTATTTATACGACCTTTCGTTTCATAAATGCACGAGATGTGTCACATTTTCTGGCAGTTTTTTCTTTTCTACTTTTTGAATGAAATTTTGTATTTGCCTCTTTGCAGACAATGGGCATTAGGGCTGCGCAAAGCTTTGGTTGTCAATTTGATTCAGCCCAATTCGGCAACCTAATCTCTGAATCCAAATTGAATTGGGAGACCCATTAAAAGGTCCGAATCTAATCCAAAGGCTTGGAATCTGTTCAAAAAAGATTTCCCCCTTTACCCAAGGACAACGCAGGTTTCTCATCTTAATGGAGAATCCTTCAGATTTTGCAGTTTTGCAGAGTTCCAGCCTGCAAGGGAGTGGGAGGAGGGCGTTCAGTCTCTTCCAAACCTTGGGGGCTCGGACTGTAAAGAAGTTTTTCCTCATGTCCAGCCTGAAACGGTCGCAGAGGAGATTGACCATTCAATCTTGTCATCCCTTGGGGTGCTGTGGTGAACAGATGTTCCCCCAGATCCTGGTGAACACCCCAAATAAACTTACGGGTGGCCACCAGATCACCCTGAGCCTGCGCTTTTCCAGACTGAAAAGCCCCATGGCTCTCAGCGTCTTGTCATAAGGTCTGCTTTCCTGACCTCTGATCATGCACATGGCTCTCCTCTGCAGTCTCTCAAGCCTCTCCACATCTTTTTTTGAATTGTGGAGCCCAAAACTGGAAACGGTACTGCAGCTGAGGCCTCACCAAGGCCGAGTACAACGGGAGAATGATGTCCTGGGATCTGCTTGAGAAGCATCTATGGATGCAAGCCAGCGTTTTGCTTGCTTTACTAGCTGCAGCATCACATTGAAGGCTCATGTTCATCTTGTGGTCAATCATGGCCCCCAAGTCCCTTTCATCTGTAGTGCTAACCGGCGTAGTACTGCTGAGCCTATAAGGATGCTGCGGGTTTTTCCTCCCAAGGTAGAGAACCTTGCATTTTTCAGTGTTAAACACTATCAGGTTCTCACCTGCCCATTTCATGAGTCTGTCCAGATCTGCCTGGATCACCCTTCTATCCTCAGGTGTGGATGCTTTA
>NW_017729005.1:3331021-3332495 GCF_001723915.1 Gavialis gangeticus | reverse complement strand
GATATGGGCTCCCAGGAAGCAGCAAACTTCCCGGGCTAAGGGGTTGGGGTGGCAGATTACCCCCTCAGCCCTCGTCAGGATGGAGTCTTCCGTGACAAACACTTTGCGTTTTGTCTTGGGGAGTGCTGGGGCAGTAGCTACAGTAGAGCCCGTGTTGCCTGTGGGTTCTGGCAACTCAGCAGGCTCTGCTGGGGCTGCAAGAGGTTGGTACCTGTTGCAAAGCTCCAGCGGGGCAGGGGCCTTGGTGTGGCACGCCTTGGGGCCCTTGACCACCTTGGTCCATCCCCTGGGTTGGACAGAATGGGAAGTCCCTGAGTCCTCCCTTGTCCTGGAGGGAGACTGTGGTCTACCCTCTACCTCCCAGGGGAGCAGGGCCTGGCAGTAGGAGTTAATCTCCTGCTCACAGTCCCTAATGGCACGCAGTCTCTGGACTGCAGCCTGGAGCTCCTCCACCTGGTGTGCCAGACACCCCAGTAGGTAACAGACCCCACAAGGGGAGGTGGCCATGCTCCCGGGCTCCAGAGCCAGAAAAAGTGACAGGCAGCCCGCACAGCCGAGAGCCAGAGGCTCTGTCTGTGCAGAGCCTGGAACCATGGGCTCCGTCTGGGTGGAGGTCTCTGAGGTGCTGGCGGGGGGGCACAGACCTTGCGAGGACCCTCAGGGTGTGGTGCATGCCCATCCATGTCATGCCGCTGGTGGGCTGGCTACGGCTGGGACTGTCTACTCTGGGGGGCTCACAGGCAGGGCCTTGGGCCCTCTCGCTTGCCGTCCTGCCCAAACTCCCACGCTAACTCGCGTGTTGGGGCCAGGAGCACGCTTGTTTGCACGGCCTGTTCGCGAGGCTCCGGTTGCATGGCCCCCTGGGGGGCTGGCCCAAGTAGGAGCTGGGGGTGGGGACTAAGAGGGCCCCCCCCCCAGCCCTCTTAGTCCACTCCCAGCTGACTAGGTCCCTTCCTCCATGGGTCCCTGCTTACCTGTGGGCAGGCCAGGGCTTGTTGGGGGGCTTGGGGTCTCTGCTGGGGTCCCTGGGCTCACGGGGGAGCAGCGGGCTTACGCCTGTGCATCTCGCATTGGAGCCGGGACACTGTCTCGCCAGGACAGTGCATGGTTGCAGTGAGCTTCCCTGTGTGGCCCTGCTGTGCCCTGCAGTGCTGGGTCAGACATCCTGGGCTGAGGAGGCCCTGGGGGAGAGCAGAGCAGGGAGCCTGAGCCTGCAGTGGGCAGCCCATGCCCATCCCCACCCCATTCACAGATCTGGGGGGACAGGTCCCTGTGTCCCGCCCCAGGAGTGCACGCAGCAGTGGGGAGGTGGCCCTACTCTTGCCCGAGCCCGGGGATGGGATGGGAGCTGGGCTTCACACTGCTCTGCTGCAGCAGCCATCATCTCTTGCCAGGGAGCAGGGGGCTGTGGACCTGGGGCCCTGGCCCCATAGCCCTGGCATCCAGGGGCCCCTTCCAGCAGGGCTGGGGGGGG
>NW_017729005.1:3327708-3330739 GCF_001723915.1 Gavialis gangeticus | reverse complement strand
GGCAGGGGGCTGTGGTGGGGTGTGAGGAGCACCAGGAGGGCTGGGGGTGGGGGCTATGGGGGTGAGTGAGGGACACTGGCAGAGCCAGGGGGTTGTGGGTGGGGAGTGAGGGGCACCAGCAGGGCTGGGGGGCTGTGGCTTGGGGGTTATGGGCCTGGACTTGTCCTGGTGAATGAATGGGGCAGGGGGAGCTCTAATTTTCCATGATTAAAACCCCCAAATCAAATACCAATATGTATAGGTATTTAGGATTTATTTTATTATAGTGATTGAGGCACTGGTAGGCTTGTAAATTGTTTTAAAATTATAAATATATCAAGAAAACATTGTGTTCAACTGATGCATTTTATTTTATATTTGATGTGAGAGAGAATGTGTAGTTGCTTCAGATTTCAATCTTATGTTTTTTGCCTTTGGTCATCAAACTAAGCATTAAGCTACTCATCTACACATACGCATGGCTGTGACGAAAGTTTAAAAGGTATTTCATTTTTTTCCAAACAGTGGACAGAGAGCTCTGTTTTCAAGACACGTATGCTTTCTACCAGTTCTCAGCTGATGAATGTACCTACCTTTTCTGTGAATTCGAAAGAGATGAAGGATGGCAAAATGGTGTAAAACTGTTGTTGCAACTACTGCCACTTACTCCACCCAGGATTACTGCATGCAACCTGTAAGCATATCCTTTTTTTAACTTTATGGAATGCTCTGTAAATGACTGGGTTAAAATGAAAGAGTTTGCACAGAACTGTGTACATTAGTAATAACTCCCATTTTAGGGTGCCTTCTAGCATAGATATGTTTCATGATACTTAGCATCATGATTAGAAAATCAGTGCAGTCAAATGCAGAGGGCACCCAGCTCTTACATTACCTTGCCATGTGACTTTAGGAAAGTTATTCCACTCTTTTGTGCTGCTTTATTGCTTCTCATTCTTTGTCTGTCTTGCCTATTTAGAGCAGAAGATTTATGAAGTTGGGATTGTGTTTCTGTAAAGCTCCCATCATAATGAGGTGTCAGTCTTGATATTTTATTTCAAATAATTAATACTATTACTGAAATGTAAGTAATAACTGTCCTCTTTGCTGGTAGAGATACTTTTCTCTATAATTTCTTTTCCTACTTCTTGACTTTTAAGAGGATCTTTAATACAGCAAATTTCTAATAGCAACATTAGAAATGAGCAGAATGGCCCTGTTTCTTTGGACCCCAACTTTCAAACTTGGGTCTCTAAATTTGGATAGTATAACAATTAGCCTGCTTTGTAGAGGTGCTGAGGAAAGCAGACCTGAATTTTTCCAACAAAATGCTCAGAGCAGGGACTTCAGCACAGGCTTGTACCTTTTTGTAGGTAAGTCCTTTGCCTACCAGGATACTCCAGAGTTCTGTCAGGGGTTCTCTTGATCTCTCCATTTAAATAGTCTGTTTTTTTTTTTTATAGATATTCCTGGGACACACTGACTAGACCTTAGTGGTAACAGCACCATGTGCACACAGGTAGAGCAGGGACGTGAACTTTGGTCATTTACATCCCAGATCTGTATGCCAAGGGGGGGGAGCATTTTCACAAAATAAAATGTTTGGTTTTTAGGCAGCCTCAGGGGTGGGCAACTCTCACTGATGTGCAGTAAGACTTTCCTTTTTGACTTTTACTAAGAGTTGTGGTCTTTATTATCTCTGAAATTCAGGCCATTGGTTCATGCCTATTCTCTTGAAGGTTTTGAATCAAATGGATACACCAGAAAGTTCTGATGTGTACTCTGTGTAAAGGGTGCTGGGAAGGAAGATGGACTGGAAGATTTTATAGTCCTACTGTTCCAGTATTAACTGTCAGTTCTAATGCAAGTTGTTACTTGTCTTATGTTCTATTTGGTTATTCATTAATGTACATCTCTGGCTTATTCCTGCTCACTTTATTCAAATTGTAGTTGAAGTTGGTTTTCTTTGGGGAGCGCTGTCACCGAAGACTTCTTTTCAGAAGGCTTTTCCTGTCACATTGTCAGGGTTTCTTTTTTTTAATAAATATTGAAGGAAGAGAGTTTTGAATAATGGTATCAGCGTCAGGGGAGGATGATATTAAATAGAAAGTAGGTTTTTCCAATTTGAGAATTCTCACTGCTTGACGTGAATAATAACCTGCTAAAATATAATCCTTAAAGAATAATGGATACTATGCATGGTGTTTACCAAAGTTAACTGTTCACTCTAAATAAATTAAAATGCCAAGTTTTACTTCAAGGCAAAAAGCAATTCTGAAAATCACTTGGCCTGAGATTTTTTTTGTAAGCATTTGTCTATATACATGCACTATTTTTTTTTCTTTTAATGCTTCTGCATTTGTCAAAAGGATGACTGAATACATTGAGCTCATTAGAGGAAAAAGGTAGGAGTAGGAGCACGGAAGAGCTGATAGATGGATGAAGACAGGCGGTGAAGCTTAAAGGAACCAGTGTTTTTCTTTCTCCAACTCCTCTTTTTCTTTGCTCATACTAACTGAGATGGTCTACACACATACTGTTCCAGAAACTGAGTAAGACTACAGTTACAGATTGATATCTGCTGTACTAGTTTTGCTTTGATAAACTTATACCAGGAATGATTTGTCCCATTAAACTTAGGATGCCATCATTTTCTTCATTCACATAGGAAGCCTATACACAAGTGCAGAGGCTGCTCTGATATGCTGGAATTCCAGTGCGTTGGAGCAGACTCAGTTAATCAAGTCTGCTGGAGCATGGCAAAACCATACTCCAGCAGCCTCTTGCATCTCACGTATCAGTGTCCCCATGCTTAAAAATGGCTGCATGGGCACTTGAGCTAAAGCTTGTTTTAACCCTGCTTTAGTTCAAGCACCCCTGCTACCATTTTTAAGTGTGGGGATACATAAGATTCAGCAGCGGTTTAATTAGAGCAGCTCCAAGCATATAGAGACTATAGACAAATGCTTACAAACATCTGAGTGATTGTCCCCATCTCAGTGATTATCAGAATTGCTCTTAGAGCCGGTCTAATTAAAGCACCTCCCTCCAC
>NW_017729005.1:3316715-3322708 GCF_001723915.1 Gavialis gangeticus | reverse complement strand
GGGCACTTGAGCTAAAGCTTGTTTTAACCCTGCTTTAGTTCAAGCACCCCTGCTACCATTTTTAAGTGTGGGGATACATAAGATTCAGCAGCGGTTTAATTAGAGCAGCTCCAAGCATATAGAGACTATAGACAAATGCTTACAAACATCTGAGTGATTGTCCCCATCTCAGTGATTATCAGAATTGCTCTTAGAGCCGGTCTAATTAAAGCACCTCCCTCCACTCCCCCCCACTAGAGCATGTGCAAAAGTGCCCATATATTTAACCTATGTGTCTTTTTGGGGGAGAAAAATACACATTGAAACTACTCCTGCCTACAGTTGTGACCAGTTAGTGCTGGTGATCCATCATTAGTAAATGCTCGCCCACACAAGGATTCCACAGTCCAACACTAGGGCTGCATGGGCAAGTATTTAGCAGTTAGGAGAGGCTGACCTTAAAGTTACACTTGAACTTTTCACTTTGCTCTTTGTGCTCTTATTGCAGTAATTGGGGGGAAAAAACCATGTAATCATGTAATTTCAATTACCATTATGTAATAGGATAACTCCTCCCTTCTATAATATAATCAGATATATTCATGCGCTTAAATCTTTGTGGAAACAGGACATTTCACATAGGCGGCTTGCAGACATGGAAAAAAGAAAAGAAATGATGCTGTACTTTAAATTCAGTGTGCTACCACGCCAAGCCAAGCATGTGCCCAGAAGAGCCATTGCATTAGTTGCACCCAGCTTTCCCAACGTCTTTTTTGCTGACTAGCTTTTAGATAAAGTGCCAAAAAGCCCTGCTGAAGTGCCTGATCAATACATATGCTGCAGAGCCGGGTCGTAGTAACACATTGCTTCTTCCAGTAAAGCGTGTTTTGTTTTTGTGTTTTTCCTGTGTCTGTCAGTGCCCATAATGTCTGGTAGCAGTCTTCATTGATTTGCTTTAACATTTTTACACGCTATATATTTAATAGGAAAGATTAAATTTAGGATTAATTTGAAGTGTCACTGTGAGTTATAGTAAAAATGGACTATTAGTCCAAAGACATAAGAATTCCTGGAGGTATAAAATCACAGAAAAGTAGGGCGGCATAGGAACTGTCAAGGTTATCTAGTCTCGGGGTGACCAACCTATGGCATTGGTGCCACAAGTAGCAAGGACAGCCTTTGTGTTCTGCACACAGTAGATCAAGCAGCACAGCAGCAGGTATGGCAGGAAGCAGAAAGCAAAGTAGCAGATAGGGCAGGGGAAAGGATTAGAGTGACACTTGGGGAGAGTGTAAAACTAATTAGTGGCATTCCTGCCATAAAGGTTTGCCGCCTCCACTGATTTAGTCTAATGCTTTGCTCAAAGCAGGATCATCCCTGTACAAGTCCTTGTCTAACTTATTCCTATAACTACACAGTCTACCCTGCTGCATAAATACAAGGCATATTTCCCAAAGACACCAAAACACCCTAACATGCCACAGGTAAAGCAAGGGCATGTGGATTGTCACTGTCCCACTGCACTTGAGAGATCCAAGGAGGAGGACCCTGCTCCCTGCTACAGAGGAAGGCAAAGCCCGCTATAGTCTGTACCAGTCTGATCAAGGGATAACTTTTCTTTCTATTACCAAATGGAGCCGTTGGGCTGACCTTGAGTAGTGAGGCACCACCATCAAACTAAAACCTTCAAGGTTCTAGTCCCTGCAAGAGCACTGGCACATCCTAGTCAATCCCTAGTGTTGGCTGCAGCCAACACTGTGCTCTGAGGCAAGTGAGGAAAAAAATAATCCTGAGTCCTGTAGCAACCGGAGGGGGAAAAAATCCTTCCTGGCCCTGCGTGGCAGTTGGCAAAGCCCGGAAGCATGGGGAAAAGTCATAGATGCTCCATTCTGCAATCTTGAGACTGCCTGCTTTTGATATATGATATGACACATCTCTTGATCAACAGAAGATCTGGCCTAAGTAGCAGGTAACCCCCCCCCCCCCAAGGAAAACAGCATCATTATAGGACTGAAAGGTCTCTTTGAGTCAGTACTGCACAAAATGCCAGCTTATGGTCCAGTGGTACTAGGCTTCTTTAATTTCTGTGTTTTGAATGAATTGTAGTGCTGACCAGTTGTAAGCATTAAATTGCCCATGTTATTTTTTTCTCTGGAGTACTGTACTAACCTCAGCATCCTGGCTAAACTCTAATTGGATAGAAAAGATACAGTTAAGGCACAAGACTGGGAATTTGTGTTCCAATCACAGCTCCGCCACAGGCTTCCTGTGTGACTTGGAGCAATCACTTAGGCTGTACTCCAAGAGCTATCGGTAAGATGACCATATGTTCCAGTGTGGCTGGCGCAGTCTTGGATTCTGTTGGCTGTCCTGGCATCCTAATTGGTTGGTTAAAAGTGAAGCAAAATTCCCAGATCGGGCAGGGCAGGGCAAGAGTGCTACTGTGAGTATAGGCTGCTCACGTGTGTATGCATGTGTATGTGGCATCTCAGGGAAGGGATGGGGGTGCAGCAGGGTGTCTTGAAACCCTGCCCCAAGGGGAGAAGGGGTCCCTTCCCTGCTCCTGCCTACCTGGCTGCTGGCAGGGACCCATATTTGCGGGGGGTGGCTCCAGGCTCTACCATGGGACTTCAAACCCAGATGAGCTGGGCCAGTTGGTGCCTGCAGTAGCAGCGAGAGGCTGCCTGGCAGCAACCACTGCTGTGCCAGGTGCTTGCATGCACTGCCCGTGCAGGATGGGTGCAGGGGAGGGAGGTAGAATTGTATGCCTGGCTCTGCTGGCTGTGGAGGTGCTGTGTGCCCTGGCCTGTGCAGAGCCCAGCACCCCCTGTCTGCCAGTCTGTGTCTCCTAGGTGCTGCTGCCAGGAGCCAAGTGGGTGCCAGACAGCCTCATGCTAGGTGAGAAGATGCATGCACTGGACTGGTCAGGAAATCTCAGGGTGGTGGGGCACAGCCTGGCAGGAGGCAGAGGGACGTGGTGCTCCAGGCAGGTGGGTGGGCAGACACTGCTGCTGCTTGCCTGCCTGGTGCACCATGCCACTCTGCCTCTGACTGCAGCAGTGCACTTACTTGGGAGAAGGCAGGGGGGAAAGGGAGCAGTATCCCAGATTTCCAGTGGTCCCATATGGTCACCCTACCTATTGGGGTCCCTTTCCAGTGAGTGTAACAACCATTGTCTCCAATCCTTTTACTGTCTGTGCTTCTACTTCCTTCACTGTAAATTGGAATAACAAGATTTACCAAATCATAGTGCCTTTGGAAGACCAAATTAATGGAGGTTTGAAGAATGCGTTGAGAGCCTTAGATTATTTTAATTCATTTACTGATAAAGAAGAAAAATCTTTTAGCAACTCTTAATCTGGCTACCTTAGTCTTTCCTTCTGATCACATTTTCTTGTTATCCCTTTCACCAAAGTGTTATACTCTCTCTAATGCCTGCTGTGTTCTACTCAGAACAAGTTACATTTTGTCAGCTGATGGGAAATAATGCCTGTTTGTAGTAAACAATATTTGGAGTAATCTTTTTTTCCAGGTTGGTTGTTCTTTTAGCCCAATTCAGTCTCTTTTTTTTTAGTATGGATTCTCAGAAAAGCTTTTATTGAATTTAGCTGTTAGTATTAATAATTTCACAAATGTTTGAAGAACATATGTTAACAGAGCATACATGGAGGGTATTGTTTTAAATAGAAGATGGACTTAAAGCGGAAATATCTGGAACTCATTCCTGTTCAGTTCTGTAAATTATAAACTGTGGTCATATCCACTGGTTGAGACTGCCATATCATGGCATCATTTCTAGGAGGATCTCCTGGATAAATACTTTAGATCAAATATTTAAGGGACTACAAGTGCCAAGTATTTTATTCTGATTCAGAGTTATATTTTAAAATATCACATTTAATGTATGCCTCATTTGCAATTTGTTCATTCATTTTTGGCTGTCAGTAACACTTGCAGCAAATGTTAAACAGAATTTTTGGTGGACTAGGAATGGCAGCTGTGAGTGGCTACTTTTCAAAATTGATACACAATGCAGATTAACATTTTAGTTTGAATATGCCTGCTTTAAAATCAATGCATTTGTAAAAAAGCATAGAATTACCTTCATTTTTTAAATATGGAAAAAAATATTCTGACTGCATACATCAGCCACAATATAGCAGCTGCATATACCAGACATGCTGTCTGTTGCTTCTTTCAACACCCCAAAGTGTAAGAGCAATTAAATAATTTACCATAAACCAGAAGCTTCTATTTTACCTGTAATCTATGATTATTGCAACAGCTGCAGTTGTATATAATTGCTCAGTCCACTGGCACAACGCGTTTCTTTCAAAGAACGGAAAATAAATATGTTAAGTGTTTTTCCCCTGTGTGAATAAAACTATCAGTGTGATATCTCGCTTTTAAATGACCAATAAGGGTTCCAGGAGGCTCAATAAGTATTTCATTTAGAAATCTTATGTAGTCTAAAAGAACAGTCGGATTATGTGGCCCCTTAGCTGGCATACAGTTGCCCTTCTGCCTAAAAGAAAATGCAATTTAGTGAAAATAATTGTTCTGTGGCATAGCTACTTTTTTGTATGTACTGGCCAAATCTTATTTTTTGTTTAGCAGCTTTTCTGTTTTTAAGTAAAGTGAGTGCAACTTGGGTTTTTTGTTCTCAGAAATGTGACCTAGCAATTGTGTTCTATCATACACCAGAAGCTGTTCAAGAGTACAGTAGTGTAAATGGTGTCATAACAAGAATAGATTGGCTATGGATGAACAAATGTTTTTGTCTAAATACGAACTGTTTAACTGTCACAGATTCAAAAGTTTGACTCAAACATTATTGGGTTTGCTTTCAAAAATGTGGGAAGGCAAAAAAGAATTTCAGTAGTGTAGGCTGAAAATAGAGTTAGTATTTATGCCAAGTGAGATGGAGGACTGAAGAATTGAGAAAATGGTGAACACATGTATGGAGAGTGACCAGGAAGAAAATAGAGAAAGGAATGAAATCCTGATATGCAAAATTGTGATATCCACATCACCCCCTGTTTTTAACTGCTGTCCCCGAGTCATGAGATTGTCCCTTCTAATCCTTCATCTCAGGACTCTGGACTGTGACTGTCCTCAAGGAAGGTTCTTTGTTTCCTTCTTCAGCTTTGTATTGCTTCATAGAGCCTAGCACTGTCCAGCCTAGCACTGTCCAGCCTTTTGTTAGCATTCATGTTACTACATGTAGCTATTTCTAAGCATTTAAATCAGGAGGTGCTACTTCACTGTCAGGGCGGCTAGGATCTGGAACCAACTTCCAAGCGAAGTGGTGCTGGCTCCTACCCTGGGGGTCTTTAAGAGGAGGCTAGACAAACACCTCGCCGGGGTCGTTTGACCCCACTACTTTTTCCTGCCATGTTAGGGGGTCGGACTTGATGATCTGCTCAGGTCCCTTCTGACCCTACCGACTATGAAATTGCTGCAACCCAAGTGCTATTGATAATAAATTTTGTTCACTGGCTTGACTTCTATGATTGCATGTCTTAATGGTTTCTGGAATCTTCTTTTTTATGTCTGAGAATAGTAAAAATGAGAAGTTGTCTTTTATATAGGTGCACAAAGCATATTGGTTGTCAGATGGAATACCCCATGGATGCTGACATTAAGAGTACATTTTTAAAGGATCAAAAATATACATTTTAATATGCAGTTTTGACTTTAAAATCTTGCACTTTTTTAGGGTTAGCATAAAGCTCTTGTTTTTTCACATTTTCTTTTTAATTAATTGAAGAATGCTTCTTGGTATGTGTTTTTGTGATTTCATTTAAAAAAAAAGAGAATTTGACAGCAGGGGATAAAGGGTATAGTCTGATGCTGACCTACTTAATTGTCAGTTTTGTAAGTTATGATCTTCCTTTTGATACAGAAACTCAAAAGCCCCTTTTATCTTGGTGTCTGTGACCATTTGCCTTTTTGCTTTCCAAAATGCATCAAACAAAACTATATAATAAGTGGTTTTTGTTTTTTTTTTTTTT
>NW_017729005.1:3300039-3311715 GCF_001723915.1 Gavialis gangeticus | reverse complement strand
AAAACTATATAATAAGTGGTTTTTGTTTTTTTTTTTTTTTTAAGGCCTGATCAAAAAATAGAAGATGCTGCAGAAACGGAAGCTGAAATCCTTGCTCGCCTCACATCTGCGGTAAGGTCATCACATCAAACCTACTGATTTTATTGAAAAATGATTATGTTGTGGAGAAGGACCCAAGTCCTAGTGAGAATAGTAACTGGAGTGAAACCATGGTTCTGGCTCTGGAAGGAGTCATGGATAGGAGGGAAGAGGTATTAATGGTGTAGCTTCACACCTGAGAACAGTTATACTAAGGGTAAATAAAGGTAAATAATTAGCCTACTGTTTATTTTACTGGGATATTGGATAGCTTTATTCACCTCAATAAGCTGCATCCAAGAGAATGACAGCTTGCCCCATTTGTGCTTGGATTCTGTATGCTCCTTTTGTAAAATCATACATCTCTTCTGAGGTAAGCAGGAGCTTAGAAGATGTTCGTTAGATTGAGCTGAAGTGACCTTGATTTGACATCACACCTCTAAATCCTAGTGAGTGCATCTACATGTGATATTAATGCTTTTGAATAAACTCTTGCACAGTTTGCACCAGAGTTTATTGCTCCCAGGCACAGTGTTTATACATGCTTCTGGGACCACAGCATCTTGAGCTGGGGTGGCAGAGTCATGGCTGGCAAGAGGTCCAGGGGGTCAGTTGGCCAGGCCAGAGTTGCTGTGCCCAGGCTCAGCATGCTGCAGAGGGGCTGGCTGGAGCATGAGGGTGCTACTGTGTGGGGCTAGCTGGTAGGCAGCCCCACACTGTAGCACCTTTGTGTCCTAGCCAGCCCCAGTCACAGTCTACATGTGCATTGCAACACCCTAAACTCTGCCACAGAATAGTATGTGTGTCAGGCAGTATTATCCTGTGGTGGAGTTAATTAGTTTACTGTGGCCTAATAGCACCACACATGTAGACAGTGATGTTTGGAAATATTCAAACAGCTTTACTGCCTTTACCCTCAGTAAGGCTGATTTTGCTGTTCCTCGGGTCAAGAATATAACCAACACATGGTTATTTCATGAATTAAAACATCACAAGCTTGAACATGGCCATTCAACTAAAGAGAAATTAATACTTTGATTTTTAAGAACTGAACCCTTAATGTGCTGGAGTCTGCTAAACAAAGTACTACCTATGTACTTGCCTCTAAGCATGTGAGTAGAAGCATAGGGAAATAAATAGGCTGGAAGGAGCCTCCATGAGGTTATCTAGTCCAGCTCCCTACTCAAGGCAGGATCATCCCTAACTAAACCATCCCAATCAATTGCCTGTTCAACCTGTTCTTGAAAATACCCAGGGATGGAGATTCCAAGTTTCCTAAGCAGCCTGTTCCAATACTTGACCACCCTCAGAGTCAGAGAGTTCCTCTAATCTCCAGCCTCAACTTTCTCTTCTGAAGTTTGAGGCCATTGCTTCTAATACTATAGTATGACCAAAGAGAATAGTCTGTTTTTTCTCTTTTTCAGACTAAAAACCTCCTTTTCAGCCTTTCTTCATAAGTAGGGACCTACCTAAATTGCAATAGGGCGGATATCACAAAATCAGGCGATCTCCATGAAATCTACAGGGGAAAAAAACCTTATTAAAAATAAAATTTTTAGTAGGATCCAGCAGTCCTGACCACACAGGAAGCCCAGTGGGAGGGGGTGGGGATACCAGCAGCCCTTAGCCAATAGGTGTTGTGGGGCCTGGGCCACGACAGGACCTCAAAAATGGCAGCTGGCCCTGGGATCTGTCTACAAAATTGGCCAGCTGCCTCCTCAAATTGGGTATACCCCTATTCACAAGTTGTGTTTCCCAGACCTCTAATAATTTTTGTTGCTACACCCTTCTACTGCACCCTTTCTGATCTGTGCACATCTTTCTTGCAGTCTGAACACACTAATCCAGGTGAGGCCTTACCAGTGCAGAACAGAAGTAGAATTGTTCCCTTTTATTTGCAAGTGAGACTCCTATTAATGCAACCCAGAAGGCTGTTGGCTATTTTGGAGCAATAGCATCTGTTGGCACATGTTCAACTCATGGTCTGCTATCACCCTTAGGTCCACTATACCCCTTTCTCTGCAGTATTGAAGCCTGGCCAATTTTTTCTATATTTGTGCATGCAATTTTTCTGTCTTAACTGCACGAATAGTAGTTCCACTGACTTCAGTTTTTTCCATTTCTTGCAGGGGTTAGCCCATAAATTACAGAATCAATAATTTGTGATAGAGAGGGGGAAATAAAAGACCGTTTTTTCATGGTTGTAACCAAATAAGGAACAATTAAGTTGTGGTACCTTCAGGGGTTCTGAAAGAATGCTCTCTGTTTCTTGCCCTAAGGAGTTTATTACTTTGCAAATAATAGCTTGCCTCTGCTGTCACAGAGAAATAGGCTTGTCCTTTTATAAAACATTTTTAGCCTAACAGGACAAAGAAAATCCTAGTCCCAGTCCCAGTCCTTCCAATGTTAGTTCAATGCCTGCAGATTAGATTAATTCAGTCTAAGAAAAGCTTTTACTATAATTACGAAACATTCTGGCCTGTTCTGTTGCACAGTAATTTTCATTTATTTCTCTAACTACCTTTTCCTTTGCCTTCTAGAGAACTTTGTAATATATTTAAGATAGAATAAGTAATTTTTAGAATATGTATTACTTGTGAACCTTCTTAATTGTGTGTCTTCAGTCAGTATATTCAGTCTTTATTGCAAATGTTATCCATTAATTTTCAGGGAGTTCATAGGTGTAGGAAGGACCTATACTTTGCTCCTAAGTGGTCCTCATCTTTGCAATGATGTGTTATCCTATTTACATATCATTCACCTTTTTCTAATCAGAAAGTCTACAAGGAATTCATATTCAACAATAAATGATTGAATATAATCTGCAGTGAACAAAACATGATGCTAGAGACAGGGCTGTGAATATACAGTAGTACTGAACAGAAATACAGAAGAATAATATTTTTTTTTATGAGAGAAATCATATGCTGGGGTTTGAGTGCTATTAATACCGCTTCTAGATCAGTAATGACTTTAGAATAATCAAAGAGGTAATTTTGTTTATCTTTCTTATAGGTTAAGGGTAAACCAGGGAGACTTATTTATTTTTATACATGTAAATTTATCAAAAATGTAGTTTAGCTCATTCTGAAGCTACTTGTGAATTTGGGTCAAATTCATAGAATAATTTTAACTAGAAAAAATATGAGCTACAGTTTAAAACTACCCTACTTGTTGCAGTGTCACATCTCAGTGATTGCAGCACTCAATGAAGGATATGCAAGAGCTGGTTTACATTGCTTCCTCTGTGAGATGGGATTTAAACCCCACATCTTCCACCTCCTTCTGCTGAAGGGTATTTTAACTTACAGCCACCCACCCCCTTCTAGGACACTGCCTTAACCAACAGGCTATAGACCAGTGTTTCTTAACCAGGGCACTGGAGAACTTTTTAAGGGTGTGTGGAAAACACCTACACAGGATTCACAAGATAAACCCAAAGGTTCAAATAGGAATCCATATTATCAAAAGCATTCTGGCCTGTTGTGGTCTTTCTGATCTTCATTCTTTGCAATGGAGGAATTGCCTTATTATTGTTTCCAAGGCCAGAAAATGAGTGAAAACAAAGAGCTGGTATTATCTGAGGGGTGCCCTGAGTTTAACAAGATTGAGAGCTACTGCTATAGTAACCTGGGCCAGAGGCATAGTGAGCGTCTCCAGTGCCCTGGGCAAATGTGGGGGATTATGCCGACTGATGGAGAGTGGGGGTGGAGGGGAGGAGTCTTATGTCCCATGTCTGCAGTTTTGCAGTAGCTGCTGTTGCTGTGGCTCTTAGTTTCATAGTTAGTAGGGTCAGAAGGGACCTGAGCAGATTATCAAGTCCAACCCCCTGCCATGGCAGGAAGAGCACTGGGGTCAAACAACACCAGCAAGGTGATTGTCTAGCTCTTGCTGTAGCTGTGTGGGCTTGGGCTGCTGCAGCTGGGGCATGGGCTTGCCACATACTGGGTGCAGCACCTTTGTGGTGCCAGGGTCTCTGGAGACTGCCCCTGGTGGCCCCATTTGTCCCTATGAAATAATACTGGGCAGAGGGCTTTACCTGTTGTGACAGACTCTGGGGAGGGGAGAAGGGGGATGCCATTTTGCCAGCTCTTCTAAGTTGGTGTGTGGATTGGTGTTTCATTTGCCTCCCCTTGTTACACTGCTCTTGTGAGGGGAGGGTAGGCTGGGGTAAAAGGTCTCAGTCTTTCCTGTTTGTTGTTGTTCTATTTTTTCCAAAGAAAAGCCAAAAAAAAAAAAAAAAAGGGTGTGTGTGGGGGCGGGGTGGAGTTCATCTGAATCATTCCTACTTCCCAGTTTGGCAACCAGCAGTCACACAGCCTTTAGTGCTCTAGTTTTAAAGACTGCCGTACCACACATACAACAGCACATACTAACAACAGGCCTTGAAGTATGAGTAGGGCCCTAATGAAATGGCAATTTCATGATTTTTGTGGTTGTCTCCATGCTTTGGGTGGGCTCCCTTGGGGGGAGAAACACCTTACTGAAAATAAAATGCTGGCTTTCTCTCTAGTCCTTGTGACTGCTATGAGGTCTGCCACACTCCACCCATGAAAATGCTGCCAGCCCTGTGGTCTGCCTGAGAAATCAGCTGGCAGCCACCTTAAGTTTGGTAGACCTTTAAGTATAAGTGAGAAAGGCAGAGTCTGTATGCTCAAAGATGGAATACCTTGTTGTAGTGTTAGTCCTTGCATTTAAAGGGTGTCCACACATGCATACATGCACGCACGTGTACACATACTTCAAGAGTGAATAGATTCGTTCATAATTTTTTTTTTTGAGCTGTAGTTTGGCTTCTTTTCTTAGACTGTCCTTCTGGTTCCCTATTTGATTTACCAGGTAGTGTTCCTTATGTAAAGTTATGCTTTTTGCAATTTACAGTACAGTTTAGTTTTTCTGGATGATTCAGCCAATCAAGAACTGATCAGTTAAGGAAATACACGTCTTTTTAAACATTGGTTAAAAGAACTATAAGAAATAATAGTGATTACTGCTACAAATGGTGCCAGCTTGGTAGGGCTGCAGGAAACAACTGCAAAGGTTTTGTTTTTAGCAAAATTGTTACTTTTAAAAATAGAATTTAAAAGAAAATCCTTGAGGGGAAGGGGTAGGAAGCAACTAATGTAGTAGGATTTCACTCTTCAAAGATACTCTTCTGCAAAGGATGAAGCAATCTGTCAAAACAACTGAATCTTTAGCCCATCAAATCATTTGTTCATATCATCAGTTACAGTGAGCTACTGACAACATTGCCCAATTCAATTCTGTATAAAAATGACATGCAAGTAATTTAAAGTGTTTGAATGGATACATTTGAATTGGTTAACCTTTTAAGTCATGAATTTTAAGTATAATGTGGTAATTATCTTTGAGTTTAAAGAAACATTCCAAGGGTTTTAACTGTGTGTGTGTGTGTGTGTGTGTGTGTGTGTGTGTGTGTGTGTGTGTGTGTGTGTGTGTGTGTGTGTGTGTGTGTGTGTACCCCCCCACACACATTGTTCAAAAAGTACTGAGACTGATGGTGTAGGAAACAAAATATTTTATTTACGGGATAAATCTCCTTCAAAGTGTGCTCCTTCTTCAGACATACACTTCTCCCAATGTTTCTGCCATTGCTGGAAGCAACTCTGGTAAGTAATTTGTCAAGTTGCTAAAACTGCTCAGTCGCATTTTGTTTTCTGGTTTCCACATCACAAAATCTTCTTCCTTTCAAGGTTTTCTTTAGTTGAGGGAAGTGAAAAAGTTGCACAGGGCTGTATCAGGTGAATATGGAGGCTGTGGCACTTGTGGAGTATGGTGTTTGGCTAAAATTTGACTAAAAATTGCTTCACAAGCTGCCACATTTTCATCATTTTGTGATGCTGAAGGGCATCTGGAATGGTCATAACTTTCGACAGATGATCGTCCTTCTTTAAACTGATGATGCCATTCAAAAACTCTTGTACGGCTCAATGTCTTCACCAAATGCTATTTGAACTCATTGAAATGTTTCAATTGCTGTTTTCCTGATATTTTTTTCCTTTCTCCATGCAAAATTTAATGCACACACGTTGTTCTGGACATTGACATGACGAAAGGGGACGTGAGACACCAACAATCTTACTTCAACTGCTGGCCACAGAAAACTGGGGAAACACCCTGAGTTGCAAACCTGTCCAGGAGTCCCAACATGCCCAGATATGTTCAGCAAAGCCACCCCCCCCCCCCAATACTTTGTACCACAAATACACATTCAGTCTCAATAGTTTTTGAACCGACCTTGTGTGTGACGTGTGTGTATATGTTTATATACATTTAGGGCTGTTTGAAATGGCACCGTTTCATTTCAACTTCTGTTTCGCCATTTCAAAGGGACAGTGTTTTGTTCCATTTCATTTCAAAGCACTGTTCCATTTCATTTTGTCGAAACTGTTTTGCTCTTTTGACACTCTTTCGACGTTTCACCCATAGGCTACAATGGGGAATCACGAAAATGCTGATAATTGTCATTTTTTGCCTGATGCAGATGAAAATTGCAGAGATTGTGGTCCCTTCTGAGGGCATGAAGCCTGCCAAGTTTCAGGGAGTTAAGTGTAGGGGTTTCTGAGAAACTGCACCTCAAGCTGCTGATGAGCAAAACTTGTGTCACTTGCCGGCAGTGGCAGCCTCCTGTCATCCTGTGCACCTATCTGGGGGCCCTCACCCCTGGGAGGGCTGTGGGGCTATAGCAGACTCCTCCCTGGGGAGATCCAGGCTCCTGGATCTGCAGTTGGGATGACAGGAGGCTGCTGCTGCGACCGACGCTGGGCCCAGTTTGCACCCAGCGCTGGGAAGACAGCTGTTGCCGCTGGCCCCAGGCAGCAGTGGCATCCTCCTGTCATCCGAAGCACAGATCTGGGGACCCACAGCCCTGGAAGAGGTCTGGGGCTGTGGAGGTGAGCTCTGTGGGGCTTGTGAAGCTGCTCGGCCCAAGGGCTGTGCTCCAAGTGACTGCATTACTGGAGCCACTTAGAGCACAGCCCTGGTGAGCACAGCCCAGTGGCTGGAGGCTCCATAGCTGCATGGAGCTGAGTCTGGCAGCAGAAGGTGGCAGAGAGCCAGTGGTGGAGCCATTCAGAGCGCAGCCCTTGGTCCGAGCGCAGCCCTGGCCAGTAGCTTTCCCTCGCCTCCTGCTGCCGGGCTTAGCTCCGTGGGGCTGCAGAGCCTCCAGTTGCTGGACTTTGTTTACCAGGGCTGTGCTCCAAGTGACTCCTCCAGCCCTGCACAGCTCAGCCCGGTGGCGGGAGGCGGCAGAGAGTCAGTGGTGGAGCTGTTTGGAGCACAGCCCATGGTCCTAGTACAGCCCTGGCCAGTGGCTCTCCCCTGCCTCCCGCTTCTGGGCTCAGCTCTGTGGGGCTGGTGGAACCAGTTGGAGTGCAGTTCAGTGGTGGGAGGTGGGGGAGACCCAGGGCTGTGCTTCGAGTGGCTCCTCCAGCCCCACAGAGCTCAGCCCAGCATTGAGAGGTGGGGGAGAGCCACTGGCCAGAGCTGCACTCGGAGCCAGGGCTTTGCTCAGAGCGGCTCCACCACTGGCTCTCCCCTGCCTCCTAACACCGGAATGCCAGCCCCACAGCCAGCAGCAACCTTCCTGGCAGCCTCCTGTCATCTGGCGCGCAGATATAGGGGCCCGCACCCCCGGGAAGGCTGCAGAGCTGTGCCAGACTCTTCCTGGGGGGCACTGCCCCTGGATCTGCGTGAGGGATGACAGCAGGCTGCCGTTGCTTGCTGAGACCCGTGCTGAAGTCTAGTATGCCCAGCTTCGAAACTCAAAACTTTTTGAAACTTTCAAAATGTTTCGAGTGCCCTTGTTTCATTTGAAGCTGCTTTTTGAAGGCTTTAGTTTATTTTGATTTCATTGTTTCGAGCTCGAAACACGCTGAAACAGCTTTGAAATGAAACGCCCATCGAAATTTTGTACAGCCCTAGTGTGTGTGTGTGCGTGTGTGTATCTAGATAGATATGCTGCGTCATGACCCTAAAAGAATCTTCATACCCTCTGTGGCGGGACACAGATTGTTCAAACCAGAACACTGTAGGATGCCTGATGACTGTTTACATTGCAGAAGATTTTACGTCAGTGTGTGGTGGAGCAGGACCAGAGCAGCAGGATGTTTAGATAGTATATCTGAGAAGCACAGTTTCCTAGTCCTTTGGGAAACTGCCTAATAGCAGAATCAATTGGGGTGTGTAAATTGCCATCATTTGGGATTTAAAAATACATGCTAAACTATTGCTTTTTTGTGCTTTGTTCTTTAAGCCTCATGTATGCAAACACTGTGACTCGGACATGAGTGAGAACAATTCATATAAGATTTTTTTTTTTTGAAGACAGCCACTTTTGTTGACAGTTTGAACTCACATCTACAACATTAGAAGCCAGAAGACTGTTTCAGTTTTTTGGGAAAAGAGAATTGGTTCCAGCCCAGTAGCCAAAGGAGAGAGAGGAATAAGTTAACGAACCACCAAGTAGTAATGTTTGTGTATTTTTATCTCACTAAATAAAAATTATTTTTTTGAAATCTCCAATTCTTCACTAAAGAAAGTCGCCACATCCAAATATGTCGTTGACATTTATATTTTGTTTAGTAGAAACGTAGGCACTACCTGCATATTCAGGCTCTGGGGTCTTCTATGTAAAAATAAAAATTGCGCAATGTACTAGCATGTTAACATGCATGGTCTTTTAGGCTGTTAAAATATTTCAGTGTTGCAATCTGACAAAGCAGGCTTCCAATCTAAATAATTTTTGACATCAGCATTGTTATCCGGAATAAGACAGTATTTGTATAGCGTGTTTGCTTTGTGGAGGCAAAGATGTACGTAACACAATTTTTTATAGCTAGTATCTCAGTTTCTTGTGGTAGTTTGTAGGCACAGCTGCTGCATGGATATGTCTTGTACATTAAACCCAAATGAATAGCTATGGCAAGATATGCAAATACCAGTTTTTTTCAAGAAGAAAGTAGCCTGAAGTTTATTAGGCAGAAGCAAGGAAATGCTGTGTGTATGAAGCAGGTAAATGAATGTTATCTACAGATTTCAGTCTGTGAAATGGTGCATGGGAGTTGGATCCCTAGAAGAAATGTCAAATGCATGCATGTTAAAAAAACAAACAAACTTGCAAAGTAAGCCCCAGAAGCATATCTTATTATGAAGTTCAGAAAGGTGCTGAACAACCTCAACTTTGGCTTCAGTAGAGACTGAGGGGCTCAGTTCACAAAAGGCTTGATCTGAGCAGTTAAGTCAGGACTGGAGAAACTCCTTTTAAAATTATATGTAGAAATTTTCAAGTAGCATTCTCCTGCTAATCTGGGTCATACACTGTATTTCAAACCTGCCATTTTGGTGGAGATGTGGATTTTTACTGAAGATTGGAGAAAACCATTTGATCAAAACCAATGCTTCGTGCTGAGTAAGGCAGAAAGTCTAAGTTTGCAGCAAACTGAAATGTCAAATTGCACTAGGGTACCCACGGGCCTCATGGCTTCATTCTGTGACTAGCATAGAAGGCACCATCCAGAAGGAGGGGAGAGGAGCAGTATCTTTGTGTCTCCAGTTATCTGGGCTGTGGTTCAGGAACTGCTTTAACATACAGTGTTTCAGAGTAGTCAAGGCACACAGAATTTTTTTGCCATTCCCTCTTCTAGTCCAGTCATTTCTGTTCTGATAATATTTCTTAGCAGGATGTTGAGGGAGAGCTGTGTCTCATTCTGCACCAGAAAGGGGAATAGGAGGGGATGGGAGGTATTCTACAGCATATTATAAACATGAATTACCATTGAAACACTAAATAAGGCAAGGAAGGAACATTAAGCTGTAGTTGGGAATAACCCTGCAGAAGTAATAGATTTAATAATGGGTCCTAGTATAAGTAGAAAGGCAATCAAACCAATCATCAGAACAAGAGCAGTTTGCAAGCAAGTCAAAAGAAGCTCCTGTGTGTATATATTCTCCCTATGTGAAGAAGGAAAAAAAACCCAGAGGGAAGAAAGTTATGGGCCAGTCTGGGTGAGAGAAAAAGCCTACAAGGATGGGAAAGCTCTCTCTGAACTCCACTACAGACTCAAACTAAGTAACTGCACCAGCAAGTATGGGGTACAGTATTAAGGGCAGAGCTGAGAAGAGGGAAGAGGAGCCAGCAGCACTAGAACCCAAAGATAACTTCCTACACAAACAGTGTTTTATACGTGCAATGAGAACTGTAAGTTATCAGTCTATGCATTAGCTTCCAAGAGCTATCTCAGGATCGATGGGATGGGGGAATGAGAACGTACAAGAAACTTTGAGCAGATAGCTTGAAGCGGAGCAGTGGGAGGTTGAGGGGTGTTCACCAGGGATTTTGAGAGTGCATGGGAGGAGTCTGAAGGCAGAGCAGGGGGGTATAGTGGGTGCAGGGAAAGACTGAGATACAGACAAGGGAACATAAGGTGCAGGATGCAATTTCAGGGTTGTAAAGGAATGTGGAGGGTGCAGCAGACAGTGCAGGAGGGAGGGACTTGAAGGGAGTTTGGCAAAGAGGAGGGTAAAGGCTAGAATATTGTGAAGGAAAAGGGAGCAAATATATGGGCTGGGTGAATGTAAAGGCTACTGAGTGAGTATGTAGGGACAGGGAATATGAATGTAGGAGGAGACTCTTTGAGGGGGAAGACGTGGAGGGGGAATGAATAATATGTCAGTTTGCTCGCTACTGGGTTTAGGAGAGAGGAAGCCAGTGAAGAAGCTCACTGTGTTGCACCATCTTATGTTGAATTTTGATCCTGAAATATTCCTGCATGGTCTGAAGCCAGGCAAGTCCCTCCAAAAGGCTAAAGAAAAGGGCAAATTTAAAAAATATATGTAGGACACTTAATTTGTAAATTCTAATTATTTTTAAGACTGGCTCCTAAATTTGGGGACCTGGGCTCATGCCTTTTGAATGCCCTTAGGGTTCACAGTTTTGTGCTGGATAAAATAAGACAATCATGGTTACTTTGGCTTGTTACATGTATTTGAACAATCTTTTATCTTCAGTGCTTTCTAAAAGAATGTCATTATTAGAAATAATTAAATAGTTTGAATCAGCCAAGAAGAGAGATGTAGATCTCCCCCCTCTCCTGCATTTCAAAGTGGCTTTGTTGGGAGGATGAAGAGAAACTACTGGCTTTGAGGATGGGGAAGAACCTTAAAAGATTTTTCTTCCTTGGTTAGTAGTAGTTTCCTGCAGAAATGTTAGAAAACACTTAACTGAGTTCATTACATTTCTCTGCTGCCTTCCATGAGTAGATTCCAAAGCGTTTAGTATTTATAAACATTGTTAACAAATAAACATATTAAGCCTCACAGCATCATGTGAAATAGATTGGTATTGCTTGTCTCATTTACATGTGAGGAAATGGCTCAGTTTTCCCTGGGTCATCTTTCTTTTTTTTCTGGAGTGGTTCCCAGTCTCCCTGTGAGAAATAACAACTGGTAAAGGCTAATAAATATGTGAAATCCTGGAGATGGTGATGGTCATGACTTATATGGTAGTATGGGCTCGGTCCTTGGGCCTGCGTTGTTCACTTTCTTCATCAGCGATTTGGACAATGGGGTGAAATGCAA
>NW_017729005.1:3297973-3300028 GCF_001723915.1 Gavialis gangeticus | reverse complement strand
CTACAAGGTCCCTTCCGACCCTACTTCTATGATTCTATGCCTGACACAGGGGTAGCCATCCACAATAAAGGCAGAAAGTAAGTATGCTTTTACTGAATTTTTATCATGGTCTTAAAACTGCCCTAGTATGTGTGTTGATTACATGAAAAGACATTATGTATTCACTTCCTCAAACAGTAAGGTGCTTGCATAACCTCTTTCAAACTCTAGTTTGGATAACTCATGTAAACTCAGTCACAAGGTAAACTCTGAGCTACAGTGCAATTGGGAGAAGGAAAACAAACACGTGTCAAAGAGGTGAAGATGTTTTAAATACATGCATGAAAAGAAGTTTCCTGAGTAAATAAATCATAGGTCATGCTAAACTGCATGGCTTGTCCTTTTGGGAATGTGTGAAATATATCTGAAACTGGAGGCATAAAAGCTTGGCACAGTGTTCCCAGTTGTTAAAAAAAAAAAAAAATGTTTGCTGGAAAGATCAGATCAAATCCAAAATCAAAATGAACAAAGCCTACCCTCGCAACTGGTGAAATAATACCTGTATAATTCTGTATGCAAATAATTGCCCAAAATGAATTATACATTTTTAAGTAGCCCATGGTACAGATATTTATCTATAACCATCGTCTCTTTTCCTTGCATGTTAGGTGCAGAGAGAGTTGGCTGCTGTCATTGCTTTGAAAGCAAGAAAGTCAGGTAAGTGCAGTTGGCCTTGGTACTTTTATAACATCATTCCCCTGTCATATGTTGAAGTATTTGATTCTTCATTGTCAGCTTGTCAAAATCTGTGTTGTATTGGAAAGCAATACTAGTGATACCGAACCTCACTTCCTGTTGAGTGAGAAAATAGAATCTTTTGCATACAGCACAAATAAATTAATTACTGTGGTTTTACTTTTCCCTCTTGTCGCATCTAATATACCACCTGGCAAAATGTAGTGGTGCTATAGTTCTGAGCATGTGGAGTCTTTGGCTCTGCCTCAGTTCAGATTTTGTTTGTTTGTTTCTATTTATCAGATTCTTAAGCATTGATTTGGTTTATATGTTTCTTATAAACATGGTTTTAGATGTTGATTGCTTTTAAACTTTAAGACTTTTGTTTTGAGGTGCAGGGTATAGCTGTTATATAGATGTTTTATGTACTCAACAAAAGGTATTGCCTTAACTTAAAAAAAAAAATCCCCCCTTGATGTTCCACACCTTGTTATTTAAAACACTCACTTGTGTCCTGAGATCTTGTGCCTACTTCCCTGGTCAGTCGTTCCTAACCAATTTAAAGTATTTGAGAGTAAGAGACAGTCTTTTTTTCAGTCCTGCAAGGTACCCATAGTTGTGTGAGCTGCTCATCATTCTCATCTTCCACTGACTTCTAGTGTGTGTCTCTGGTTTAGATAACAAACATATCACCCAACCTCCAGATCTTAGTCTTAACAGGAGCGTTGGCATACTCCAGTCACAATCTGCAAACTTAGCTGCAGCCAGTACCCAGTGCCTCTGGGAAGGTGAACCCCTTCATCTGCCCACTGCATTATTTTGTTGAAGAAGAAAAAAGAAATGTTAAGGTGTTTTATGTTTGTGTAGATTCTCATACCTTGATCCAGTAACCCAGGGATGGAGGTCCTCACCCAGGATATAGGAGGATGTAAATTATTCCTCTGCCTGAAAGGACTCCAATCCTTGACCTCCCCTCCACCTTGGGGTGAATTGTCTAGCCAAGGTAGGTTACTGTCTATGGTGAGGCTGTTCTGCTATGTATAAACAATTAGGTATTCATTGGGGTAGCACAAGAGAGCTTGGCAGTGGTTACATAGGATTTTGTCAGGGTTGTGGTTCTGACCCTTTTTAGGCTTCTACAGCTGCCTTCCTTAACTTGTCTAAACCCCATTTTCCAGGATGCTGAACTGGGAGGTGTCTTGGCAGGAGTGGGTGTTCTCACCTGCATTAGGTTATTTGATAAACCTAATGCAGGCAGAAGCACCCTGTCCTTTTAAAGGTACCACATTGCTGTTTGTTTGTGCCTGTTTTCAGGGGCTAGGGACAGGCATTACACACAGT
>NW_017729005.1:3276587-3292973 GCF_001723915.1 Gavialis gangeticus | reverse complement strand
AGGTTATTTGATAAACCTAATGCAGGCAGAAGCACCCTGTCCTTTTAAAGGTACCACATTGCTGTTTGTTTGTGCCTGTTTTCAGGGGCTAGGGACAGGCATTACACACAGTGGTTTAAGTGATCAGAAACTGGTTTAAACCTGTAACAGAACAGGCATTCAGTGCACATAAACCATTTTGAAAATTGGCTTAAACTGGTTTGAGATAAACCTGGTTGAATATAGTATCAGACTTAACTGATTTGGGTCAAACAGGTTTATGCAATGTCTGTCCCAGACCCCTTCCTAGTTTAACTTGAATCAGAGTCCCCCAGAATCCCAGATGCTTTGCAGCCCTGGGCAGGGCTCTCTGCTCCAGCCTAGCAGAGCTGGCTCTGCCCCTCTACTTCCTGACTGGAGTGCCAGCAGAGACTGCAGGTACAGCAGCATCTGCCTGGCTTCCTCCTGCTCCCCCCCCTTCACCACTCCCTGCTCAAGCAAAGATTCCCCCCTCCACTCTGCCTTACACAGATACCTCTTAGCAGTAGCTAGCATACCACATGTTAACTATGGTCTCTGCTGTGGGAGATGGGACAAAGGCAGACAGGACAGTGTCTGCTTAGGGCTTTTTGGAGCTAATCAACAGGTAGCTGGTAATGTCCCTCTGTTCCTTCCTTGGAAAAATGTTGTTTAAGAAGAGCCTGAACTAATGAGAGAGGCTTTTGTTTTCTGATGGGGTGATAAATGCTATCAACTTCCTGTGTAATTCCCTTCTGTGCATCTAAATGCTGTTGTCAACTGCCTGCTGGCTTCCTCTTGGTCAGGAGCATGATTGGAGCGGGGGGAACCCTTCCTTAATCAGAGCGTCCTCTCAGTTCAGCACTGTGGAAGGGAAGGGATGGATGCTGTATTGCCAGCTTCCAGCCTGAGCCACTGTAGGCATGTGCCTGCATTTTCTCAGTCCAGAGGGGATGTCTGTGCAGTTACAAACTGGTTCAGTCTAGCCAGGTTAGACTAACCTGCAAAGATTGAATCAATTCAGGCTCAGGCTTTTTCAATGTCTGTCCCTAGCCAGGAGTGCATGTGGGGCCAGACCAGGAAATGACTGTGGCAGGTGCGCTCCTTCCTGCATTAAATTTATCTGCACCCCTTCCTGCTGCAGCTGCTTCCTGGTCTGGCCCTGCACTTGGTTTCTTGGAACAGAGGTGGGTGGGGCATTTTCACCTGGCTGTGGTGGTACCCTCGAAAGGGTCTCGTGGCACCCCAATTGAAAACTACCATGTTAGGGCACTCGCATGGGAGGGAGGGGATACTGGTTCCAGTCCTTGCTCCAATTATTATTGAAGTACTTTAAACAAAATGGAACAGTTTCAAGTGGAGACAGATCTATGGCAAACCTCCATAATATAGTAGGGCATCCTGATTGGGTATATGTGTTCTGCTCCTTTCAGATAGCAAAGGGATTTGACCCAGAGCTGAGTGTCTTCTTTGCTGGCTGCTAGGGGAAAGAGAAGGGGCACCACCACTTCTTCCTCTTTGCTGGCTTTATGATGCTAAGTCAGGCTCTTTATTTTGGTTATTTTTCTTTTATTGAAACTAGCCACAGTGGAACTTACAATTTTTGTTCATCCCCAAATAAATAGTTTTTAGTAGCTTTTTTTGGTGAGAGAGAGTGATTTTTTTTTTTTTTTTTGGAACCATTTTTGTTTGTTTATTTTGGTGTGGTCCTCAATGCAAGAAATTAAAACACACGTAATACATACTAGTCACATTCCTTAATGCATTGTTGCAAAGCCTAGAGTGGTATTAGAACCTGTACAGAATTGATAACATGGAATTGGCTTCAATTGTGGCACGGTCTAAGAGCCATTGAAGTCATTGGGAATCTTTTCATAGACCTCAGTGATTACTGTTTTGAGACTTTAATAGGAAGTGATGTTATGGACCTTGCAGTTTAGGTTCATATTCTATGTATCTGGACTGTTGTTGCATATAGCCAAGGCTCAATAATACTGTGCGGGGTCCAAGTACAGTAAGAATGATATTGTACATATGTAACACCAAGCTTTAACTTTGCCTCCTTTTCTGTGTCTGCAGTTTGTCTGCAAAAATTTCAGGTACAAATGCAGACACTTAAGACATTATTTGTTTGTGTAGTCAGATGCACATCTCTTTATAAATAATTAGTAGATTATATAATGCAAAAAGTATATGTTCAGTCATCTGTAGCTGTACTTTGCAGATTCTGAAGGGAGGCTCTACTTTGAAATTCAGTACCATGTTGTGATAAGGTGCTCCTGGTTGACACGTGGCTGACAAGCTTGTAGATTACCAATTGCTTGGTCCATTTCTCTATTAATATCAAATTTTTCTTTAACTCTTGGGGGTTCTTAATGAATTCCCAAAATCAGATGGTATGTTGGAATAAAGTTTGCTGCTGTCTACTCCTCTCTTCTTAGGTGACATCATAATATCAAAATCTGTCCTGAAGGGTATGTTGTCTTGGAGCTCATCTGTTTTACGCTGGCTAAAGCATGGACACAGCTATACCAGGATAGAACCACTTTTTTATCAATATACTTTTTACAGAAAAAGGAATAACTATCAGTACAAGTCTCACCTATGCTGGTATAAGCACTTCTATTCTATGTAGGTTAGACAGGTTTAAACAAAATCTAAAACATACCTCTATGAAATTATTATTAGTAGAACTTATATGTGTTGGCTGAGTCCTCCTTTAATTTATTGTTATAAGCTTTTGTGAGACCAGCATAGATTTGCAAAAGTATACCACTTTTGTCCATTTAACTAGCATATGCTTGCTTCTGTAATTTGCATTTTTGATGCTTTATGATGGTGTACTGCTTGAAGAATGACTGAAGGATCAAGAATGACTGTAATTAACTTAACATCTTTATTGTATTAGGAACAGAGTGAATTAAGGCAATTAATTACTTTTACTTACTTTTATTGCTGTTGCTTAAGGTCATGGCCCAAGCTTTACAATTAGCAACAGCTATTGTTATCTTTCCCTGTATTAGGCCAAGAGAGGCCTATAGCCTGACTCACAGTGACAGTGTAGTGGAGGGAGTGAGCTTGTTACAGTATAGTAAGGTCTTGAAAGCCTTACAACTTTCTTTGATGCAGTTTTCTAACCTTGTTCAAAATCTTGTACAGGATTACAGGAAATAAACAGCAATCAAATAAAGAAAATTCGGGGCCAGGTTCTCTTTTAGCATCTGTAATAGGGTTCTATCCCCCTTATTTCAACTCACTTCTGGGAACAGTCTCCCCTTCACTCTCCTGCCATGTCTTGATGTTCCTTCTGGTTCTCAAAGTGAAAGCTGCCCCAGGGCTTCCCAGATCTGGTCTTCACTCCAAAGGACAGCCAGAAGTGGGGAGTTCCTGCCTTAAGGACAGCTCCATACCATCCCTACACCATGCCCTATGCCTCACAGATGTTACTGTTGTCACTGTCGGGGCTTTGGCCTCCCCAGCCTCCACCCCTTTACTTTAGCTAAGACTTCTAGCCTATGCCCACTTCTTTGGGCCTGGCTTTGAGGCTCTAGCTTGCATTTACACCAGGCCCCAGGCCCCTGTGTGGCTGTGTCTTCTCTGGTGCTGGGTCCCTGGCCCCTATGTGGCTGCCACCTAGCACTCTCTCTCTGCCCACTCCGGGCTCAATAACTACTCAAACCTTGAACCTGCCTCTGGCTGGGCTCAAGGTAGTCGTGTGCCCCTTGGGCACCAATGCGACTTCTGAAAACCTCCCCTACAGTCCCAATCCAAACCACTGGTGTAAATTACAACATAAATGCTAAGCCTCTGGACTATAACAAAGAAGAAAAATAATAGAGGCTGTGTGCCTGCTTATCCCACACTTTTTTTTTTTTTTCTCCAGGTTACTCTGTCTTGTGTTCTGGCCTGCAGAGCTGTTTTCTTCTAGTCTCCTGGTCATTCAGGAGCCCCATGCTCTGCCACAACCTAGGCTGGCCATCTGCCTTGGCTAGGTCAATCCATTGACTATATAGTTTTGGCTTGAGCTCTGTCCTGGTCATGTGATAGCCCCAGTCAGCTGGCTGGCCCATAGGACTACTCTTTAATCCTTGCTCTGCTGGCAGGCTGTGCTCTGAAAACTCTGTTCTTAAAGGGGCCACCCCACTTCCTAGTAACAGGGCTAGGGTTCCCTGTTACAGCATCCTACTAATGAAACTGGCTTGAACACCAACTTCTTCACTTTCTCTTATTGAGATGCAGGTGCTGTGTTGGTGTAACAACAGGTTATGCATTTTTAGACAATATATCCCTCTGGTATAAGTTAGATCAGCACCAGGGTTGCTTTAATCTGCACATGTAAGTAAACATCTCTGGAAACCTTTCTTTAGAAGCCTGTGCATTAGGTAGTTCTCCAATTATTTATCTCAAAATATTTGACTAGAACATGAACAGAGGGAATAAAACTTAGTATTTTAGGGGCTGTGGGAACTGGTCAGGGTTGCCAACTGTCCATTAATTTACAGATAGTAAGTAAAAACTCAGGCTGAAGAACCCTGTCCATAAAATCCATTAAAAGAAACTTTATCTGTCCATAACTCGAAGAAACTAGAGCTGATTGAACATTGCTGGCTGGAAAGAGGCTAGATGGAGTGTTGACACAAAGAGAGCACAGCAGTGCCACCTGACATTGGAGTGGGAGTGCAGCACACTTCAGGGAGCCTTCCCTTAGGGTTTAGTAGAACCTTCCCCCTAGCCATGTGCTGCTGCTGGTATGTCCTGTTAGCTGCCTATAATATTGCTGGGCTGCAGGTGGGCTTCTTTGGGGGTCCAAACTGAAATTGAGGTAGTAGGACCAGCAGGGGAAAGGGTTGGGGGTGAGTCCAGGGAGGCAGCATAGTGGAGGGTGTTATTGGGGAGGTTGGAGTATGGGGCTGAGTATGGGATCCATGGTGTGGGGGGGCAACACAGTGTAAAACCACTGCTGTAGTCAAACAAGGTTGTTAACACAAGAACATTTTCTTCTATTGCAGACTTTTTACTGACAACCAATTTTGTTTTTTACTTTTATTCTATGGTTGATGTTAAGCTCCTAAGTCTGAACCCAGCTCTTCTAAATAGAGCCTGGTGGCAAGGCAAGGCCTGGCAGAAGAGTTATATTTATAGTATGTAAAATATATCAGTAAAACACGCATCTAATTAAAAAAAAGGTTGGTTGTCTGTATGTACATTTTTCTTAGGTTGGCAAGTGTGGAATTGGTTCTGAGTAACTGACATCTGTGGAGGGATACACCATTACCCCAATAGAAGCACTTTGTAATCCTTTAATTATATTAGCAAAATCAGCTGATTAATATTATTTCACCAGGGTAGTGATGGGACTAATCACTCATGTCACATGGCACAAGGAGTGCTGCATAAGGGCATACAGACATTAAAACTTGCTTTCCAAAATATGAATCAGACTACAGAATTAAGATTTGCTGTGGTAGGGCAAGGGGGATATTGCCTCTGGGTTTCAAAGGGAAACTAGTGATTTTTATAACCCAGTGCCTTTTATTTTTTTAGTTAAATGAGACTTCGGTGTGGCTCATGCTCAGAGTAGAAGCGATTCATCAGCATGTGCAATAACTGCAATTACTTCTTTTCACATCTTGGACCAAGAATGGTTCTATCAGATTAGACATCTTTGCACAGGCTGTATCTAGTATAATGATGTTTTGGAAATCGAAGTAAAGACTGGAGCCTAGTTCAGGGGCAGAGAAAGAGGTACTAAATTCTTGTCAATACAGGATCAGACTTGGTGAGGAATATAGGCTGCCAGGAAATAAAGAATTCCATTAGAGTGGGAGAGGAGAAGAATAGTTATCTTTCAAAAGCTTGGAAAACAGGACAAAAATGGGAACAAATGACAAGTAACAGAAACAAAAATGAAGGACCCAAACAGAAAAAGCAAGCAAAATATTTCCCCTTCCAGAATGGGAAAGGCAGGAAGGGAGCTTTTTTATTTTGTATATTAATATGGATTGTTCAAATACCTCTGTGATAAATCTGATGTAAGAAGATGGATATTGTGGAATCCTGCAATGCAGAATGCTTTCAGGATTACTAATTTCTTTGAACATCAAAAAGAAAGACTTAGTTTCACCAGTCCTGAAGTAGCTTTCTATGTCGACCATGTGAAGTGCCTTTATACCTGTTCTATTTTATTAGATGTATTTTGTTGGCATAAAAGGTGCCCTGTAAGGTTGGGGGTGCGGGGAAGGGAAGCAAATGAGCTTGCACAGCTCATTAGGGTATATTAAAAAGGAAAATGGTTGTTCCTGGTTTTGAGTGCATGTTTTAGTCTTAAAACTAATCAGATAAGGTGTTTTTGCTTTAGACTGGCTGGAAGATTTTGTGAGATATGAGGTAACTAGAAGAGGGGCTTTCTCAGCCTTTTGTTGCAGGATTTTAGAAGTCTTATATAATCATTTATCCACTTATTTTTGGCAGTTCCTACAATGTGCCTGGATGCATACTTTCTGTCCTGAAGAGTTTGAATTTGATAAGTGGTGGCAAGGAGATAACAGTCAGGAAATAGACAAAAGCCCAACTCGGGGTTTCAAAATAACAGGTTTATTAAACAGACAACACACTACACAGCCCCATGAAGTTATTAGTTCATGTGCAGACACACACAAGCACTTACAGTGGCAGCAGGATAAAGAGACTCAGTGGAAGGGTTGGAGTCCAGGTGGGGAAGAGAAGCAGAGTCCAAGTCCTTGGTTGAAGAGGGGATGGGGGGTGATAGCTACCTATCCAGGCTGAAAAAGTATCCTTGTCCAGTAGGTGTTGTCCAGAGGGGGGTCACCAGCAGGGCCCCTGGGTAGATAGGTGGTGTGGCAAGGTGCTGGTCCAGATGGAGAGGGCATCCCAAGGACTCAGTCTTCACTACCCCTTTTCATGGGGGCAGATTACCTCTGATCTCCTATGGGGAGGGCCTGTCCAGGTGATGTCTGTCCTGTTTCAAAGGGCTTCAGGTGTTCTTACTGAGCATGTGCAGCCTGGGACAATGGTGGGTTGCCTCATCTGTTGTTTCTTGAATGCTGAGGGTGGCTCCAAGGGCTGGGTCCTTGGTCCAGGTATTGGTGTTAATGGTGTGGTCATTCAGATGGAGATATTTTTAGACCTACTACCATTGTCTTTCAAGCACCCTTATTCATCCCCATTCATTCAGGAACCAAGTTGCATAGGAGGGATAGGTGTGAGTCATGGGTTATACAACTGGGCCTGGGGACGGGATGGAGACTTGACAAACAAAATGGAAATTTGACATGATTTATGCTAACTTACATATGTAGGCCTAAATCATATAGTACCAGTAAAACAGTAATATAGAACAGTAAAAATCAATATAAACATAATAATTATATAGTATAAAGGAGAAAAACAAAACAAATACAACTTGCCACCAAAATAAAATGCTGAAGCTTATCCTATGTCTTAGCTCACTTATCTATAGGGAACAGAGAGGGAAAGAAAAAGTCACAAATGGTTGGGGAAGGGGAGGGAATGCATTTTAAAAGAAAAACAAGAAAAACTGGGGGTTTTGCTACACCTGCTCTTGAAAACTTCCAGGGATGTAGATTCCAGAACTTTCTTCTGAGTAGCCTGTTTCAATGATTGAACAACCTCCTAGTCAGAAAGTTCCTCCTTTATCTCCAGCCTAAATCCCCCCTGCCACAGCTTTTCATTGCTCCTAGTCCTTCCCCGGTGGTCACAATAGGAAGCCCATCTCCATTCTCTCTATAATTGCCCTTCAGGTATTTGTAGACTGTTATCACTCTTCTCTTCTCCAGACTAAATAACCTTAGGTTTTTCAGCCTTTCCCCATAAGTCATGCTTTCCAGGCCTCGAATTGTTTTTGTTGCTTTCTGCTGGACTTTTTCTGAACTGTCCGCATCCTTCTTGAAATGTGAGGCCTGAAACTGTGCGACTTACATTTCACTGGTGGAAATATGGACTGTTTTTGTACAGCATTTAAAAATATATATATATTGTACTGATTTTTGTGCAAAGACCTTTTGGTCTCTGCACTAACTTTTTTCTCCACTTCATAGGGGGTCTTTATTATTGGTAGAAACAAGTCTGTTCCACTGAGTATTTTATCCTGAGCAGAAAAATCAATAGTGAAAGCAAGCCCACCGACTTGACCTTTGACTGCGTGAATGCAAAGTTAATTTTCTTTTGGTCATTGTACATTAGCATAAGTAAATGCTTTGGACACCATCTATGACAATGGAGTCCATGGGGCTAGTTAGTGTAGCAAGCAGTACTTCTGATAATAAGACTTTGCTAATACTTGTGTAAATTTATGACATTATACCAATATCCTGTAATACATAATAAATTGTTTTATTTACTTGTTGAATACAAGGGTTGTATTGCTGTAAAGGGCACAATACACACAAACCTGAGGAAGATTTGCGCACCTGCATTTTCAAGATAAAAATAGAAGCCAGTATACATGACCGAAAACAATCGCATACCAAGTGGAGCACTTCAGTTTATGTGCTTCGTCCTCAAACATTTTAAATTGGCTTTAAATTTCTCTAGTGTGCAGGCATATAAATATACAATACCTTGATATGAAATTAAGCTTGTTTATTAGAGTTTTTTTATGTAGCTGAAAGTCTATGGAGATTGAAATAATTTATTCTGCTTTACAGAAGAAAACTGTACTGACAACATTATAGTTACAGGTGTGGAGAAAATTGAAAAGTTTGAATAGGTGAGCAAAGGTTAACTTGTGACCTTGATAAATCCTACTGCTTTTACGTGTTTTCTAAGCACTCTTTTCAGTGGATTGACTTACTTTATTCAGACATGCCCTTGCTTCAGTCCATCTTTGAATGTTTGGTTCTTGAATACAATGGTAAAATGTAGAGGAATGTGTGGGATAAAATAGAATTCTTACACAAGCATTAACAATAACATTCAGCACCATTTCATGAGGAAATAGCTTTTCAAAACACTACAAACATCATTAAATAGGGAGAGGAATTAGACCTGCTATTCTGAAGTCAGGCAGGAGGCAGAGGAGGGTAGCACCTTTGAGACTAACTAACTAGTTCAGGTAGGACCTGATGGTTTAATCTTAAACTTCCCCCTCCCCTCCGTCATCTTGAGGTAAGAGACAGTCCTTTTGTTTTCTCTTCAATGGCCATTTCAAGACGTCAAAGTTGGGCATGAGGGAAAGTTGCTTGGACAGAGGTGGACTGAAAACCAGAGAAGCTTGATGCCAGGAGGGGGCCAGAGGGAAGGGCCTCTCCCACTGCCTGAGAACAAAAATAACAGCTTGTGTTTGTTGGTTGGTTTGCTTGTATGAACAAGGACTGTGTTGGGAAGTTAAAAGGACTGACTGAAGAGGCCTGTTAGGGCAAAGCCAGACTGGAAAGAGGCAGCTGCTGCACTAATCTGTGTACAATCATGCATACATTATGATAAACTTGTCTTTGGTTCACATGGCTTCCTTTAGCCCAGTGATTCCCAAAGAGTGTGGCAAAATCTCCCTGTGTAAGGAGGTAAATGCTCTCCTTCCTTGCCTAGCACCCTGCACCTGCCCCAGCTACTCTAATGGAGTCCTCCTCTGGGGACTACTGCCACTGCTGATGCCTTTCCTGCACCCTGGCAGCCCCTGTGATGGTGCTCCCTTTTTCCCATCTCTGCTCCCAGCTGCCCATAGGCAGGCAGATGCACAGGCAGGTATGCTTTGCAGCCCCACTAGTTCCTTCCACTCCTCCCACACTCCTGGGGCTGGCAGGAGGAGCTGTGAGGGTGGATGCTGGTATGTGAGAAGGAACAGCCTCATCAGCAGGAGCTGCCCTGGGTTGGGAAGCTGCAGACTGTGGAAAGAGCCTGACACAACAGGGTGACGTCCTTACCCACAAGCCTGAAGTGGCACCAGCTTAGATCCCAACTTCTTTAGCCCCAAGGCCCCTCTCCATATTTTTTCTGAATTTAGATCTAGCTTGGTGATTTTTTTTTTTTTCAGTTGGGGTGTTAAGGAATTATGGAAGTGGGGGCTTTGAAGCCAAAAATGTTGAGAACCACTGATATAGACTCATCCCTTGCTTAAAAAAATATGTATTTGTTAACACTCTGGCAGGGGAATGGAATATACTATAAGGCTTGTGGGGGTGGGAAATGCACCCTTTTGCCCTTTTTGGGTGTAAGGTTGAAGTATGCTGCCAATTTTAATCTGGAAAAAGTGTGCCCCAGATAGCAAAAGTTTGGGAAGCACTGCTCTAGCCTGACCTAGTAAGAGAAGCTCTTGGCATCAGCCAGTGGAGATCGTTTAAGTGCGACGAGAAGTGTTCCTTCTCTCAGCATCTTAATATGTGGCCATCTGTTTCACTCCCACCTTCAGCCACGCTGAGAGATCAAAGATCCCCTGGATATCATGATACTTCACACTGCACATTTTATTGTATACTGGAATCCCAAAGCTGTATTTAAAAAAAAAAAAAATCTCTTTTGTTTATTTAATGTATATATAAAACTCTTTCAAAAATGCTAGTTTTAAACGGATGTAACTGGAGGGCTTCAGTGGCAGGATTGTGGAATTATACCAAATTTGATTCTGTGGGTTTTTTTTCTTTTTGCAATTAATGTGAAACTTCTGAAGTATTTTTTTGTGTCTTATAAGGTACTCATGAATCAGAAATTGTAATGTAACAGAACTGTTTAAGCACAACAGTTGTTAGCATTATGTACAGTTTGTGTACAATCTGTTACAGCGTGCTCATTTTTTTCCCCCTTCATTAGTTGCACAATAACTCCTTGTTCTAACATTTCCTGGTCTCATTCTCTTCTACATGATGACCAACCTTGTATGTTCATCATTTTATGATTGCTGCTCCTCTCCAGTTCTGAAATACAGGCTGCCCCTGTAGCTGTCAGTTAACACTATTTGGGCACATTTACACATGAAGTTAATGTGCAGCAATAAACTCTGGTGCATATCACACTGGAGTTTGTTTCCAGGCACTGCGTTTGACCACATGCCTGAGACCACAGCACATTGAGCTGGGTTGGAGCAGCCTTGGATGGCAGGGGGTCCCAGGAGTCAGCCTGCCAGCAGCTGTGCCAGCAGCCTGCCTCGGCTCACTGTTCTGTGGAGGGTCTGGATGGGGCACTGAAGCACCCTTGTGCCCTAGCCAGCCCTGTCAGCATCTACACATGCATTGCTACACACTAAAAAACTCTTAAAATACAGTGAAGAGGAACTGCAATTTAATGAACTCTCCTTGTCTGTGTTGCAGTGTCTGTCAGTCCAAATCTGTATCTTTAATTTTGTGTCAGTCTGTTCTCTCACTGCACTGGTTTTCCTCTGTTTAGATTTCAGATATACTTGTGTTTACAAGTACTAAACTATGGTGGAGTTAATTAGTTTACTCTGTCCTAATAGCACTGTATGTGTAAATGCTGAAATGTTTACTACAAAGCTAATTGGGCAACTCCACAGTAAACATCTCATGTGTAGACACACCCTGTTAGATGCAGTTGCATTCAGTGCAGTACAACACTCATTTTAAATTTAGTGCTGGAGAGGTATGCTTAGTGTGGTCAGGCACTGAGCCATTTTTACTGAGTCTTCCATTGTTGCAAAATTTTGTTCGTTTTTAAATAATCCTTTGCTGTTTTCGTCAAGAAGAGCTAAGCCTCGTGCTTCTTTACTTCTTTCCTCCTGGAGTGAAGTGGGTGCAATTTTTATTTGTCCAAAAACAAAGCGTACAAAATATTATCAGTATGACTTAAAAGCATTGAGCACCCACTATGCAGTGGTGTAGATGACTGTAAAATGGACAAGGCAATGAAGAATCAATGCCACAGTTTCCAAGAGGATCAGCAATAGTCTATTACAAAATTAGTATAAAATGCATAGCTGTTTTAGCCATCTGTGTTTTTTTCAAATGAAGGCAGGATAGATTTGCGCCATATAAACTAACTAAATCAGAGATGTATGGTATAATCTTTCTCTTTTCTACACTGAAAACACAGGAGCACAATAGTACATGAAATTTGGGAAGTCAAATGCAGAGTGAATAAATAGATCTGCCCTAAAATATAAAAAAATCGTAATGCAAGACATGCTCTAATATGAATGAGTTATTGAGCATCATTTAGTTTATTTGCTATTTTCCTGCTATTGAAATAACTGCTTATATCATAAAGGTGTGTCTATCAGCTAAACACAAATTGAAGTTAGTCCCTCTTGTGGCTGTTAAAATACAGTGAAGAGGAACTGAAATTTAATGAACTTTCCTTGTCTGTGTTGCAGTGTCTGTCAGTCCAAATCTGTATCTTTAATTTTGTGTCAGTCTGTTCTCTCACTACACTGGTCTTGCTCTGTTTAGATTTCAGATTCCTACCATAGCTGTTATCTACTTCTTGATAAATTTGGCAGAATGAAAGGAAATGGGTTTTTTTGTGTATTTTTGGGATCCTGTTTCCTATATGAGATCTGAGAAATGGCTTCCAGCACCGAGTCCCTTGGGAACTTACTTCTGCGTAGAAACTAGACTAGCATAATGAGAACCCTCTGTGCAAATTCAATATTAGTTCTACACCTAAGGTCAAACAAAAGTTAATGACCATTTGCACACCAGAGATTGGAAACCAACATTACATTTCATGGTCTTGTCATTTTAAAACGAAACTAAATGCTGAAATAATAATTTATATTTGAATTGATTTAAATTACAAAACAAAAATATCAAACAGACTGGAACAGCATATGGGAGAAATTAACATCATTGTCATCTGTGTGGTAGTTGCATGCCCACTTTATAAATGCATCTAGCCCATCCTGTGATGGCAACACAGCCCTAGATACAAAGGTATTGAATAATGCTTTAAGCAGGAGCCTTTCTTTTAATAGTTTTATTTTTTCTTTGCTTCTTTAATTAGCTGATTTACTCAGCTGATTGCGCAGCTGCCTGGGCAGCTCCCCCAAGGGCCTACCAACTGCTGCAGAGATATGCATAGTACTTGGTGATGGGAAATCACTACAATAATTTGCATACATACATGCATGATAGCAGGTAGGAAAAAAGAGCTTAAAGGCAATTTCAGTATTGGTTATGAAATGAAACATGCTAATGATAAGCTTATAAAGCTGCATATTTATCATAATTCCTGGTAAAAGGTAGCAGGTTTGTGGTAGCTTAGGGGATTCTGGCTGTCTCTTGTATACTGGTGTTCAGGATATCACTGGTATTTTATTTTAGTTTTATTTTAGTTTTTTCCTTTGTATCTATCTGTTTAACTGGGAAGGCAGAAGGGGCCTTGGCTGATTGGTTCTAAAATCTGATCACCCCAAAGGTTCAGTCTTTGTTTCTCTTCTCTTTTCTGCCCAAGCTGTAGTGTGATAGCAAGTATGGAGGATCTGGCCTTTAATTTCACAATAATATCAATATGGACTGTTCTTCATTTCCCCCTCTGACAAATTAGTATGCTTCAACTGACATTGCAATACAATCAGACGGTTTCAGCTGCCATAGTAACCAGCCTCTTCTAGAGCTCAGTGTATCCCCTCCACAAATGCCTGGGGGTAATAGAGGGACCTTGCAGCAGATGCAGAGCTTAATGAACAAAAATATCACCAACCCCAAATATTCAAAACCATGAGCTGGGTCTCAGGAAGTCTGAAAATGGCTTAAAACCATGAGGCTTGAAGAGAAAAGTAGGTTCTGATATCCAAACTTTTAGGGTGAGTTCACATTACATTTTTAAGGTGGCTTTTTTTTTCCCCTCTGCAAACATGAGCATTAGAAACAGCATTTTAAACTAATACATCTGAACTCTAGAATTTAAAAAAAAACAGAAGTCAAGAGACTACAATAACGTTGCAAGAATTGACAATGATAAATATGGGCTAGCCTGAAATAGGCGGACTCCTCATAGAAAATATCCTTTCCAACTCCTTAATGCTTCTTTTTTTTTTATTAGCCTGATAGTCTGCCATAGAGAGTAACAGCCTCCCCCAAACTGCCAACAAGGATGGAAGAAGAGGAATAAGATCTGTGTGAGGCTGTTTGAAGAAGCAGAATATTCCCACTGCCACCTTCATATTGTTCCATGTCTGCCATCCACAGAGAGGGCATTAGGTCTCTGCCCATTTAGTCCTGATCTCAACCAAGAGAAAGCAATCTCGATAAAGAGAGAGCATGTGATATATATGGATATTATTTTAAGGAGTGGTGGTAACTAAAGAGGTAAATGCCAACTGAGGGAAAGGCAGGTGTGGGTTTTGTGTGTTAGAAAATCCAGTTAAATTTGATCCATCCAGGAAGAGCACAAGCTAACTGCAGAGACTTCCTCAGCCTGATGAAGGGTTTATAAACCCAAAAGCTTGCTTAAATCTTTTTTCCAACTATTCAAGTTGGTCTAATAAAAGATTTCAGATTCACCCAAAGAACCTTGTGTGCCAGTTAAATTTGAAGAGTTGTTAGAGTATAAGAAAACATTTCTGTTTGTTTTTTATTTTTTAAGATTTCCGTGTCAAGTCCCAAATACCTAAGCATAATATCCATGTCTATTGAGAGCCTTGTCTCATCTTCTTAACTTCAGACACACCACCTCTGTTATCTACTGAGCTGGCCCAAAAGATCAGGAATTCAGATGTTACTCAAAATGCTTGATTTTTAGCAAAAAGGCTGACAAGTGATTCCTGTATTCCTATCAAATACACTCTGTTGAGGCATGTGGGACATATCCCCAGGAGCAATACGTATCACTTTTATGGAGTGCATATGCCCCTTGAGAATGTCAGCTTGGTCCAAGATTTGGTCTTCACTGAGCGTTTTAAGTTTAAACTGGGGCCAGACTGAAGGCATGAGTGCCTTCCAACCATGATGCTGAAAGAATTGTTATTCACATGCAGGACCAAAGTTCCTGTCATTTGCTTGGGTGTCAGCTATGTTATTTAGGAGTAAAGTTAATGATGATGACAGTTATATGCAAGTACTTAAATAGTTGGCTTAATAGGGTGTTAACTTTGAAAGCTAAAAGGAGGAAGTTCACACCTCTCCTGATGTTATTGTTCCAGTCTGGCTGGCTACAAAAATCAGTATGACATAGTGCTTTGGTTTGTGTTGTGAAAGTTATCTTTGCAACCAGAAGGGGTAGAAAGAAGAAACTAAGTTCATGAAAAAGGAAGAAAGCTGGGTTGCTGCACAATACAGTAAAACCTCTGGGAAGATCCATATACTATAGGTTCCATGGATTGTTTCACACGTAGAGATTTTCATTGTCCTTTCTACTTTTTCTCCATAAAAAGATCAGTTCATGCCTGTTAAAATCTAAGCTTTAATATTGGTATTTAGTTTTATTTAAAATGTTAGAAAGTATTACATGTTGTTACATGATTTTTAAGATTATCATCCATATATTTACCTTAAAAGTAATCATACCTTGAGCAATCCCTCATGCTTGGAAACAGGCATAAAAAGATCCTTCCTTCCTCAACTACTCCGGTTCACTGGTGTTTCCTGGGGACTTTTCATCAGAGCAAGGAACCCTGTAGCCCACTTTTTTCAACTTTGGAGGGTTTTCTATTAGATTTCTCAAGTGGCAGAAACTAAACCATGCATTCACAGGTAGACAACAGGAAAGACTGGAGTACTGCCATTGCCTGAGGCCCCTGCCATAGAAGGGAATTGCCAGAGTGAGATATATTGAACTAGTTAAGTGAAACTTAAGGGTGTTACAGAAGTTGCTTTTTTCCCATTCGAAGTGCTTTATTGCTGTGATTTAACAGAAGTGTTAAATCACATTCATGTTACATTCATAGCCCTACCTTAATGTGAACTAGTTTTCCTGTGTAGACAAGCTCTAAATCCCCCGTTTCTATGTGTGAGAGGAGGTAGGGGCGGATGGAACAGGCTGATTGAGAGAAATCATTATGGCTTTCACTCATCTCTAATCTACAGTATATGTTAATGTAATTTTACTTTTTGTAACATCCCTGTTGGAAACGGTAAAAAAAAGAAGCAGCTGAGACTGTTTTGTAGGTTGATATTTTATATGTCAAGTTTTAGATTAGAATTGATTTCTCTGGATGATTGGTGGACCCTTGGTAATGGGGATTATACTGTACATCGTGACCCAGCCTTAATTTCAGCAGCATGTGTGGCGCATGATTATTGTGCATCTAAGTGCATAATCCATTTAGGTAAAAAGTAGGTTATTTCTCCTTACAAAAGAAATTAAATAAGCTTTACTTAGCAAGAGTGGTAATCCCCTTTGTGTACAAAAATGCAGCATCTCTCCTAGAAGGATTGTATACTCCAATATTAGTTTTATGGAAAATCTTCCAGCAAAATCACTGCTATTGTCCACAGGGGAGTAAGGAAATCAAATCAAACC
>NW_017729005.1:3270913-3271587 GCF_001723915.1 Gavialis gangeticus | reverse complement strand
AATGCAGCATCTCTCCTAGAAGGATTGTATACTCCAATATTAGTTTTATGGAAAATCTTCCAGCAAAATCACTGCTATTGTCCACAGGGGAGTAAGGAAATCAAATCAAACCATGGCCTCCTGCTCTTTAAGTGACCATTAAAACTGCATCTTTAACTCCATAGGCTAATTTGCAAATGGACACTTTTGAAGTGCACTTTAACAGGCTAATGCCCACTTTAACATCCTCACTTTCATTCAGTTATGGTGACCTTTCCTGTATGTTAAAAGATGTGAAATGTTTTTAATATTCTAAATATGGTTTCAAACCTGGCTATACACACACTATTAAATATGTGTTTTGGATCTAATGAACAGTTTTGTCCTTCAGTAATAACAGTGTTTGGGTAAGACATCTCTTCCTTTGGAGTAGATCAAAGCAGCGTTTGTCTTGGTATAGAGGGATGTGCTTGGTTTTGTCTCAGAATTTGCAGGTTTTAATGTACATGTCACATTTTAAGGAACTGTCCAGAATTCATGTTCTGTTTGGGAAATCATTTCCCATCCCATTCTTATACCCTGCTCACTTTTCCTGTAGTTTAATTTGCAGTGGTAAGCCTTTTAAAAAAAAAAAAAAAAAAGGAGAAAAGTAAAGTCAGCTTAGAGTAAGTTAGAAATTAATGCATAATTCTTTC
>NW_017729005.1:3256227-3265913 GCF_001723915.1 Gavialis gangeticus | reverse complement strand
CCAGGAAATGTCAGCTTAGAGTAAGTTAGAAATTAATGCATAATTCTTTCATATTTCATTATTGAAATTCAACTATATGTACAAAAGTTCATCAGGACAATACCCTGTCTTATTAGAAATAAATATGACTGTATTGTGTGCAAGTTCAAGGAGATATTCATCAGTTCTTACATAACCATGAAAACACTGTATGTGCTTGTGTACATGCTTGTGGCCACATACAGGTATTACATTTCTGCTGAGAGAATTGCCACCCTAGAAATTGCCAGAGTGCAGGCATTCATTCATTTTTTTGTGAAAGAAAACATGCCAAATCTGTGAGAGAGATCTTCTGCCTTGAAACCTGGAAGATCTCCCTTCCAAGGGACTTTCTCTCACTAGAATGAACACCTGTATGCCTCCGTCCTCCATGATGAAGAAGAGTTGAGCAGCAGCTTCCTCTGTGCCTTCCCCAGACTGGGGGCAGGTCCAATCTGGGGAAGGTGTGGGGACATTTTTCTGCGACTAGGGAGGAGTCTGGCTGACCATGATCTCCAGGCTTCTCCAGACGGAGATGCCCCCAGGCTGGAACACCTGTACACTCCTCCTCTCAGGAAGATTTCTACTGGTGTAAATTTGCCAGAAGTTTGCAATAATAGAAGTGAGCATGTGTCCATGGCGTGTGCACATGTGTATTTGTGTGGAGAGAGAAAAGAGTACCAGTTTTTATATGACTAGAATTTTCTGAGCTATACATTTAGAATTTCTAATTAGACTGATATAGGATGTTTTTAATGTTTATTGGCAGAATATGTAGTAACTTGTTTCATACACAAATTATGAAGCTTTGATTAGAGGTTAGTTGAGCCTTCAGTTATACACCTCAGTTCTCTGGAGTTCTTAAGTGTAAAAAAAAAACAAACAAAAAAAAACCAAACATGTTCACTAGAGGTGTGCAAAGTGGGCCATATTCAATTTGGATTCATCCTGATTCCGGAGTCAGTGATTCGATTAATCGATTTGGATCAGTGTCCTGATTCAGTTTGACCGAATCTAAAGATTTGATGTTGATTCATAGAATCAGCGTGTCACCGCTGGGACGCGACTAGCTGTTCTTGGCCGCTCTTCCCCAGGTGATTGGTGTTGTCCCTTGCCGGCGTTCTGGCCTTCGGCCAAGCAGATATTCTCTGTCCGACTCCTTGACCCCGTTTCTGCCTGCCACAACTTGGTGTTACCAGTGTTTGGGGTCAGTCGTCGTGCGTGCTTGTGGCCCAGGGTTCCCCGGCGGTCACTCTCGGGGCTCTGCCACCCCTACACCCCGGCCTCACGCCTCCTTACGGTGTTGCCAAGCTGTTAGTCGTCTTGCTCTTGGATTATTACTCAAAAATGGAGTGCCAGCTTCCCTCCCTGTAACCGAGACTATGCCTGCTACAGGTCTAATGCCCTCTGGTCTCCCCTAGAACTTGGGGAAAAGCCAAACCTGACACGAAACACAAAAAGAAAAAGGTTCAACACAAACTGGGCGTACCACCCCTTTAATTGCCCCCCCACACACACACCTTACTGCAGCCCCGTCTGCTTCATGCCTAGGCATTCAATCTTTGCCCACTCCCCGGCACCTCACGGTCCAGTGGCGGCGTATCCTCTGGAGGTACCTCTCTCTGGGCTTCCCCGTAGGCTCTCCTCCTCCAGCTGCCTTTGCCTGGGATATCCTCTGTGGTAACACAGGGGTGATCCCGGGTCTCCCTATCAGTCGCACCGGCAACGTTGCTCCCACGGCGTCCCTGTCTCTTCTCACCCCCGTCTGGGGTGTTTCTTCCCTTGTGCTCTGTTGCTCCTGTCTGTCTGAGGGGCGAGGGCGTTGGGAACAGCATCTCCTCCTTCTCCGCAGTGTGTGCCGCCATTTTTATTTGTGTCGGCCGGCACTCCACGCTTGCGTCACCGGCCGGCCGCAGCTGAATAAGCAAGTGGCTGATAAGCCACGCGGGTTTTGCCCCCCATCTTCCATTCACCGGCTCGGGAGTTGCCGGTAAGTATCTTTGCGTCCTGGGACACAGTGATTCGGTCATAGACACAGCTTTAAATGTTTTTTCTACATACCTTGAGGTACCAGGTGCAGCTCGTGAATACTGAGATGGCAGGGCGGATGGAGCATCCCACAGGAGTGCAGCGGGGGGGGCCCACATACTTGGCAGCAGACCTGGAAGTGGACCAGAAGTACTGTGCTGAGAGTGCAGGGGACCCCCCGCACCCCCCTGGCTCAGCAATCAGCCGTAGGGGGACCCTGGGTGCTCTCTCAGACTCAGGAGGCACCAGTCATCAAAGCAGGGGGTGGGGTGCCCATGCACTCCATGGCAGACCCAGACATGGACTGAAAGTGCTTCTGGTCCACTTCTGGATCTGCTGCCAAGCACACTGGGGAACCCCATGCTCCCATGGGACGCTTCATCCACCCCACCATCTCAGTGTTCATGAGCCACCTGGTACCTTGAGGTATGTAGAAAAAAACATTTAAAGCTATGTCTATGGCAAAATCATCGAATCACTCTGAATCGATTCAGAGGGTTCTGATTCGATTTGGAGAGATTAGCAGGTCTTCTGATTCGATTCAGGTTCAGAGATTTGGCTGCTGAATTGGGCCAAATCTCTCAAATCAAATCGGTGACCAAAGCTTTGCATAGCCCTAATGTTCACCTGTTTGGTTCTTTAAGTGACGTCCCTGGTGCATGGTCAAAATGTAGGTTTAGGGGTAGATTATGGTTATCGGTTTTCTGCACTGGTAAGAGGTGGAGAAAGAGAATGCAAGGAGCCTTTTTTATAAGGTAAAATTTCAACAAAACAAGTTTGGGTTATCTTTATCCCTCTCCAGGATTGGAGATTGGGCAGAGAAAGGGGTTGGAGTGGCACTTGCAGTGGGTACATGGCTAATTGGTGGCACATCTGCCAAAAAAATTGGCTCCCACTTGCCTTACCCAGTTGAAATAATATTGAAGGCAGTCATTGCTGGATTTAGATTTTTGAGCTTTCTTAGTTGAACCTTAAACAAGTGGTGGTATTAACCTTTTGAAGAGAGGCAACTTTTCTTTCAGCTGTTAAATTAAGGTCTATTTAAATTGAGGATGGGGGTAGACAGACATTTTCTAATTAGCTTTAAAACTGATACAGCTAAATCATTGGGGATGGGCTTTTAAACTGATTTAGTAAAAAAAAAACAAAACAAAAAAAAAAACAAAAACCAACAACCACAAAACAAAAACTAGGCCAAGCCAGCTTAAATGGCTAAAATGGGGTCTGTATCATGGTTTCACTAGTTGGATGAGGAAGTGAGGTCACAAACTCAATCTAAGAGTAGTTCTGTGTGTGTGTGTGTGTGTGTGTGTCTGTGTATCATAACTTTGCAACAGTGTAACTAGTACCCCACATTTCAGGGAACATTCTAGGCATTGCTCATGAGAACCTTATTCATTTGGGGGAAAATGAGAAAACTGAAAGAGAAAATTCAGGTATTTACAGGGTCCCTGCTGTGCAGTTAGCCCAGCTGCAGATTCATGTCCCTCTGCAGTTGTCTATAGTTTATGCAACTGATTGATAGCATCTATTACCACATTCCAGTTTCACAACATACCTATTTCATTTTTGTCCATCCTCCCAAAAGTGTTTAAGACATTGACAGCCTGTATGATTTATAAAAGTGGAGAGAAATTGGGGGAGTGTATGTTGTATAGGAGTGGAGAGAAACTGGGTAGGATGGGGCTGGTGGAGAGGAATGGAGGCATAGGCACCGTTCCTGTTATATGGAGGCCTGGCAATAGGGTGTTGGGATTTTCACAGTACCAGTGAGCATACTAGTATGGTAGGGGTGGATGGGAAAGGAAGCAATGACCATATAAACAGAACCTTGCCACAGGGGGAGAAATGAAGGGCCCAGGGATGACAGGGTGGGGAAACTGGAATGGAGGGCGCACAGAGCTTATGTTGCAGCCAACCTGTCCACATAGTAGTAAGTCTGAACACACAAAGCATGAGTGTTGAGCTTGTTACCAGAATAACCTTTAATTTCTGTCGGTCAGTTCATCAAACTTTTGGCCCTGGGGATTTATGCAGGGATACATTCATCTCAAAATTTCCAATATGAATTGGGCATCTTATACACTTTATCTTATTATTATTCATAACACAGTCCAATTGCATAAAGCCATGTACGATTAACCCATTTAGTGTTGATTACATGTGCACATACTTTCCAAATTAGAACAGTCCAATATTATCTTGTTCTGTACTAAACCCAAAAGCTGTTGCTAATGCTCACTTAGTTCTGTTGCTAATTTCAGATCTTTTCAGGGATTTGACTCCCCTATTTACTTAATTCTTGAGGCAAGTTACTCATTACCAGGGCCTTGTAACATTTCCCTATGATCGTATAAATCAAAAACCATGGCAGGGGGTTGGACTCGATGATCTGCTCAGGTCCCTTCCAACCCTACAAACTATGAAAGTATGAAAACATATCAAGTCATTTGCCGTGGCGTCGGACATTGCAGTTGAATGACTTCAGCCACTTCCCAGTTTCAGAAAGTTTTAGTGGTTAACCCTTTCCAATAGTTTTAATAAGACTTGGTCTTCTGACTCAACCAACATTCTTTTTCTACTGCTTCTTTTTCTTTTTATGATTAAAAAACCCAAACATATTCTTTGGTTTCTAGTAGGGGTACACCGATAGAGATTTTTTTTGGACTGATACAGATGGCTGATTTTTAAGGAGCCATATTGGCTAATACCAGTTCAATTCCAATGTGCAGCTGGGCAGTTTGGAGACCAGTTTCGGGCTGGTAAGTGTGGTGTGGGGGAAGGAGTGGGAGGATGGAAAGGGGCATGGGGGGCAGATTGGGGCCCCTGCAGAGAGGGAGGGAGTGAGGCAGGGGCAGGCGCTACTCAGCTGGGGTGGGGTCAAGCATGGGACAGAGCCGTAGCTCATCCAGGGGCCTCAGGGCAGGGGTGGCTCCCACCCTGCATGCACCCTGGGAAGGTATGGGGGGCATGTGCCTTGGGATCTGCGCAGGGTGGGGCAGGGTGCTGCTGCAGGCTGGGGTGGGGCTGTGCCAGGTTCTTCCCAGCAGGGGGCTGGGCTGCGCTCAGGGCAGGTGGCAGCAGGGCTGGGAGGGGGGTCTGCAGCCACCCGAAAATTCACTGTAGCCCCATTGTAGCCCTCTCCAAGTGCTGCCGCTGCCTGCCCTGAACACAGCACAGCCAAGCTCCCTGCTGGGAAGAGCCCAGCACTGCCTCAGCCCTAGCCAGCAGAGGCAGCCTGCCCCATCCTGTGCACAGATCCAGGGGCACACGCACCCCATGCCCTCCCAGGATGTGTGCAGCAGTGGGAGCTGTGCCCCGAGATGAGCTGCTTGTGGTTCTGTTCCTTCCCCTGCCTTGCCCTGCCCTGCCCTACTCCCTCCCTCACCACAGGGGCCTCGATCTGCCCCTCCACTCCCCTTCCTTCTCCCACCCCTTCCCCCACAACAGACTTATCAGCCAGATGCTGGTCTCCAAGCCATGGGGCTGTGCTCTTGGCTCCATGCATGCTGAAGCTGTGCACATAAATGGGGCATTTATTGGCCACGTTACCAGCCATTTCTGATGCAGTCAATTTTCCCTATATTGGTGCCGATCCGATGTGGGACTGGCATATCGGTGCACCTCTACTTTGGCCCATGTTCCATGTTTTATCTTCCCTACTATTCTTACCTGTACTGGCTAATTTAAACAATTAATTTAGATATGAGATGATCACTTTTTCTATCCACTGTAAGTCAGGAAAATTGGCCAGTAAAGTAGAAATCCATAATTTTAGGAAAACTGACTTCCACGAGCTTTGGAATCCCCATGGGGATTGGTTGGTGAGGTCCTGCGGGACCATGGTCTGATGAGGAAGTCCTAGTTTCCCAGAAAGTCCTCGTGAAAAAATTGGGAAAATGTGGCCTCGACTACTTTATGGTCTGGTGGTTAGGTAACTGGCTCCTTAGTAGGACCCAAAGAGTATTGTTTGATGGAACTGAGTCGTCATGGTAGAGGGTGACCAGTGGCACCCCTCAGGGGTCAGTACTTGGACCAGTGCTGTTCAACATGTTCATTAGCGATTCGGATTCAGGTAATACAAGCAATCTGGCAAAGTTTACTGACAACACTAAGCTATGGGGGAGTGTTGTCACTTTTAAAGACAGGCTGGCAATGCAGGCCGACTTAGACAGGCTCATGAAGTGTGCAGACCTCAACCTGATGTCATTTAATACAGAAAAACATAAAGAGGTCCATCGGGGAGAAATAACCTACAATACACTTACAGGCTCAGCAGTGCTCTGCTTGGCAGCACCACAACTGAGTGAGACCTGGGCGTCATGGTTGACAACAAAATGAACATGAGCCACAAATGCGATGCCATAGCTGGCAGAGCATCTACTGCGGCATCTCAAGCAAGGCAAAGGATGTCATCCTCCCACTTTACTCAGCCATGGTGAGATTGCAACTGGAGTACTGCATCCAGTTCTGGGCACTGCACTTCAAGAAGGATGTGGAGAAGCTCGAGAGAGTCCAGAGGAGAGCCACATGCCTGATTAGAGGCCTGGAGACCAAGACATATGAGGAGAGGCTGAGGGACTTGGGATTGTTCAGCCTGGAGAAGGGAAGACTCAGGGGGCACTTGGTTGCAGTGTATAAGTATGTCAGGGGTGTACATCAGGGTTTGGGGGAGCATCTCTTCACCAAGACCCCCTAGAGGAGGACAAGAAATAATGGGCACAAGCTGATTGAAGATCGTTTCAGGCTAGACATAAGGAAAAACTTGTTTATAAGCTGAGTGCCAAGGGTTCGGAACGGGCTCCCCTCCCCCAGAAGTGGTACAGTAACCCATCCTGGCGATCTTCAAAAGAAGTCTTGATGCCCATTTTGCTGGAATCATTTGATTCCAGCAGTCTTTTCTGCTCACGTGCAAGTGGGCTGGACCCAATGATCTCTAAGGTTCCTTCTCACCCCAAGCAACTGTGAAACTAGTGTGAATCTACCCATGTGTGCTACCATAACATCTTTGGTTTCCTTTGTAGACAAACCCTTAAATCCTAGTCTAAACCAGGCCTACGTGGTTTTAAAATTAATGTAAAAAAATTCTTTGTCCTGTATGTGCTATTGTTGTTAACCTTTTCAGACTCGAGGCATCCCTTGGAAAATGTCAGCTCTTAGTTTCACTTGATTTTTTTGACTACAGAAAACTAATAGAACAACTCTGTTGCAAAGAACTCAGAAAACCACCATTACAGGTCAGAATGGTTATTAACACCATGGATTCCTGTTTGAAATCTCTGGGTTTGTCTTGTTAATCATGTTTGTACACCTAATAGTGATGCATGGCACTCCACAGTACCGTGGAAAGCATCTCAATGCTGCAGCACCCAAGCTGAAAATCACTGCTTTAAGGTCTCTACCTATGTCTTTGGCTTTGTGTTGCTTAAAAGGGTTTGCCAGTAGAACTAAGTTGATTAAACCACTTGTGAAGACTTGGGTTATACCAACAGAGAAGTGCTTTTGTCATTGTAGTTTATGCCAGTTCCCTAAAGGGAATAAGCTATGCTGACAAGAGGAATTCTGTGCTGGTATATTTTGTTAGCATTCTTAGAGCCTTTTCTGGCATGGCTCTGCTGATTGGGAGAATTTACACCCCTGACCAACATAGCAATGCCAGAATAAATCGTGGTGTAGATCAGGGTGGCTACTAACGCATCCCCAAAATGCATAAGATCCCCTTGGTGAGTGGTGGGCCCCCTTGGCCAATCAGCAGTGAGGTCCACCACCTCAGCCAATCAGCAGCAAGGAGAAGGGCTGCCAGGCCTTTTGGCCAATCGGAAGCAAGAGGCGGGGTCAACACAAAAAGGCCACCTCCCTCCCTCTCTCTCTGGCTGGGAACCCTGCTTCTCCTGGCTGTTCACCTCCCTACCTCTAGACACAGCCAATAGAATCGTGAGGACAAATGATTGACATGTATTTCCACCAGTGAACTGAAAAACAGGATTTTCTGCAGTACATTCCTCATTTAGAAATGGACAGGGGACAAAGGGTTTAAAAACAGGACAGTCCAATATAAAACAGAACCGAAGACCACCCAGGTGTAGAAGCATTTATATTAGAAAAGTCCTTTTTTAATGGTATAGCTGATACCATTTGGGATGTTATGTAAAAGAATTTTTGCTGATGTTAATTGGTTCAGGCATAATGGCAGAGAAGCTCTAAGACTTTTGAATGAAATAGGGGTTAATAAAAAATAAACAAAAAGTAGTTCTCAGTCTTCAGTGAAGTTTGACTTGGCTGGTATCTCTGATGTCATAGTTCAGGGAGAAAGACAGAGTGAGGGTTAACTGAACACACTAAAATATAACAAGCTCACATGTGTATTGAAGTGTGTCCTTGACCCGGTATGGAGCTGTTCTGCACAGAAATGTGTTGAACATTCCTTCAAAAAATAGCACCGTTTGGGATCAAATAAATGGATAATATTGCATCATTTGTAGATTTAACATATTCAGTCCAGCATATTTGTTTTTGCTTAATTGAAACAAAAATATTAGTCTGTAGCAAGTAACGTAACTAAGGTAGGATGAACGGGAAATTTAGTCCCAGGCACTGATTTAGAGGGAGCAGAAGAATGGTGGCTGCTGCTGCTGTTGACCCTGGCAGCTGCTGTTAGCCCAAACACCACCACTGATCTGAGCCCAAAATTTCCTATGTGTACCTCTGCTTGCAGCTTTTGCTCTGACACAACTTACTTGTGTTAAATGGTGTTAAGTTTCATAGTTTCATGGTTAGTAGGGTCAGAAGGGACCTGAGCAGATCATCGAGTCTGACCCCCTGCCACGGCAGGAAAGAGTACTGGGGTCAAATGACCCCAGCAAGGTGATTGACTAGCCTTGTCTTAAAGACCCCTAAAGTAGGAGCCAGCACCACTTCTCTTGGAAGTTGGTTCCAGATCCTAGCCGCCCTGACAGTGAAGTAGCACCTCCTGAGGTCTAATCTGAATTTACCCTCTGCCAGCTTGTGACCATTATTTCTTGTCACTCCTGGTAGTGCTTGGGGGAACAGGGACTCCCCTAGTGCCTGCTGGTCCCCTCTGACTGGTTTGTAACAGGCCACTAGATCCCCCCTCAGCCTTCTCTGGTGGAGGCTAAACAGGTTCAGGTCCTGTAGCCTCTCCTTGTAGGGCCTGCCCTGCTGCCCCCTGATCACGTGAGTGGTCCTCCTCTGGACCCTCTCCATGTTATCCACATCCCTCCTGAAGTGCAGCATCCAGAACTGGAGGCAGTACTCTAGTTTCGGCCTGACCAATGCCGCATAGAGGAGGAGTATCACCTCCTTGGACCTGCTTGAGATGCATCTGTGGATGCATGACAAGGTGCAATTGGTCTTCCTGACAGCATCCCCACACTGCTGGCCCATGTTCATCTTGGCATCAATGATGACTCCAAGATCCTTTTCTGCCTCTGCACTAACGAGAAGGGAGTTCCCCAGCATGTAGGTGTGCTGCTGCTGCTTCCTCCCCAGGTGCATCACCTTGCACTTGACAGTGTTGAATCCCATCCTGTTCTCATCCACCCACCCCTGTAACTTGTCTAGGTCCAATTGCAGCCTATTCCTCCCTTCTAGTGTGCCCACATCCCCCCACATCTTAGTGT
>NW_017729005.1:3250255-3250816 GCF_001723915.1 Gavialis gangeticus | reverse complement strand
CTAATGAACCCATGTTGGTTGCCCCTAAGCATAATCTGCCCTGCTGGCCCCTTGTGGACATGTGCTAGAATAATTCTCTCAGAAAGCTTGCCCAGGATCGAGGTAAGACTAACTGGCCTATAGTTTCCCGGGTCTTCCTTCCTCCCTTTTTTGAAGATGGGAACCACATTGGCCCTCTTCCAGCCCTCTGGCACCACACCAGAGCACCACGAGTGCTCGTAAAGTTGTGCCAGGGGTCCCTCAATGACCTCGGCTAATTCCCTCAGCACTCGGGGGTGGAGATCATCCGGACCAGCTGATTTAAATACATTCAGTCCCTCCAGAAGTTCCCTGACTAGCTCCTCACTGACCCTTGGCCTAGGTGCGCCTCCCCTGGGGCCTGAGAGGGGCCCAGTGGGGGGGATGATCCGGTCTCTGCTCAGGAAAATGGAGGAAAAGTAGCCGTTAAACAGGTTAGCTTTGTTGTCTGGTGTGACTACCAAATTTCCTACTGTATCTTGCAGGGGTCCTATGTTACCCAGTACCTTCTTTTTGCCCCCTAGGTATTTAAAAAAGGACTTC
>NW_017729005.1:3247919-3250244 GCF_001723915.1 Gavialis gangeticus | reverse complement strand
TTTGAGGCCTCCTGAGGATGTGTGCACTGGCCCCCTATTCTTAGCATCGCCCTGGTCCCTGTTGCTTACCTGTGTATATGATCTGGTTGTAGGTCTAGTCATCAGTGAGTCAAGTCATCAGTTATGATGCCCAGTAGTAAATGACTTCCAAAATATTCATGTTCAGCTCCCATTTGTTTCTGGTGATGACTTTGCTGAAAAGTGCCATTCTTTGTTAAAAGCTTGAGATTTCTGCTTACATAGAACTTTCCAGGTCTGAGGTAAGGGATATATGCCTGCTTACTATTTCCGTTCAAATAGACCTTCACCAGTCCAATGAAAGCAAAAGGGCTTTTTAAAAAAAATTATTTCTTCTTTATGAATTATTGGGCATTACATTTAATATCTAAGAAAGATTCTTTATTTCATTAAAACCCACCATTTTCTGAAGTATTAACAGGATTCTGAAAAATCACTACTTTTCATCCATGGTTTATATACTGGGAAAAGTAAAATACCGGGTAATTCATCCAAAACCATTCAGTGAGCTAATTAGAAAGTGAGGATTAGAATATAATTCTTCTGAACCATAGTTTTTTAATATCTAAGCAGGACCTTGCTGCTTTCCATAGATTTCATAGACATTAGGGCTAGAAGGGACCTCGGAAGATCATCGAGTCCAGCCCCCTGCCCAAAAGGCAGGAAGTCAGCTGGGGTCATAGGATCCATACTATGGATACAATTAAATCCATACTATTGTGATTTAAGACTGCTTGATTTCCATACTCTCTCGTCTTTTTTATTTTAGCAGTTCATCAAAATGAAGAAAACAACAGCCCAGAGGACCTCCAGGATACCTCTGATGCACAGGTAAAGGTATCAGTGTTTTTCACCTCCCCCCCTTTCAATGGCCCCATACCAACGAGAAGTCAGCTTTTCCCTGCATCCTAACCCATTAAACTGTATGATGCAGCAGGTATGCTAGATTTTTGTCTGCTGTGATTATTTATAGTAAGATTAATTTATTACACTGGGAATGAAATCTGTGTCCTTGAAATCAGAAGGTATTCTTAGGTAGTATCTTTGCTGTGACTTCCTGTATGATATATACATTATATGCTTCACTTTTTATTTTTGAATTGCATCCATTCTAAGTGGTATATATGTTGACATTTTGGTTGAATATTAATAAAGGTAAATAGATGTAAAGTGAAAAGAAGGCCTGTTAGCCCTTTAAATATCTGTAGCTGCAATAGCATAAGCACACTCTTAACTGGAGGACTAGAAATCTGAACAGGAAGAAATTACACAGGAATCAATGTGAGAGGCAAGGTGGTATCTTTTATTGGACCAACACATAGTTGGGATAATTGGATAGACTTTCAAATGTAAGACGGAATAATGTCTTGGCTTCGAAAGTAGCTTGTCTAACTCTGTCTCAACTATGTAGTTGGTCCAATAAAAGATATCACCCTCAGAAATCCTTGCCTCTCACGTTGAACTAGGGTGAAATCCAGACACCATTGGCTACAGTACTGAAACTCCAGCTTGCATTTGTGCTTAAGTGCATAGGTCTGATTCAAGTTGCTTATCATAATTGATTTACATGAATGATCATTCAGGGTTTATTTAATCAAAGATTTAAAAACAGAAAGAGTACATTAAGTATGCATTAAGTATGCTAAGAGCTAATAAACAGCAAGTTACTAAGTTTACATGGACATACTATAAAAGAAGCCACGATAATTTAATGGCAGTATATCCAATTGTTTTTATTCATCAGCTTATAATTGATTGCAAACCTATTTCCAAAATTTGGCAAATAATATACAGTGGGTTTACAATTAAGTACATAGAGTGTGCCAAGAAGGCACACTTTAAGCAAGAGAGGTGAGAGAAATTGGGGAGTGCTGTTGCAGGGCAGACTTGCTTTGACTTGGGATCTTAGTCTCAAACAATTATTACAAGCTTATCTTTTACCTTGAAGCCCTTGAGTAGTCCCTTTTTTAATGGAACTACACATCTGAATGACGCTAAGACACGTTGTTTTCTGTATTGGGGCAAATGCGCTTTCACCTGCTGATTTAATGAAAATTGAACACTGTAGGTGTCTATACACGAGGCTGCTCAGACATGCTGTAATTCCAGTGCGTAGGAACACACTCTATTAATCAAGTGTGGATCGTGGCAGTTACCGTGCTGCAGCAGCCTCTCACATCTCATGTATCAGCATCCCTGTGCTTCAAAATGGCAGTGGGGGTGCTGTATCTAAGCGCAGGGCTACTGATACACAAGACGCTCTGGGCTCTTTTAATTAGAGTGGCACCTCCTCCCTGCCACTGCAAT
>NW_017729005.1:3243881-3247831 GCF_001723915.1 Gavialis gangeticus | reverse complement strand
CCTCCTCCCTGCCACTGCAATGGGAGGCAGCAGCCCCTGTCATACTGCACGGGAGCACAAGCCCCTTCCCAGTGAGGGACTGCACTGTGGGGTTGGCAGAGCTGTGGCTGGCTGTACGTGGCAGCACCGGAGTCCCGAGCAGGACAGAGCCCTGCAAGCTCCCTACAGTGCTCCACAGTGCAGCCCCCACTGGGAAGGGGCTCGCTCTTTGAGAAGCTGTGACGGGCTGCTGGCCATCACGGTTACTCACCAGGTGCTGCTCCAGCTGTTGGGTGGGGCTGGGCCTGGCTCCCGCCACTGTTCTGTGCTCCGGGCAAGACCCTCCTGGCAGGAGGGGGCTTATTCAGCCACTGGCACCAGAGCGTGGTTTGCCAGGCTGGACTCCAGCTGCCACTGCTCTGTGCTGGGGCCAGCTCCCTCCTGGCCAGAGGGGGCTTTTTCAGCCACTGGCCTCAGCATAGAGCAGCAGTGGCTGCAGCCGGGCTGGGCAAACTGTGCTCTGGTGCCAGCGGCTGACTAAGCCCCCTCCTACTGGGAGGGGGCTTGCCCTGAGCACAGAACAGCGGCAGGGGATGGGCCTGGCCCCACCCAGCAGCTGGAGCAGCAACCTGTGAGCACCCATCTTGGAGCATGAGCCCCTTCTCAGTGAGGGGCTGTGCTGTGGAGTGCTGTGGGGGGCTTGCAGGGCTGTGGCCCACTCAGGACCCTGGCGCTGATGCATGCAGCCGGCTACAGCTCTGTGGGCCCCGCACCACAGCTCCTCGCCAGGAAGGGGCTTGCACTCCCCCACAGTATGGCAGGGGCTGCTACCTCCCACTGCAGTGGCAGGGAGGGGGTGCAGCTGGGCGGGGACAGGGTTATTCCTCCTCCCTCTAGCAGAGCGGGAAGCTGGAGGCTATTCTGAGATAGCTCTGCAGTTTATTCATATGCAGCACATGGAGTTGGGTTGCAGCAGCCCTGGCTGGTGGGGGGGCCCCAGGGGTCCGAGGCTGCTTCCCTGGCTCAGCATGCTGTGGAGGGGTTGGCTGGGGCATGAAGGTACTTCAGTGTGGGGCTAGCTCAGGGGTGGGCAAAATGCAGCCCACCAGGACATTCTGTCTGGCCTTCAGGGTCTCTAAAAAAAAAAATTAGAAAATTAATATTAATCTGCCTCTGGCTGCCTGTCATGTGGCCCTCGATGGCTTGCCAAAACTCAGTAAGCGGCCCTCCACCCAAAATATGTGCCCACCCCTGGGCTAGCTGGTAAGCAACCCTTGCACTGAAATGCTCTCATGCTCCAGCCAGCCCCTCCTGCATCTACATGTGTGCTACTGTGGACTTTTTTTTTACTGTGCAGCAGGATAGTACTTGTATTTACTAGGATAGTATTACAGTATATTTATAGTATTATAGTATATTTACAGGATAGTATTAGTATTTATAAATACTGCCTTGCTGCAGAATACATTGGTTTACTCCAGCCTAATAGGGGCACACATAGGGACACCCAGACATTTACTGCGTAGTAAATGTCTTGTGTAGACATGTCCAATTAGGGCCAGAGATTGTTGTAAGCAAGTGGGATGAAGATGTTATACCCTCCTATCTGCTTAGAGATCTCTGATTTTCACCTTCATGTCTCTTGTAGCCTATTCATTTATCATGTTACAGCTATTCCCAAGGGAATATTTTCCAGGACACACATTGGAAGAGAAAGCTTGAGGTCAACAGTTTTGCTTTGGAAACCACAGTAGTGACTAGTGATTCATTTACTTTCCTTCACAGTAAAATTCTTGTGCTGTTTTGAAAATTATATAAATGCTTCTAATGAGAATAATTTTGTTCCAAGAACAACAATGCCTTAATATAAAGCTTTTAATTTTTTTGACATTCTTTAAATTAGAGCCATATGAAATTTGCACCCATGTAATTTTCACCTGTGTGTAAGTTGTGGGTGTAAATCTCACGAATATGCCCCTCTAGCTACCTGAGTGGGTTGGAATGAAAGCAACATTTGCTCCTGCAATGTTTGTATCTGTGCATATAAAATACAAAAGCAACTTGCACTTTCAAGTACAAGGAGGGTGACCTTTAGCACTTTTGCTTAACAGCATTAAACACATTGCTTAAAAATTCAGTTTATATTGACAAGTGAAAACGACTAAGAATATTAAAATCTAACTCCAGTCCTTTCAGCCAGCTTTCGGAAGCTGTCAGAATAATGTTAATTAATTAGTTGACCAGGATGGTTTCTTACAGTAGTTAGCAGAAAAATGAATCCATGTTCCATAGGAAGTTAGTCATTGGAGAAATCAGAATTATATGTAGGCCTGTCATGTACAGGCCTGTGTACAGTGTATTGTACAGTACTGTCTTTCTAAACATATTTAACCCTTTATCACGGAAGTGGCATTATTTATTCCACTCAGGTTAATGCCAGATTTTAAAGTATTTTCAAGTACCAGGATGATAATGCCTCCATTTCCCCTGGAGTTTGTTAATATTGATTATTTCTTTTTTCCTGAAAATACGATCAAGTTTATTTTATCATGTTCTGTACATGGTTTGAAATCAGAGGTTGGCAATGTATGGTCTGCAGGCTGGATCTGGCTTGCAGAGCTGCTAGATCCAGCCTGCAGAGCTGGAGGACTTTTCCAGTGACAGTGCCAGGCAGTGAGAAGCTGTGCAGCTTCCAGCTGTACTTGCACTGCTGCCATTTTTTCCTGCCATCCCAGCTCTGGTCCAAGACAGGTTGGGTGGTTTCTGCAGTGCTCGTGTTGGGAGCTGTACCTCTGCCACTGCCACTTCCCCAACTCCCCACTTCCTGGCTGTAGCATGGGTGAAGCTTCCAGCCAGTAGGGAACTGCACCAGGGCTGGGTGCCTGCAAACTGCGTCTGGGCTGCCACTGTTTCCCCCAGCCCCTGGTGCATGGATATGGTTTCCAGCTAGTGGGGAGCTGTGCCAGAGTCAGGCAAGTTCTGCTCTGCTCATGCCATAACCAATATAGAGAAAAGTGGCAGTAGTGATGCAGAATCAGGCCTAGATTAATCTTTTTTTATTTCACTTGGCTTGTGTACTTACTGCATTGAGACACGTGGAAAGGATAACAGGTTCAGAAAGTTTTCTCCTTCCAGGATGCTTCCTTGAATAGTGGAGATAACTGTTTCTTCAGTTAAGCATTTTGACTTTAACAGGAGCTACTGGCCTTGATTAGGGGGCAGAATTGGGCCCACTGAATGTGAAATAAACCCTCTATTTTTATTTGGATACTTTTTCTGTAAAGCTGGAGCATACATACTACTTACGTGTATTTAAATACCTACATGCATTTATTTTATTTATGAAATAATCATACTAGCCAGGTATATTTTGAGGCTTTCAGCCTTATGAGGAAGACTGAAAACTAAAATTATGTAGAGAAGAGTATATATGGAGAAAAAAAAACTGAGGGGGGAATTTGATAGGAGTCTTAAAATACCCGATGGGAAATTACAAAGGGAATGAAAATAGATTATTCTCTGTGGCTATAGCAGACAGAACCAGGAGACATAGCCTCAAACTGAAGCAGAGGAAATTTAGGTTGGAGATTAAGAAGAACTTTGTCACTATGAGGGTGGTTAAGCATTGGAACAGGCTACCCAGAGAGGTTATGGAATCTCTATCCTTGGATGATTTTTAGAGCAGGTTAGAAAGGTGCTTGACTTGGATGGTTTGGACTCCTGCCTAGAGTAGGGGGCCAGACTAGTTGGCATACTGAAGTCCCTTCCATCCCAGCTTTCCAATGTTCCCATATTCCCAAAGCTAAAAAGCACAATAGCAATTAACAACAAAGTCAATCAATGTCAGTTAAATTATTGTTGCAGAAGGGCATTAAAAACTGTCTTGGTGTTAAAACTGATGGTAGCTGTTTAAATCACTAGGCCTTGCACTATGTGCTGAAGGTAAATAAAAAAAAAAAAAAAAAAAAAAA
>NW_017729005.1:3238057-3243802 GCF_001723915.1 Gavialis gangeticus | reverse complement strand
CTGAAGGTAAAAAAAAAAAAAAAAAAAAAAAAAAAATGGAAGTTCAGTCAGAGAAAGTAGAACATTTATGATGACTGTCCTCTACATTTAAAACAAAAACAAAATAACCCTGCCTCATCTTACAGAATTTTAAATATAGGGGATTTTAATTTGGGTGCTTCATCTGGTTTTAGTTGTTTGGATGGAACATAAGGCTTTATAAACCAACACACTCTATTGGAATTGTACTTGTACATTACAATCATACCACCCTTTGTGGGGGTGTGGATATTTTCTTTGTTTAAAAAAAAAAAAGGAAGAAACAAAACCCCAATCATTTTCTGGCTGCCTTTTATAAAGTGGCAAAAATTAAATGGGGAAAAGAAAAGGTTCCCTACCCTCCCTCTTAGCAGAGCACCCTCAAGGTCAGATGGCATTAGCACAGCCACAGCACCTCCCTGATCCTCCCAGTCTCTTGCTGTTATCCATCAGGAAACATCTGGACTAATAATGGTCCTGAGTGTCATGCAGCCAGGTCTCAGTTATGCAAGCAAAGTCATCAAACCGTGGAGGGTAATGTAACTTCATTAGCTAGTGACTTTCCCTGAAGTACCATAAACTGTACAGCTTAGTTTTTGTCATAAAATAGCATGAGGGTACCTGTGTGTCTGAAACACCTGTATGTAGAGTACATATCTGCTTTTACAGACTTGTCATCTTTACAAACACACCACAAAGCCATAAGCAAAGACCAAGTGTCATCAGAATATCCTGAGGTTCTCTGCTTGGTGGTATTCTATCTTTAAAAAAGCAACTCTAATCTAGTACTAGTTTAAAACATGTCACAGTGTCTAAACACAGTGACAGAAATAGCAACAGACGATATTAATTTCTCATTTGTAAAATAAGTAATTGCAGCATAACTTTCTTTTAAATTCTGTAGTTTAAATGCATAAAGAAATGCTGGAATTCATGAAGTGGAAGTTCTATTATGCTATTTTTAGGAGTGACTCTGTTGCACTTCATCCTTTTTCCAAGGTTGTTCCTGGCTAACTTTCCCATGAGTTTTTAACCTCTTGCTATGGTTCTCTTATGTAACAGGAAATAGGTTGACAGGAACAAACAAAATATCTCACACATAGTAGCAGTTGATTTAGCCAGCCCTGCCTTCATTCTTCTGAAGCAGATGCATAGAGTAAATTAGCGGTGCCTCCAAACTGATGTTGTTTCCCCAAGAAGCAACAATATAGTCCACTTCAGCAAAAGGCACAGAATTACGTGAATATGATTGAAAAAAAGTGTTTATTGTAAGGTTAAAACTTGTGTCAGGGTCATGTCCTGGGACTGTGGATTTAAGTATCTGTTTGCTCTTTCTCCAACCCTCAAGGCAGGGGTTTTGTGCAAACTTCAAGAAAGAGATGACATTGGACGCATTGAACTAGTCCAGAAGCTGGCAAAGGAAAATTATCCATTTTTGCAGACAGATAGAAAAGAACCTGAGAAGACAGAACAAGTAAGACATTTCTTGTTTGTTTGTTTCAGGGTTATTGGTTATAGCTGTGTTGGTCTACTAAAAGATATCGTATCTACCCAACGAGCCTTGCCTGTTTGTTTGTTTGGAAGAGGAGAAAGACATTTTCCACTTTGTTGTAAACCTCTGCTTTTTAGCAAAGTATGTTAACCCTTAAAGAACAAAGAGCGGTGATGCCTGTCAGGACCTGGTGCATTCTTTAGCCATTGAGCTATAGCTGTTTTGTCATGCCTTCTTCATTTTCATCCTCTCAAATTAAGTACGTATACCTTTCAGCAAATTTAAAGTAATGTTCTTAACTGTTAAACATTGGTAGCCTACAGCAGGAATAAAGCGCTCTTCTAGCATGTACTTAGTGGGAGTGATTTCCGAGTATTTTCCAACCAAATGTTGGTAGCTTTTATTAAAAACTTTTTTTTAAATATTTTAATTCATCTTTTTTGAGACATGCATGCATCTAAAGTATAGTTCCCTTTTTATTATTGTTTTAAAGTGAATGGAAATTATTTTGCTTCTAAAGTCTTTGGATGAGGACACTAATGGGAAGTTTCCAACATGAGTTGCAAAGAATGGATTTAGACTGAATTTTTATAGCTTTAAAAAAAATGTCTTTAGCTATGTTACAGTGACTCAGTTGAAGAAAATAGTTTTTTGTGCTTCTTAAATTGTTTATTCAAGTAATAATAGCTATAGACAGAAAATGCATTAAAACATGGACTGCTTTGCTGGTCATATTGTGTATTTTCTTTTTGTTCTCCAGCCAAAGGTTGTTTTACTTAGTGCTTTTGTGGCAGGTGCAGGGGATTTGGAAGAGATGATCATCTTTGTCATGTACTGGTCTAAAAAAATCTAAAACTATTCAGGAAGGAGAATCCTCCCCAATTTTGTATCTTGCGGTGTAGTTTTCACAACTGTCCCTCCTCAATTTTTACTTACCACAGTACAGAGATCTGTGCCTTCAAGGAAAATTACTTTTCAGCTCACTCTCAAATCCATCAACACTAAATGTCAGAGTTATACAAAGGAAAAGAAAGAAGTGAAATCTTATTTGAGAGCTCCATGCTGTTCTGTTCAATAGCATATTATCTCCTGTCTTTTGTAGCTAAATACGTAATTGTATCCATAGGTGCACATAAAGAAAAGGAGTAATTAGCCAGGCTCAAATCCCTGTGGTTGAATGGTTCCTTGGCTGATCCACTAACTGCCAGTCTCTGGCATTATTTTCATATGTCTTTAGATTACATCAGCAAAATAGAATTAAAAGTTCAGGTGCTGATGAATGTATGATTTTAAATTAATAAAGTTTATAATGATGTTTTAGGATTTTGAAGCAAGATTATGGGTTTTAGGCAATTTTTTTCTCTCTAGTAATGTCAGTTGGGGGTTTTGGGACTGTGCTGCTGCATATGGTCATTCTACTATTCCTTTGGCATAAGATGAATTTGATATCAGATGGACTTCTATTAGCCTGTGTACAGCATAGCAGAGTTAAAATAATTTTAAAATGGAAAAGAACATAGATTCTTATTGGTTTTAATCTTTCTCTAGTCTATGGAAAGATTTTTTTTTGTTTGTTTTACAGATGTTGGCATAGTTTAGCAGAGTGACTGCTTCAGCTTTTCAAGAGCTAGATGATATTGCCTATAATCAGGTTAAGTGCTACTACACTTCTGTTATTCTTATTGGGCAAGATTGTCCCTTGGCTCAGCCCCAAGCAGAGATGGCATGTAAGCTGCCTCAGACCATGAGCGCATGAAGGGATTAACCCTTGACGGGTCAAGCTGTGCTGATTTGAAAAAAGCAGAAAACATCACAGCCTCTAACCACAGTTTCCCTTGCCCCAAAAATGGCATGTTAACTCCTGGATGAATCAGAGCTACATTTGTCATGCTTTCATATGCCTACCTTTTCTGTATAACCTGCTCATTACCTCTGATTTCAAATGTACAGATTGCTTGTTTGTATGCAACTGTCATAGTGTGCTTTTTTCCAAGGTTTGTGTCTGTCCATATGTCCAGTACCTCAGAGGCTGAAGCACTGCTCATTTCAAGCTTGACTTTTGTTCTTGGGTTGTGAGGCTGGTATTTTACTGCTAGATTTAATTGCAGCAACAAACTATGACATCCCTCATTGATGCACTGCTGGGCTGCCTGACATGTTAAGGGCTGGAGTTGTGGGTATGACTAGGGGATGGGTATGCACACTCTGGCATAGGGGCTAGAAGGGTGCCTAACACATGCTTATTTCTTTGTGCCCACATGTAAGGTGTGTGCAGAAATCTCACTCCTCTTTTATAGGTGTGTTATTTAAGATACCATCTAGTACATTGGTTTCAGTGAGACTACTCATAGGTTAGAGCAGGGGTTTCCAAACTGTGGTATGTATGCCCCTGGGGGTACACAAGACATCTCTGGGGAGGTATGTGGGATAAATTGTTAATAGCTGATTTAATTTTCATTATAATAATAATTGGCATGTAAGGTGTTAAAATATAAAGCATGTGCTGGTAAGGGTACATGGGCAGCTGGTAAATCTGGAAGTGGGTATATAATAAGAAAAAGTTTGGGAACGTTTTGGGTTAGAGCTTATTTAATACGAACAGTGGTGACTAAAATCTAGCTCCAGGACTACATAGGTAGGTGATGGCAAGTGAATTGGAATAGGGTTTTACCCAACCTCTGCTTTCATTTAAAATTTTAACATAAGAACCTACGTAGGGATATAGTAGTACTCTTACAAAGCAGTGCCTATAAAACAAACACTCAAGTGTATGGCAAGTTTTTGAGAATCACTCTTAAAACAGCTGCTAAGAAGATCAATATATGTAAAGTTATATATACAAAGTTAAAATGATTCAGCTTTTCCTTTGACTTTCATGACCTGTGTTCTCAATAAACATCTGTGTAATGAATCCTCCCTGGATGACCTGCCTTCCCAAAATGAAAATGCCCAATCTAGGCATGAACCTTACATGTGTTCTTTCATGCTTCTCTTTCAGTACTCTGTATTCCTTTTGCAAACGGTTAACTTTGATAGCCTTACTGTAGAAGTATTTTAAAGCAGAAATTGCACTGATTGGCAGAGCTGAGAGTTATGATGAGCTTCGGCAATGTAATTGTTTGAGTTTGTTCTAAAGAGGCTTGTCATGAAGTTGAAGTAAAGATACTGTATCTGAGATATACTGACTTCAGGATTATTTTTCTGTGTGGAGGTTTTATTTATATAAAATGAATGCTTGTTCATAGGCTTGCAGGAAGGTGTGTATTGCAATAAAACTTGAATACATCGTCCAGATTTTGAATAGGGATACCAATATGGATACTTTAGATAAACCAATCTCCATAAAATACACCAGTTGTCTATTTCGTGTAGAATACATTTTTTTTTAAAGTCAGGAAATTTAGTGTTAAGCTTCTGTAGGCAACTTTAATTGTGAACCTGGGCTCTGCCATCTAACACGTTTAATCAGGATATCATATAATTAAAACTTTGGAAGGTTTCCATATTTGTGTTGGGCAACAAATAAGAAATAATATAACTTATGCTTCTGCTGATTCTTTTATCTATTTGTGGAAGAGAAGAGCTCTGTCCATTTTGATGAGTATGATACACAGTTAACCTTAGACTCTGAGGTATTAAGAAAATGTAAATGGTAATTCCTAGCCTGTATTTGGCTCAGATTCACCCTGAAAAGGTAAATACATTGCAGTTTCTTGTCTGTCTATAAAGCACTGTTCATGAGAGAGTGAATTCTCCGTCTTATAAGGGGATATTGTTGGTACAAACTTCTGGAAGGTAAATTTTCAGCAGCTTTGATCATTTGCTTATAACAGGAAATTAAAATATGGAAAGCTCGTGGCTTCAGCCTTTTCTGGTGAGTGATAGGAGAGAAATATTGGATCTTTTAACAAGCTGATGGCCTGAGAAAGGAATGTGTCTGTGGCCAGTAGGCTGTGTGAAGTGGCAAGTATTCATTTTGGATTCAGATTTGGTCCATTTAGAGGGACAGTAATTTGATTTGGAGATTCAAATCACTGTCCCAATTCGGCGCTGCTTCGGAGATTCAGCCGTAGACTAAACAGGCAGAAGTCCTTACAACACTGGACACAGCTGCCTCCAGCTGGTATGTCTGCTGTGGTAGGCAGAGGGAGGAGAGAAGGGGCACAGGGGAGGGAGAGATTGGGGCTGGGATAAGCTGCCCAGCTGGGGCGGGGGGTGCTGGACTTGGGGAGGAG
>NW_017729005.1:3231812-3232319 GCF_001723915.1 Gavialis gangeticus | reverse complement strand
AAAGCAAGCGCAATGCGAAATGCAGCCGGTGGGGCGGAGGGCGGTGGGGCGTGGGATGCAAGGCAGCCAGGGCGGGGGGGCACGGGATGTGGGCAGCGGCACTGGGAGTGGGGACTATGCCCTGCTGCTGCTTTTCCCCCTCCACCCACCCCAGGTGGGCAAGTAGCAGCAGGGCATAGCCCCCACTCCCAGTGCTGCTACGCCTGCATCATACCCTCCCCCACACCCTGGCTGGGCAAGCGACAGCAGGATATAGACCTTGCTCCCAGCACTGCTGTGCCTGCATCAGCACTGGCTCTACCCTGCTGCCACTTGCCCAGCCTGGGGGGGCGGGGATGCAGGTGCAGCGGAAGGCGCTGGGAGTGGAGGCTATGCCCTGCTGCTGCTTGCCCAGCCGGGGCAGGGGGAGGGGGTGCAATGCAGGTACAGCTTGCTCTGGGCGGGAGGGAGCCCTGCTCCTAGCGCTGCTGCACCCACATCCTGCCCTGGCTGGGCAAGCGGCAGCAG
>NW_017729005.1:3220585-3231343 GCF_001723915.1 Gavialis gangeticus | reverse complement strand
CCCCTTCCCTTCCCCCCCCTCTGCCCCCCACCACAACAGACTTACCAGCTGGAGGCAGCTGGGATGGTGATGTCAAACATGGCCCATGGGGTAGAGCCACTTTATCTGGCCTGCTGGGCTACTGGTGGGCAACACAAAGTTGGGGGCAGGACTAGAGAGAAGTGGCTTGCTGCAGAATTCAGGGCACCTGGACTCCAGTGGACTATTGATGGCAGATGGGTGAATGAGAACTGACAGAGTCCTGGTCAGGGAGGGCTTCTCAAATCTGTTTGCAAAGTATTTCCAGTATTTTATTTTAACTTTTTAAATGAAACATATGTATGTTGACATCCTTAAGGAAGTCAGTTAAATCTTCTAATATCTTTTCATTACATTGGTAAAACAGAGAAAGTACTCAATTATCCTTTTCAGAAAATAACCTGGAGAAAATATTTCTCAGGTTACATTGATGTTTTTATAGACAGATCAGTTGCTTGTATGTTGCTGTAAATTAGTATTAATGTTCACAGGAAACACTAGCTAGTGCATTCATCCTGTAAAAAATATGCCTGTCTGCCAGTGCTGCAGTATTTTCTCAAAATATCCAAACTACATTCCTAATTTGGGACTGTTAATACTGTACTTTTATGTATAGCATAGACAAATTATGTGAAAATATTCCATAAGCTTTCCTTCTACTCTACTGACAGACTGATTCATTTATTAACAAGCTAGATATTTTTTTTATTGCATTAATTCTGTAGTATCGCCCAACTTGGGCTATTTTGCTAATTTACACGGGACTAACATTTTTAATTAAGAGTCTCATTAATAAGAAAGATGATTTACTCCCTGAAGTTGGCTAATGGCTCAGTTGAAGCCATGAATGGGCTTACAAAAGAAGATTAACACCAGCAAGCCTCAGGTAATATTTAATGCTTGAGGATTTTGAAGGAAATTCCAGATGTGACACATGAGGTTTGGTTCGGTTTAGCTGTCCTCCTGCAAATGGACAATACTGAATGTCAGTACATGCCCGGGGTGCACTGTTTGTTAGTGTAGTGAAGCAGTGGCCTTTCACTGATGGATGCTTGAATTGCCCTTCAGCTCTATTTAAAATAATTGCATCCAGATATAATCAATAAACATTATGTGCACTTTACTACTTTTTTTTAAATCACTTCATTTTAAAAAAGGGAGGGAGAAAGCTATTGTATCCATCCTGCCTAGGAGATGCATGTTTGGATAATTTAATGGCTGATTTATAGGATTTTTGCTCCCTTAATTATTATTGTTGCTACCTTGTTAGCTGCTGCAGAGAGATTGTGAATCAAAAGGACACAGGAATGGCATCAGTTAGTTGGGAACTCTTGTGGAGCCATGGATGGACTTGCAACTCTGTTAGTCTTAACTGGTCCATTTAGAACAGGGCAGTGCCCAGCACATTTGCAGGGCACTGCCACTTCCCTCATTGGACCTGTTCTATCAGTCTCAATTCTGTTGCAGGCAAAAGAAACTACCAGGTATCGTAGTCTAAACCCATTTAGATCTCAGCTCCCAGTCTGAAACTGTCAAGAGGAGTGTCAAATGATACCAGTGCTACACGGGTGTAGGTTGTAGCCGTGCTGGTCTAAGGACATAGGCAGACAACGTACCAGTGGCATTGGTAGCTATGTGTTGAATACAGCTTCTTGGAAAATTTCTGGAAAAATGCTTTTTGTTGGAAGAAGTAGATTTGTCAAACCAAGACCTTTCCTGTGTCTCTGAAAGGTTCTTGAGCCTAGGATGGAATTTCATATCAAAAGCAGAGAGAGACTCGCCCAGACTAGACAGTAGCTTGGTTGTTAACTTACTCACCTTGGAGACTTAGCTTCAAGTTCTTGAATCAGGCCAAGGAGTTGAACCTCATGTTCCCACATTTGTGGTGAGCACCCTAGCTGCCAGGCTGTCTTCAGATGCATGCTGGAGCTGTACTTGGTTAAAACAGTTGAATTGGGCCACAGACAGAAAGTGGGAGAGAAGGTCTTCATAGGCCTTGTAACAATGTAATTCCCCCAGCATGTGATATGGGCCCTGCTTCAATACATGCTTAACTATTCATACAAAGTAGAACAGCTCTAACAACAGAGAGTGAGATGCACACAAACAGAGCCCACAATTGCCAATAGTCTGACTTTCAGTTAGTAGGGGCTTTGGTGGTGTTTGACAGTGGGGGCTTTGCCCATGCTGCTACAGGGAGTTTCACCCACACCATACTGTACCACAACGTGGCCAGGCAGCTGGGCTCTTCATCCATGGTATGCCATGGCTGGGTGGCAGAAAAAATTAGTAGTGGCCAGGTCCTAGAGCTAGCTCATCTTTGACCCACTACTAGGTAATGTTGCTAACCCCGTGTCAGAGTATTCACATAAGAGGTATGATACTGAAGTTCCCCTTCTGAATTGCTCGGAGTAGAGGCTTAGACATGGGTCTACCACATCCCAGATGCGTGCCCTAAGCACTAAGAAATTGCCTTTTCTGTGGTAGGTGAGGTTTGTTTTTTTTTTTCCTGTCTTTTCACCAAAAAAAACCCTTGAGAAGATGCTGGGTTCATCCCAATGTGAATACTGGCATGGCAAAAACTTGCCTGTGATGAGAGAGCCATCTTCTACTTGGCTGTCATGCTAAAGTTTTCTAGTAATTAGGAAAGATTTCATTTTTAGCTCCTTGGAAATATTTTGGTTCCAAAGGTTTTAAATATATTTGTTGAAAAAAATGTAAGTTCCTTTCTTTACTTGTCCTGTGGACTTCTTATGTTTGCTAGCTATAATGGATGTGCTCCTAGTAAGTCATATTAGTGCTACCAAGTTTGGAGAAAAATAGGCTATAACAAGCTGCAGCATACAAAGTTAAATGATTGCAAGGTCCCAGTTCCTGTAAAAGTAAAACAATTGAATGGAGTACTGTTCATGATCTCACATACTCTATTGTCAGCATAATACAAGAACTACTTTATGCTGTAGGAATTACAGGATACTGGGAAGTTTCCCCACTTCCTTTGAGGTGAGCTCAATTCCCTTCATACTTTCTTTCCTCCAGATGCTTGATCTACTATGTTTTTAAAAATACACCCTTTTACTAACTGATTTGTGATTTATTCCATAATGTTTAACTATGTATAGATGGAAATATCACTTGAATATTACTTGTGCTGGTCCTTCTTTAGCCTGCTTAAGTTGATGACTCATTCCTTTTGACAGTATCTTTAGAAATCTTGAGGAAGGAGGAGAGGAATTTGTTAGGATAAGGGTGGGGGTTGGAAGGGAGATTAAAATAGTGAACTGGGAGTCCGAACTCTTGACACATTGGCTGATGCATACTAGAGTTCTCTTTGCCCGTCTGGCAACCTTATCTCACTTTTCGCTCATGTTCATCTTCCAGTCAATCGCGACCCCCAGGTCTCACTCAGATGCTGTGCCAGCTAGTGGCCCACCACCCATCCTGTAGTTATGGTGAGGGTTGAGCCAAGTAAAAGTCATCATCCCTGTTTAATAATAGTCAGTGGGCGCATGTACACAAGATGTTTACTGCAGAGCTGACTAATTAGCTCTGTGGTAAAATGTCAGCATCTACATATGCAATGCTATTAGGCCGGAGTAAACTAATTTACTCTGCTGCAGGATAGTATTTGTATTCTGTGCTATTCTGCAGTGGAGTAAAGGACCAAGTTGGATGGGGCATGGGTGTGCTTCATTGTGGGAGCTGCCTGCTTGCTGTCCCACACTACAGTACCCTCGTGCCTGAGCTAGCCCCTCTGCAGCACGTTGAACTGGGTTAAAGCAGTCCTGGACTGGCAGGATGGCGCCTAGGACCCCTTGTCAGCTGGGACTGCTCCAACCTGGCTCAGTGTGCTGCGGTCCCAGACATATGTGCAAATGCAGCACCGGGGAGCAATAAACTCCGATATGATATGCACCGGATAAACTTCCCATGATATGCACTGGAATTTATTGCTTCACCTTAACAGCATGTGTAGACACACCCAGGATGTTCCTCCTCCCTGTCCTGGTCCCACTTTCTTTTCTTCCTCAATCAGCTCTCCTCCCCCTTCTCTACATTTTAACAGTAGCATTGCAAGCCTGTCACATGACAGAACTCTAGCAGACAGCTTCCTGTAGTGGTCCAGTTTGAAACTATCACTCCCATTTTATCCTTCCTTTCACTGCACACATTCAGCATTTAAAAATGCTTCTGGAGTTGAATATTACTATACTCTTCCTAAATCAACACCAGTCCTGAAAAGATTTTCTGTTGATTTAAATTGGCACTGTGAATTTGGCCTATGACATCATTCTTCCAAAGCTCTTCAGCTGCAAATTATCCTTCGCATTCCTTTCAGGATTTTCTAGATCTCTATGACTCTCTTTTTCCACAGCCTAGACATTGTTTCTTTAAGCTGTGAAAATAAACCTAGCTTTTTAAGACATGAATGTGTATAATTTGTACTTTTTCTAGTTATTGAATAGCCTTTTCATAATATACTTATTGAATATTATCCTCCCATTTCTTTTCAAGTCCTCTAATTATGATCTAATTAGAATGTTACTTTGTTTTTGCTAAATGTGCTAAAGTTTTATCTAGTAGAATAACTAGATAAACTAGAATAACTAGTTTTATCTAGTAGAATAACTTATCTAGTTTTATCTAGTAGAATAACTCCCAGATCTTTCGCCATCTCAGTACTTTGAGAGAGATGGCCTTATTACCTATTACCCTTTCTTATTTTGGTCCTTAGACTCATTATCATACATTTGTTTAGACCCAAACTGCATACACAGTTTACCTAATTACATTGTTAGTATACCCAAGAGCTTTCATAAAATTAAGGTGTCTTTTTTTTCTTCCTTTAGAAAAGTAGCGTATTCAGTTAAATGCATTTTTAATGTGCTTTGGCTTTTTATTTACTATCCTTCACTATATTTGCATGATCAGTACAGTTCACAGCATTCTGCATGTTCCTTCTGTTTGTTTGTACTGCATAAATAAATTCCATTGAATACTGATATTATGTTAGCTGCTGTTTCCTTCCCTCCACACACATGCAAGGAACTTGAAAACTAGGGCTAGGTATAGACATTACAGTTATCATGCGTTAAACACACAGAAAGTGCTTTAAAGCTGTAACAGAACAGACATTCAAGATGCACAAAACTCTTCCCACTCTTAAGTTAACCCTCAATGGATGTGGTATCAGACTAAAGCACTTTATTTAACATCTGTACCACATCCATTGCAAGTCAAGTTAGGTTGCATTCCCCCAGCAATCCGGGGGCCTCTTGCTGTGTGACATGCTAGCCTTGTCCAGTGCTCCTCTGCTCTGGGTGAGCGCTAGTCCAGTCCCACCCCCGGGCTCTCATGGAGAGGAGACGAAAAAGGCTTTTTCTGCTCCCTACATAGCCAGGTGTGGAGGTTGGGACTGGGGGAATGGAGCCTCTCTGCTGGACAGACCTGGCCTGGCCCCACTAAGACCCCTGCCTGGAAGCCCAATGGGAGGATCCAAATGGCAGAGAGGCTCTGTTCCCCCAGCTGTAGCTATGCTTTTTGTCATGCCAGGAACTGCAGTGGGGGTGGGGAAATGGAGCCTCTCTGCTGCGTGGACCTGGCCCAAACCACACAAAGATGTGAGCCTACAAGTTTGTGGGGGATCCACGTGACAGAGAGTCTCTACTTAACACCATCTCCTCCCCGGCCAGCCAGTCTGGGTGCCCCTGCTGGCTGTGGTCTTGGTGGGGTGGAAGGCTGGATCTGTATGACAGGGGCTTCTTACTCCCCAAGCCCCAGCCTCTTGACAGGTGCAGCCAGGAGCTGTAGTAAGGGCTGCCCAGCCTGGTTTACTGCCACACTGGGAACTGCAGCCAAAGGGGAAGGGAACCCCCTAAATTGTGGACCAGGCCCAGCCAACAAGCTGGGGGGCATCCTTGGGAGGAGAGGAGAAACAGAGCCCTCCAGTCACAAGTCAGTACTGTCAGTTGCCAGCTGGTGGGGAGGGGAGGCGGGAGGCAGGGCAGGGGAGATGGACCACTCTGGCAGCCTCCTTGGAGGTTTGTGGGAGCTCCCCCTTCTTGCTGGCCTTGGCCAGTGCAGGCAGGCACCAAGTCCCAGCCTCCACCATAAAGTGCAATAGAGTACTTCTGCCAGGGGCTTTCTGAACATCTGTACTTAGCCTTGGTTGCCCGTCTTTCTATGGTAAGCTAAAGAAATCAGTTTCTGAATTTAGGAAAATGAAAAGTAAAGTTGATAATGTGTGTCTAGCCCAACTGAGAAGAACCCAGTAATCTTTTTTTTTTCCCCCCCCCCAGAGAATTAATTTTATTCTCTACCCTACTAGGCCAAATTCTGAAGTTTCCTTTTTCCTTATCAAAGTTGCCCCTATTTAAGCCAAAGCAAGATTTCCCCTTCCTCCTCTTGATTAGTTTTTCTGTGACACTGTGCATATCTGCTATTCCATGGAAGCAAGGTCTTGCATTCATCCACACAGATTTAACTTTAAACAAGGTGTAAAAAATTTTCTTGGATGTTTTACATGAAAACCCCAAACAGGTTTTGAAATTAGTAGTGGCCTGCTGCTCATAGAATACACTTTAAACTGCACGCTTGGAGGTTCCATGCACTTTGTCACTCCCTGAACTGCACTCCTTGGAAGACAGCGTACTCTGGCAGGTAAGAATAATAGTCATCGCTAGATGCAAGGAAAATGTGATGGCCTTATTTGGTGACCACGAAAAAAGATGAATGACTTCACTCAGGAAGATCATGAATAGCAGTGATAAAAGCATTGGTAGTTTTGCAAACTGTTAAATGTCAAATCTTAAATGGATCTTTCAAAGCACAATGGGCTGAATTGTTCCATTTAGATTCAGCCTCGGACTTAGGAACAATGAAGAACTGCGCTGCCTCAAAACGAGCACCAGAGTCAGCCTGTCTGCAAGGAAGAAAGTGCCTCCTACAGTGTTACAGGTGAAGTGCAATCTGCTGCCTCCCTCTTAATGGGTGCAACCATACTTCTGGCATGCAGTGGAGATGAGATGGCTTCACCGCCTTTTCCATCCCTTTGAGGCATTGTGGGAGGAATCCCATGTTCCTTGATTCGGAGAGAGTGATTCTGCTTGACTTTTATATCCAAAATGGAAGGAATCTCATTTCTCCTGTACAGTGCACTTGTATAAGGCTAGGCCAGACCTACACCCACCTAACTTAATAGTATAGCCTAACCTATAGAATTGTAAATGTTGGTAATTTCTGGTGTTCTGTAGCAATGCCTTTTTTTTTTTTTTTTAAGGGAAGCTAAGATTTTATCTTATAATCTTTTAATATTTAGCCTACCTCTTCCACAAAATATTCTTAAAGTTACTAAGTCATCTGGTATACATGACAGAAACCTCTCTCTCTCTCTCTCTCTCTCTTTCTCTTTCTCTTTCTCTCTCTCTCTGTATGTATGTATATGTTTATGTTTTGCAAAATAGAATCATATTTGTTGCATTAAGTAGACTATTAAATAGAACTGGAAAGATCTGGATATGGGACCACCTTTTCTCTTATGCCCCATTGCAATCCCCAAGGTCAGCCAAGAGCAACCTCTGTACTGGTACCATCAGGATGCCAAGTCTGCTTGGAGAAGTCGCAGGGGAAATCATTCTCTACAGTCGCTTATTAGTTCTGGAGCTCACCAGACCCTGAGCCTGGATATCTTTTAGAAGTTCTGTCAGACGTTGGGCATAGGCAGACAAGGGTCTTTGGGTAAATCTGATATCTTGTATTAGACCAACTCAACTTATTTGGGGAGCCATTCACCAAACAAAACTAGGTTAAGATGTTTTATTTTTTTTATCTTGGTTTTATCTTGATGCTGTAGTTCCCTTATAGCTGTTCTGGTCATTCTACTTTTAATTTATTCTGTTTTTTTTATTGTAAGCCTCCCTTAGCCTTTGTTGGGAAAGGTGGCATGTAAATCAATTAGATAAATAAAATGTGGGAAGGCCAATGTTTAGCCCTGGCTGAAGACACCATGGTTGGAATTTGCATATGCAAAACCTAGTCATGTTTTGGATGGGAGGAAACCCAGATTAGGAAATCAGTACCCAATAATCTAGTTTATTGGGTATTTACATGCCACCCCAGTAGTTGATTCATTAGGAAATCAATACCCAATAATCTAGTTTATTGGGTCTTGATTTCCTAATCTGGGTTTCCTCCCATCCAAAACACCAATGTGCAGAAATGTAAATGGACTAGTAGGTATCTGTCTCTCATGAGACAATAGAGTTACGCCAAGTGAGATATCAGCTTGCTGAAAATAATTCTCACTTGAAAGTTAAAGTGAAGTAGGAGTGACCTCTCCTATGGACCTCTCCAATACTGGTTTTTGTATCAGTAAGATTTGCATCTTTATAATGTAGTTGATATGATTTAGCATCAAAATAATCTCTGAGCCACTGTGTAGTGTATATATAATAATACTAATAACATGATATAAAAGTATATATACATAGATTATGTTTTGGTCTCCTAGACTTGATTGCCTTGTGTATGTTGCTGAGGGAGGGTTGCGGGGGAATGTAATTTACAGAAACAGTGAATAAACTTCCTTTGCTCTCTTGTTCCCCCATGTCTCTTGTGGTACTGAGGCAGTTGGGGCCAGGAGCCGAGAAAATGCAGCTGCCTGCTCAACCCCAGGGAGAGTGGAAGTCGAAGCAGTGTTTTACATTGCTATACAGCACCTCATCTCATCACTTGAACAGTGGCATTAACAGGCCCCGTAGGGAGCCTGGCTAATCCTTTTCATTCAGGATAATGGTGTCCTTGATCTGAGGTGGAAGGAAACAGTGGGGGGGATCTGGGGCCATTCTCAGGATTTCATTAAGGATATAACATGCCCCTCTCCCCCACCCCAGTAGTGAGCTTGGGAAGTCCTCACACATCTTCCTACAGTAAATGCAGCAGAGAAGGCAGCATTCAAAAACCTTCAGTTTTATTTCTTTATATTTACAGTCATGCTCATTACTGTACCTGTATTATTAAATGCATTGTAAACCTGGGAAAATGCATTTTTTGTACCCAAAGTGAGACATCAAATAAAAAGGAGGCTATTGGACTCTTTTTGTAGTGTAGAATTAGTCAGTAGTTTCTGTAGCTTCAATGTTTTAATGAAAAATACCACTTTGTCAAAAATGACATCCCTCCCACTTAGCCATGGCACCCATCAACTTTACCTATATGTGGAACCCCTCTCCTTTGTTTTAGACTCATCTCTAAATGGGAATGAGACTCCCTTGCTTTATTTGCAAGGACACTGTGTATCTCACATTCTTGAGATATGTTAGCACAGAAGGAATGGCCTTAATGAATTAGAGCCAGGATTCTCAACCAGGGTGCCATGAGATCATTTTAAGCATCCAGCTGGGTGCTGCACAATATTAGCACTTTTAGGTGTGCAAACTCTTACATGTGATCACAAGATAAACCCAGAGATTTCAAATAGGAATCCATTATTTTGTCACAGCCAAAAACATGAGTGAAAGCTGAGAGCTGGTATTTTCCAGGAGATGCCTTGAATCTAATGAGGGGGTTGTTGTGCCAAAAAGGTTGAAAACCACTGAATTAGGGGGACAGCTATGTCCTCTTGCCGTGCCCCTTCTCCATCTACCCATTTACTTTCCTGTGTAAAGAGGTGCTTAGCTTTGTGATGGACAAGGACTGTAGTTTCCCTGCATTTTGTCCTCTTTGTAGACAGTTTTGTAATATGAAGAATACTATGTCTGGTGCTTATTACTGTATTAAATGCATTCCATCAAGACCTATTAGAAATATTTTTTTAAATACAAATTCAGTAATTCAGAAAAGCGCTTTCCAGCAAAGTTGTACCTGCAGTTTCCTGATATTGTTTGCTTTCTCAATCATGTTGTACTCGTATACAATAAAGTAGAAGAGGCAAATAGTAAGAGAATGTAGCAAATTACTGAGATGCATGTTCTGTGCACCACAAGGACAAATTAAAACAAATAAAAATATTGACATAGTGTTAAGCAGGGATCCTGGTTTTCTCTGTTTAAAAATTGCAAATTCTCTCATTAAAAGCAAAATTCAAATTCTCTGATTAACAACTCCAAAATCTGCAATTTAAAATGAAATGCCATTATATATAGGTATCAATTGAACACAGTGTTTATTAATATATTTACAATTTTAAAGCTATTTGGAAGTCTACCAGTGCCTCAATCACTACAGTAAAATAAATTCTAAATATCTATAAATCTTGCTGTTTGGAGTTTTTTAATAATGGAAAATCAGAGCTCCCCCTGCCCCCTTAGTTCACCAGGATGTAGGTCCAGGCCCCTCACTCTCTACCTGCAATCCCCCACCCCTCCAGCCCTACCGGAGGGGGCCTTCACCATGGCTACAGGGCCAGGGACCTGGGTCTGCAGTCTCCTGCCCTGCCATAGCAGTGTCCAAGCCTGGCTGTTACCTGCAGGAGGCAGTACCTGCTGTGGCCCCAGCAGGGTGGCTACCCCCACAGGGTGGCATGACCGTAGTGAAGCCTGTGGGGGCAGGTGTGGGCTGCCCACTACAGGCTCAGGCTACCTGCTTCCCTGCCCTCCTCCATCTAGAGCCTTCATAGCCCAGGGGGTAGGAACCAGCATGGCAGGGCAGAGTAGAGCTGGGCAGGTAAGCTCCTTGTGACAGCAAGCCCCGTGCCACCCTGGTGAGGCACCTCCTACCCTCCCGACAGCAGCGCAGAGCACA
>NW_017729005.1:3212309-3215585 GCF_001723915.1 Gavialis gangeticus | reverse complement strand
TGCCCCCCCCCCCCCCCCGCTTCTGGGTGGGCAAGGGGTGCCTCCATGCGGGTGGGGCATGCGAGGCTTGCAGCGGCAAGGAGCTTTCCCACCTGGCGCCACTCTGCCCTGCCACACTGGGTCCCGCTCACTTGGCTGTGGAGGCCTCAGGGGATGGCAGCAGGGTGGGGAGCCCAAGCCTGCAACAGGCAGCTTATTCCTGTCCCACACACAAATCTGGGCAGCACATGCCCCCAAATCCCCCTGGGAATACACACGGCAGCAGGGAGCTAGTCCCCCATCCCTGCCTCCTTGGACAAGCCACCCATGGCCCTGTCCTGCTCCCTGCCTGCACCCTGTGGCCATGCATTCTGGCCTTGGGACCCAAGCCCCACGCACCACCCAGTCTGGGCAGCAGCCCCAGCCCTGGCCAGCTTCTCCCCTCCTTCCCTATGGGGGCCTCACTCACCCTTCCCCCACCCTCGCCACACTTACATACAGGGCGCTGCTCTTCAGGCTGCCTGGCAGAAGTACATGTGTACAGGTGCACATGCACATGGTGCCCTCTGCCTGACTGCCCTCCTCCCACTCCCCCCAGCCCCTTGCAGGCTGGAACTCTGCCAGCCTGCCGCAAGCTCTTTGCAAAGGTGGAAAAATCTGCATTTTCCTCTGTTAAAAGGGAAAATCCAATTTTTTTCCCATTTTTCCATGGGAAATGGAAAACTTGGATCCCTGGTGTTAAGGGCACTTTGCCATTGCAATATGAAATTTAACTATAACCTTTATTCACTTTAAGGCTGATCTACTTTGCAATTAATTAAAATTGAGATTCCCTGAATTACTGTATTACTGTATCATTAATTACGGAATTGTAATATTGTCCACTCTGGAAATTGTAGTCTGGGAAATTCTTTCTAGTTCAGCACAAAATAGCTTGTCATTTCCTCTTACTAAATAATTTCTGATTCTTTCTACAGTTAGCATGTCATTTCCTCTTACTAAATAATTTCTGATTCTTCCTACAGTTTCCTCCCGTCCTGATTTACCGTGTACATGCTAAGTGCTTGCTACAGCAAAACTTGCTGCTGCTTCTCTAGCATAATATACCTAATGTATATAATCTATATTGTATTGTTTAGAAGAGGGAACTGATACTAAGCTAGCTGAGGCTTTCATACAAATGAAAGCCATGAAAATTTGCTTCATTTTTGGAAATATCTTCACGTGAACTCTTGGTTTTCCTGGCATACATAATACATTATTCATCTAGAGGCCCTAGTTGTATTCAGCCTCCTAAATGTTATTGGTCCACCACTTTTTAATACCTAACCTTTTGCTCTCAAATAAGTTTGATAGAAAATGTATATGAGTATAGATATGGAGTGAGAATTACTTGGCAAGTGAAGTAGTTTGCTGATTTGTCCTGATCCTATCTGGTAAACAAACTGCCTTTTATTGACTCAGTTTCTAATGTGCTTGCTTTATTTTTAATAAAAATCTGATGCATCTGTAGTTGTTTTGTTAAGATTCTGTTATTTTATGTTCAGTGAAGGTGCTTCTGGTTCATCAAAAGCAGTGAAAGTTACTTCACCATTGATTTGTCTTTTTTCAGTTATTTGACTGAAGTTTGTGTTAGGCTAATATTCTTTGCATTACTGAATTTAGAACAGTGTGATCTGCACCAAAGGGTTAACAATATTGTTATCTCAGTTTTTCCTCAAGGAACACTTAATCCATACCTAGAGGGACCATTATCTTAAAGATCTTGGTCAAATAACCTGAAAGCTGTGAAGGTGACAGCTTTCAAATTACCATTTTCCTAAAAAATATCCTTGTGTGTCAGCAAAGCTTCACGAAAGGAAAAAGAGGGGTTACTGAAGAACAGGGTTAGAGAACTTTTTGTATGGAGAGATTTCTAAGTGGCTAATTAAGCCATTGTGTAGTGCAAACATACCATTTACAATTGTCTTTAGCATGCATGGATGCTCAGTGTCAATTTGGGAAACTATATGCAATGGCTACGAGTTATATGTCAGTAGAGGAGTCCGAGCGTGTGGTCTTGGCTATATACTACACTGATTTGCTGGTGGAACTGGCACAGCCCTGCACTCTTTCAGCACAGTTACTCCATTTCTGGTGAGTACTGGTAATGCTAAATAAACCTGCTGCTACCCTGCATTTTTCCAGAAAAATACTTCATGCAGTAGCAGAGCTGCTATACTGGAGACTTATAAATCCATCATTAGTGTGTGGATGTATATGTGTTGTGGTGGCTAGGCAGTAGAGACTGGTGTGCCAGCAGAAGTTCTGGAAGCAGAGACAGCTTAACATAGCCTCAAGTCTCATCTACACTGGGAAGTTGCCCCCATTTCAGCAAGTGATGGGCAGCCACAGCAGCAGTGTAAACTGCAAGGTCTGACAAAGAATAACTTGTGTTACTGGAATTTACTTCTGTCTCTAACAAATGTAGCAGGTTTACCTTTCAGAGCTTGGGTTGAGTCCCAGGCTTGAGATTCTGCTGTTTTCATTGGTGGAGCCCATCCACCAATCAGGAGGCAGCAAGAGAACTAAAGTCACGCCCCTTTCCTGAGGGGAGGGGGAGAAGAGCTCCCCCAGACTGGATTGAAGACTGTAAATGGTCAGGTTCCGAAGACTTGAGGGCGGCGCCCTGGAGCGTATAAAAGGAGCTGTGTGCCCAGCACGAGGGGCAGATGCGGCAAGGGACTCAAGAAGAGCAGAGCCAAGAAAAGCTGGGGAGCTATTTCCCAGTGGGCAATAGTCCCAAGACTCCTGAAGCTGCCACTGGAGGAGCAGCCTTGGGAGCGATGGGAGGCTGCTCAGGCTGTTGATGGTACATGGGGACGGTGCATAGAGACCCGGGCCTGGGAGCAGTGTGAAACGCTCAGGCCCATCACGGTGTACGATTCGGTGCATGGAGCCCAGGTTTTGGGAGCTGCAAGCAGTGGCTCGAGCCTGCAACCCCAGAGGGCCAGCAGGCCATAATGTGCGCAGGGTGGAGCCAGGGAGCAGCGGAGGCTGTTTGGGTTAGCCGCCTGGCATAAGGATGGATGGCCAGAGCCTGAAGGGCCTGGCCTGTGCTAAGAGCCCTCAGTGCCGAGCCAGGGCATGGGGAGATAGTAGTGCTGCAGCGTGAGGCCCAGGAGCCAACAGCGGTGGTGCAGCAGCTGAGAGGAGCTGAGCCTTTGGTGCCCAGAGCGGGGCACAGGGTGAGGAGGAGCCCAGCAGTGCAGGATAGGGCTGGAGAGGTGCTCCAGCAGAGGAGACCCCATTGAGCTG
>NW_017729005.1:3211167-3211765 GCF_001723915.1 Gavialis gangeticus | reverse complement strand
CAGTTGAGAATAGGGCACACCCTTGGGTGTACCCAGGTTACACAAAGATAACTAGCACACATCCCGGTTTTATTTTGTGTTGGAGATATGCTGTGGCTCAGAGACGCCAGTCCCTGGGGACAGGGGAAAGTATTAATTCAAAAGAAGTCCATGTCCCCAAGCAGACTCATTGCCATTCCAGCAAGTGTTTGAGTGCATGCATATAGGCTAGGGACAGGCATTCAAAAAGCCTGAGCCTGAATTGATTCAGTCTTTGCAGGTTAGTTTAACCTGCAGAGTAAACTGGTTTGCAAGTGGATAGATGTTTGGCACATGCCTGCAGTGACTCGGGCCAGAAACCCAGTGCTAGAGGAGCACTCCCTTCCACAGGGAAGTTGAGCTGAGGAGGGTGCAGGCCTGCCCTAGCAGCTCCGTTACAGCCGGGATTCCTGGCGCACACAGCTGCCCAGCCCCAGAGGCGAAGTCTTCCCCTTCCTCCCTCTCCCCCATTGCCTTGGGGCCAGGAGGAGGGCCCTGTTCAGTTCTGGGGGGCTCTTCTCCCTCCTCCCCACCCTTGTGGTGGGGTGGGGAGGGGGGCTCTGTGAGGCTGCCTGGCCCC
>NW_017729005.1:3199091-3211085 GCF_001723915.1 Gavialis gangeticus | reverse complement strand
GGGGTTTTGGGGGGCGCGCCCCACCCCCAGGGGCGCCCTCTCCCCCCCCCCCCTTCCCCCATCCCGGAGGGCAGGGGAAGGCTCTGTTCCATGCTGGGGGGGAACTCTTTCCCCCACTCCTCCTCCTCCCTCCGCACTTGCAGAGGGGAAGCCCTGCTCTGGACTCTAGGGAAGCAGGAGGCAGGGCTCCCTCCACTCCTGGCAGAGTGCAGGGACGTGCATATGAGGGAGCAGGGGAAGCAGCTGGATCCAGTGCAGGGCTTCTCCTATTGCGCATGCTGGAACTGCAGGCTCAGGGAGTAGAGCCCTGGAGATAAGGCAGGCTCCGCTCCCTCCCCTAGCGTAGTGCTGGCCAGAGCTGTGCCTGTGTTGCTGCCTGATGTTGCTGCCAGGCAGAGGGGCCTGCACGCCAGGGGGGGAGTGTGTGGGAAGCCTCACACTCGCTCACATCCCACGCACCCACACCCTGCCCAGCTGAGCTCCATGCTCCTGCTGCCCTTCCAGGGGGAGGCAAAGGAGGGGAAGAGTTCCCCCCAGCATGGAACAGGACCTCCCCCTGCCCCACTTACCCCTGTTTTGGGGCCAGGCAGCATCACATGAAGCACCCCCGCAGTGGTGGGGGGAAGGGGAGGAGGAGGAAGAGTCCCCATCCAGCACCTCACAGAGTCCCCCTCCCACCCTGGGAGGAGAGGGAGGGGGAAGAGTTCCCCCCCAGCATTGTACAGAGCCCCCCTCCCCCCCCTGCAGGACAACCAACACAGCATGGCCCTGTTAAGGTGAAGGGGGCAGGGAGAAGAGTTAATTCCTCCGTCCCTTCCCTGAAGCCATGGTTTGCGAGGTCCAGGGGCCACCGCTGCAGCCCCCTCCCCTCTTCTCTCCAGCCGACAGGCTGACCCTGGCTGTTTGCGGTGTGGGAAGAGAGGAAAGAAGTAAGAATTAATTCCCTCCCTGCCCATTTTGCCTTTACAATGCTGTGGTGGCTGGTGTCTGTGCCAGGGCTGGTCCCTGCTCTGGCTAGAGAGCAAAGCGGCAGGGTCAGCCCTGCGGCTCAAATAGAGACCCGCCCAGCCCATGCTGGGGGAGTCTGGTTTATCTTAAACCAGCAAGGGGTCTGAGACAGACATCGCATAAACCGGTTTGAGCCAAATCAGTTAAGTCTGATAAACTTGGTTGAATGTAGTATCTCAAACCGGTTTTGGCTATTTTGAAAATGGCTTATGTGCACCAAATGTCTGTTCTGTTACAGGTTTAAACCAGTTTCTGATCACTTAAACCGGTTTATGTGTAATGTCTGTCCCTAGCCATAGTGTGTGAAGATGGACTGGAGCATAATCCTGTTGCTCTACAAGCCCATTCATATAAATACTATAGTTTAGAATTGGCCAGAAGACCAAGAAGGAGGATGTAGTGTGGGAGAGGAGTTTGCAAGACAGTAAGTGATACAAACAGGTGCTTTGAGGAAGCTGATGTCAGTGGCATTAACTATGGTGACAAAAGAGGGAAGAATTAGGGGAGAAGCTGTGTCATGTCTGTTGGATATTAAGATATTTTGTGGATGGAAATGGCAGATGTGGGAGTATGCTTTAAAGGTGTTTTGGAGAGTTTTGGTATAGTAAGGAAACAGGAAAAGGAAAGATTGAAGCTTTCAATGAGGAGGGAGAGAAGAGAGACTATATGCTGGCTATGGGCAAGATAGACTGTCAGTAAGTATTTTTTTTTTTTTTGTAGCAGTAGGGTTGGAAATTTTTTGTCAGTGGTCCAGAAGGCAAGGATTTTTTTGTGATGTCTTTTATTGGATCTGTATAGTTGGGAGAGTAAGCTTCCAGGCATCCAATGCTCTTCCTCATGCATGGTCTTCTTCTACAAGGACATAAACTGATTTTTGTGGTATAGACAAAATACACATCAATTTTTGCTTCCTAATCTTAATTCACATAAATCCCAATAAATATTCTGTGAATAATCTTTTTCCTTTTTCCCTGCTGCTGTAACAATACCTTTGTTTAAATTGTCCAAAACAAACAAACAAACCAAACCACAAAATAAGCACAAAAAAAAGCAGTTTGGAACACTGTTATCAACTTTTCCTAGAAAAGTGAACTATGGAAAATGTCATGTTGTCATTATGCATTCCTGAATTCAGAAGAACATTCTGTAGCATGGAGGACATGTGAATACACATAAGAGTGTTTACTTTAGATGCCTTGCATCTCATTGCAGGCGCCATGTGATTTAGCAGTTGCCATGGTAACAATACTTTTTTTCATTTCATAACTTGCATAAATACTCCAATTTCATTTGTTATAATTGTTCCCTTATTTGAAGTTGTACACAATTCTGCTATGTAAAGAAAGCAAAACCTAGAGAAGAGAAGAGATGCTGGCACTTATTTTGTAAAAGGTTTCAGTGTGTACTTAATTAAGAAATAGATACTGCCTCTGGTTAAAACAAGAGAGAACTCCCTGAAATTAGGTTGATTCTAATTATTTTAAAGCTTATAACAAAAAATGGAAAGCATCATTGTATAGCATGATGGATTTGGTGTACTGTATGGTACTTTGTAATTTTAATTGTATTTTAATTACTTTATTATTATATTTGCCATAGTTTTCTTTGTTTTCCTTCACATCTTTATTTTCCTTCCAGGCTTTCTTTCTTTATTTTTTCTGGTTTTGTTACATGTGGCTGGCCACATGCTCACTTGTGAAATAGGGGTGAGAAATGACCAGTAATTGTTTGTGTGTGTGTGTACATGAGGACAGTGTGATGGAGAAGAAAATTCTGTACATACCTTTGTCTTCCTTTCATTAAGGTGATAAATCACTCATTGAAACTATAAGCATTTTTCCCATGTAAAAAGGCAGGATTAGGTCTCTAGGCAGTGGTGACCGAATCATTTCCCCCCCTAAAAGTTCCATTTTCAATTTCTTTGACAGACTTACTTCATGCTCTGTACCCCTCTCTGCTGAGGATGTTTATATTAGTGGCTTATCTATTTTTGAGTGTTTCATATGCATTAATTAATAGGAAAACATCAATAAAAAAGATTTCAGGGAGTTGTTGTAGGGAGTTAAATTTAGGAGCTGTAACCAAGAAAATGATATTTAGCATTACCAGTACTGTTCTTTAAAGAAATTATAATATCATATCTAGGTTTTTTTTAATTAAAATATTTCCTAGAACAACCATAGAAAATTACTTAAACCCCAATTTATGATTTCTACTGTTTGCACTTCAATTTAATTAGAAGTTGAAAAACCTGATTTTATTTTAAACATTAGATTAGCATTTGGTTAACATTTCCATTCACCTACACAACATTTTCACTCTTTCTGGTGGTGACTTCTATAATGTCTTTCCCACTAAATCTCAGTGCATTTGAGGTACATACTTATGGTGACAGTGGAGTGAGCCAGAGCTTTATATAGTATTTTCATTTTTAGAACTAAATGTTTCACAAGACCAGATTCTGATGTAGGCGTTTCAGTACACAGCAATCTTTAAAAATCAGCTGCTTGCCATGGGCAAAGATACTTGAAAAACAAATTGCTAGGGAGCAATCATTTTGATTGTCTACATTTGGAAACCTTAAAGTGTATATCCCCATTTACCACATTTATGTACTTTATTTACTTTCTACCAGAATGACTGGCAACAGTGAAAATGAAACTTGATTCACAATACCAAACTTTTTGCAGTTAAACCATACTTAAGCCATTGTTAAGATATCATTATTACTGTCATCACACTGGCTTCATTAACACATACCTTTCTCTGAGGTGAAGGTGGAAAAAAAGAAACGGTTGTGTGCACTTGCTTTAGAAGTTTGTTCAGTGTCCCAAATTATGTTGATAGGTAAGTAGGTAAACACATCTGGTAGCTTTCATCTTCCTATAAATATCCTCTGGGAGACCTTATGCCTCATTTAAGTGCTTTTTTAAATTGTGCATAGGGCTTTGTGTAGGATGCCTTTCCTAAGGTCAGGTTTACCCTACGTTAATAAATTAGACAAATTAAAGCCACTGTCATCTACAGCGGTTTCCATTCTTGTGTGAATGGTGGCTGTAGGCTGGGATAAAAGCCAGACTACTTCAGTATGGAATGCAGAATCATTATTTATCTGATTCCCCCGAAGCTCCGATCATTTCTGTAATTCCATTGTTTTACGATCTGTTTTGTATTTTCCTCTCAAGTATGCCCGTATATATGCGGTGAACAGTTGTCAGATTTCTTTTTCTATAAAGAGCCTCTCTAAATAGCATAAAATAATAATAAATTGTCTGAGACCCAGAGTATTTGAGGTAAAACTTCTAGTCTTTTCAAATTACTTTCCTCATCTCATACTCAGAATTATGTAGCCCCAGTTATCAGAGTAGTGTGTTTTCCTTGCTCTCTGTACTGAAAGCAGGGCCTGTTCCAAAGTCTCATGAAATCAGTGAGAGGCTTTTTATTCAATGGGTTTATATTGGACCCCTAGCCACTATGGGATCATCTAAAGTGGAATGAAGTTCTGTTCCCCAGAAAATTTTGCCTTTCCAAAAAGTTTTTCCTTCGGACTAGGGAAAAAAGGTGTAAGTGCAGTATTTTCCAAAAAGACAGAAACTTAATATTCATTCTGAATCTAGGTTCCTTGGTTCTGTGGCACTCTGCTTAGGAGGTGGGGCTTCTGGTCTTTCAGCAGCTCCAAGGCCAGATAGGCTGTACATGATAGCCTGGGGTCTGTGGCTAGCATCCTTCCATGTGAGCAGTGGGAGCCTGGCTTTTGTTGAAATTGGTGCATTCTGGAAGCATTCTGGGTTCAGTGAAGTGGAATTCTGAAATGGAAAAATGTTTCCATTGGCAATATCTTGACCAGCTTTACTCATCAGCACAGTAACTGAGTGAAGGGAAGAGCCAGTTTACAGAAGAATAAAGCAGCAGCCCCTTTGAATTTTAATCTATCCTACATATCTCATACTTTCATATCCCAGCACCGTAACAGAACTATATACCAGGCACTAGCTGATAAAGAACAGCTTAAACATTGCTCTAATTTCTGTTCTCCCTCTGCATGCAAAGATCAGCTTTTCCATCTTTTTAGTAAGGTTAAGAAGTAAGAATCTCCTTGGTTGTCCTTGCTAAAGTGGTAGCAAATTGTCAAGCTATCTGACTGAGCCTACTAATAACTTTTAAGTGCATGTGTGTGAAGGGAGACAGGAAGAAAATGCTTAGTCTCCTGTTTCCTTAAAAAGCTGTTATTCATCATCCAACAAAGAGTTGTTTGGTGTTAGCGTTGTGATACTAATTAATATAAGTGCATGGGTGGATCCAGGATTTTGGAAAGTGGGCTACAGGAACCTGTGCTCCACAAGTAGCTGACTTCCAGCCTCCCCCTCCCCACACCAGGTCAGGCAGACCGCACTACAGGAGCAACAGTAGGGGATATTTTTTTTAAGTTCCTCAAGCAGGTAAAAATCTCTTCCCCACCCACTTTCCCTTGGTACTCAGCAGCATTACCCCCTCCCCTGTCCATAGCTACTGCTGTCCTCAGATGTCCCAAGGAGAGCAGGCGGAGGGAGCTCAAGAGCTGCTCTGGCCCTGCTGCAGCCAGGTTGCATGTGAAGCCAAACTAGCCAGAGACAGCAGCAATGGGGAAGGAAAGGGGTTGTGCCACTGAGATCAGAGGGGAAGGGAGGAAGGATCCTGACTTGCTTTGGGGGCTTACAGAAAAGGTGTCCAGCTGCTGCTCCCCTGGTGTGGTCGACTGATAGGGGGATCAACTGACAGGGGGCCCTAAGGGGAACCACTGCATCCCCTCTGGATTCGCTCAGTATGAGTTTTTTTTTTTTTTAATTATTTTTTAGAATGCCTCTTCTCGTTACTAAGGGTCCCTCTCATTTATAGTCCAGGCTAGGAAAGTGCTTAAGCCTTGAGAGGTGGCTTTGTTGTCTTTCATTTACGGTGCCAAAGTGATGCTTGGAGCCCTGGATTCTGTTTATGACAGTGCTTGTCACTGACCTCCCGTGTCTCTCTCTTCTCTCTCCTTTTGTCTTTCTGGTCTATATGAACTCTAAAGGTCTGGGTAAATGAACAACCTACTATGAGATAAATGCAGAGGGAGGTTTATTATACATCAGCTGCTCTATAGCAGTTGCCAATACAGGCTGATACCCCACAGTAACTTAGTCCTCTTTTACTGATGTTCTGCAGAACCCTTATCGGACATATTTCCTCCTGGCACAACTAGTTTGCATGTGCCGCTTCTCCATGTTGGCAAATTTGTACAATAATCTCAGTAAAAGCAATGGGACTGCTTATGCTTAAAGCTTTTCACATGCATAAGCGTTTCCTGTACGAGGACCTAACAATACCATTCTGCTAACCTTTTTTAGATTGAGCAGTACTTTACTTCTGTGAGTAGTTCCAATGAGATGTCAGCCAGACTATTTCTTGAGTGTAATTAAGGATAGCATAAATGGTCCTATGCTCTGGGAGCATATGAAGAAGCCATTTGCCACATATAGGTTTGGAAGAATTCAATTTTTAAAATAATTTTGATGGCTAAAATTGATGTTTTATTTTTAAGCATTTGCTTAAATATTGATTTAAATTTTCAGGAGTATGCAAACTGGGGGTGTGTGGGGCAGACAATTTAATTTTTACAATATACTGTTAAAAGCTTTATAAAAATATAAAAAATAAATATGCATAAATCAATAAAGCATACCTGCTTTAAACATTCTGTTCATTCAGTTGTGCATTCATACTAGGCTTGATCTTTCCCTCTCACGGAGCGGAGTGTGGGGGCAGGGGCCAGGCTGGGCTCGGTGTGAGGTTTGGCACCCTGCCCCAAGCATGCAGGGGCCAGGCCAGGCTTGGCAGGAGTTTGGCGCCCAGTCCCCGGCTGGGACCTTGGCAGAGTTATTAGCTCAGTGGCTTCTGGTTTCCAGCTGCCAGCTGCCCTGCCCCACAGCAGTGAAACCCTGCAGCAGCATCTCCCCCATCCAGGTTTTGTCGCCAGCAACCAACATCCCCCTCCCAGCACAGCCCTCTCAGCGTGCTCCCCTGGTGCAGGACCCCAGCTCCTATAGTGGCTGCCTGAGCCACTGCCAAAGGAGCTGCCATGCGCAGTGGCCACCGTGTGTGTGTGTGAGAGAGAGAGAGAGAGAGAAATGCGCAGGCCCCCTATCCTGGATTTCCTTACCTAGTCCCAGATTTTTTTTCTTGCATCCCCTTCCTTAAAAAAAATATTGATTATTACTGATTGAACTATTTTTTTAGGTCTGAGTTTGAGGTTAAATGGACGTTTAGCAGTAAAAACTGAAATGTGCAAAGCTTAGCCATATATGACTGCTTAGGTGTGAAATCTCTTCCTTTATATGTGGTGTTGACCAACTCTATCTTGCCAGCATCATTCTTCTGGCCCTTCTACAAAGGTAACCTGTTATTAATGTGAAACTGTAATATGGGGATGATAACATCAGCAATTTTTGTAAAAGTGCTCATTGTGTCCATTATTTTATGGGGATTTTCAAGATCATTCTTGACAATAGAGTGTTTTGATATTTTTAGATAGGCATTTTTTAAATGTATTTGACCAGCATTTGCAGAAGTTGATGAATACTGGTATTTGTGATAATGAGGGCTTCATAAGCACAACATAGAGTTTGTGCAGTAGATTTGCCAGAGAGATACCTCAGCAAAAAACTAGTGTAGTTTTTGTTTTGATCTTTTGACTTAACTTTGAGAGCCCTGGTTAGTTGCACTATTTGAAATGTTTTATAGACTGGTCACCCGCCCCTAAGAATAGTTGAACTTCAAAACTATTTAATTGTATAAGCCAATTATATTTTAGTTTTTTATACAAGTAATTCTCTTTCACTGTGATCATGCATTAACCCCCCAGCACAGAAATATAATTGTCAATTTGTTATGGAAACAAAACTTTTACAGTATCACCCAAACATAGCAGTAGTATTTATATTATAGTATAAGAAGGAAAGAAGAAATGTCAGTTTTTTCTCTCCATTGGTGAATGCTGTTTTAAGATAAATTCTCTTATATAAATCACTTGGTATGATGGTGGTTTGGTAATATGTATCTTTACTTTTTTTGGTGTATAGGTGGGGCTGGCAGGGCCAATTATTCTTCAAGTTACACAGCACTTAACATTTAAAATCTGAAAATGTTTTGCCAAACTATATCTGTTTAGGCTACTATTTTTCATGCCAGACGTCTATCTAGGTCTAATCCTTTTTTAAAAAAAAACAAGAATAAGGAGAAATGTCTGTGAACGCTAAAGCATGCTTGTCTCCAGAACCTGGAATGGAACTCAGGATTCATGGATTTTATTATAGATGGAGCTTCTGTGGTGTTCAGTGGCCGTTGATACCCTGTGTTCTCAGCATATTTCCCCGAGTATGCCCTTTTCCTTATCTCTCAAGGGCATGCACTGGCACCAGCATCAAAAGATGCAAAGACAGAAATGATCAGCATTATCTGATTGTGTTGAGTCAGTTTTACCAAATAAAGCTGTGAAAACAAAATGTTCCTGTCCTCTTTGTATCCAAATGTGCGTATTTCTTTGTTGTTTCGTGTGATTTAGAAACAGATAGTTCGTAAAGGTTTGCTTTATTGCATATTGTCCAAAGAAGAGTTTTCCTTGCCCTTGCCTTTGCCTTTGCCTTCTCCTCTGCTCAGGAGAGAGGAAGCTGTGGACAGCCTCGATTTTTGAATGTGCCATTCAGTGAAGAGGATCTGTTTATTTATACTATCTCCCAATAGTATTTCTTATAGTTTCATAGTTTCTAGGGTTGGAAGGGATGGAGCAGATCATCGAGTCCGACCTCCTGCCATGGCAGGAAAGAGTACTGGGGTCAAACGACCCCAGCAAGGAGTACATCTAGTCTCCTCTTAAAGACCCCCAGGGTAGGAGCCAGCACCACTTCTCTTGGAAGTTGGTTCCAGATCCTAGCCACCCTGACAGTGAAGTACGGCCTCCTGAGGTCTAATCTGAATTTACCCTCTGCCAGCTTGTGACTGTTATTCCTGGTCACTCCTGGTAGTGCTTGGGGGAACAGGGACTTCCCCAATGCCTGCTGGTCCCCCCCCCCACTAGTTTGTAAACAGCCACTAGATCCCCCCTCAGCCTTCTCTTGTGGAGGCTGAACAGGTTCAGGTCCCGTAGCCTCTCCTCGTAGGGCCTGCCCTGCTGCCCCCTGATCTTATCCTCTTCCTTTTGAAATCAATGGTGAGGAATTTTCTCTGAAACTGGTCTCTTGCCTGATTATCGATTTGGATCTAGCCTCCCTTTAAAAAGCAGTTTCCTGAGCTGCTGAAGAAGGAGTGTTCTTTAATTGGAAAGTATATACTATAAATTACTTTGTAAATGGCAGTTAAATACACAAACTTGGCATGTTAGGAATGGGAGAAACACACCTATACTTTGCAGTTAATGTGGCATCCTGTCCCACAGAAGAATTATGAAAATATGAGTCAGTCAGTGCATTCAGTCTATCCTCCCTCCCCTAACTTGTGCTCTCATTTTCTAGAACTCGCTTTGTTTTTCCCCCCAAAATTTCCTTCCCCCAGTTATTCTCTCTTTGTTTCTTTCTTCACTTTTCAAAAACAAAAATGTATCTCTGATGTTTTCCTAACTGGTCATTAAGCCTCACATTCATGAAACTGTACATACTAATTAAAACCTCATAGGTATGCCTTCTGCTGTTCAGTGAAACCTAACACGAACATTGTGTTGCTGATGTCATTTGGTCCAGTGTTTCAGCACTAGTTGTGAACACTTGTCAGAAGTGGTCCTCTCTGCATGTTCCAAGGCCAAGATCGGTAGCACCTGGACAACAGGCCCTGTTTCTGGATTCCGTTTAATGATGGCAGTTACCCATAAGGGCAGTGGACCTCATTCTTGATGCTGTAGGAAGGGACCCATACTTGACAGAAAAGGCTTTTCAGGATCACTCCAGACCTCTTATATAGGAATGAATGAAAAAGTGATCTTTTTTCAAACAAATGGGTTGGGATGGTGGGTTGGAATGAGATCTAGATGCAAAACCAACTTCAGTATTGAGGAAGTGAGGAGCTCACCATGCATATCCATTTCTTTAAAAATGTTTAATTAAAAGCCAAAATTATCTTAGTGGGAAATAGCCTGGCTTGTGCCTTTCTCTGTCAGTATAAGATAGGACTGTTTCAGTGTCATGTCCATTGCTAAGAACACAGAAATCAAAATGAATATATGGACCACACTGAAAACTGCATTTCTTCAGTAATTTTCATTACTATTATTTGTATTCGAATATGCTTGAGTGCCAGTGATAACCAATGGGTTTGTATCCCTAGTTCTGTAAAGAGACCTACCTATGCAAGTTTGGACTAAGCAAGGTGTTTCAGTTGTTTTTACTTCCTCTAAACGTAAAACATATTTATGACACCCCAGGGCTTTTTTTCTGCTGAATATACAAGGTAATATTTTCCCACTCTTAGGATAACTCACAGTGAAGATAAATTGCTCATTTCAATACTAGAAAAAAAGATTCTAGGAGTGGAAACTTGTCTACAGTGTTGGTTAAAGAGCTGCCAAGTCAAATGGCTTTTATTGTTTGTTTAAAACTCCCTATGATAAGTAGCAGTTAAGGAATGATAATGTTAGATATGTGTACTGTGCTGGGATACAAAGAGATAATTAATGAAAACCTATAACAAGCATGAAGTATATTAGTCAGCATTTGGAAAGTGCTATACACACATGAACTAACCAGCCCTTACAATATCTGCCCAAGGAGTAAGAAATAAGGTGTTTTTTTTGGTTTTTACAGATAAAAGAATCTGGGGTAGTTATATGCCCAAGGCCATGCATTGACTGAGTCGGTGGTTGATCCAGATTGTAACTCAGGAGTCCTTTCACTCTCTGGTTATTCCCCTAGGGCAGGGGTAGGCAACTTTTTTTGGCTAGAGTGCTGAAAACCCCCACAATGCCTATCTTGGAAGGTGCTGGAGTGCCAGCATGCCAGAAAAACAAAATGAGGGCAGGTGGTACATGGCAGGATGCCCTGCTTGTGCCCCTTGCCCTCCACCCAAAGCCTGTGCCCCCCCAGCCCTGCTGCCCTGTGCCCCCCATCCAAAGCCCCTGCCCCCCAGTCCTGCACATGACCCTTACCTCCCATCCAAAGCCCTTGCCCCCCGCCCCTGCCCCCCAGCCCTACTGCCCTTGCACCCCACCCGCAGCCCGCGCTCTGTGGCTGTCAGCAGTTACTCAGAACTTGGGCCAGCAGCAAACATCTGCTGCCTCTCTGCCCCAGGCCCGGCCCTGGGCTCCGGGGAGGCAGCACATACTGATAATGCTCCCTGCTGTGCTGCCCTCACTTCTTCTGCAAAGCAGTGTTGGAACTCGGTGTGGCAGGGCACAGCGGGGGCAAAGAAAGCTGCCTGCTGCTCTGAGCTCCCTGCTGCCCTACCACACTTCCCCTGTAGGCAGGGGCAGCAGTGAGGAGCTCAACCCTGCACTGCTTCCCATGCTGCTCCCATGCACACAGGGGAAGTGTGGCAGGGCAGTGGGGAGCTGGGAGCAGGCAGCTTTCTCTGCCCCCTGCTGTGCTGGATTCCAACTTTGCAGAAGTGGTGAGGGCAGCACAGAAGGGAGCATGTGCTCCCTCCCCGGGGCCAGGTCTGGGGCTGGGAGGCAGCTGGGGCCGGGGCCAGGGTGGAGAGGCAGCAGGTGTTTGCAGCTGACCCAGGTTCTGGGTAGCTGCTGATAGCTCCGGGAAGGCAGCAGGTGCCTGCACTGTGCCTGTTGAGGCCAGGGAAGGGAGGCAGCAGCTGTTTGTAGCCTCCTGGCTTCAGCCAGGCCTGGCTCTAGGTAGCTGCTGGAGCCCAGGCTGCTCCCAGCAGGGCTTGCAACATCCCAGCTGCCTGCTGGGAGCAGCCTGGGCTCCTGGCTGGCAGCAGCTACCCAGAGCTGGGGCCGGCTGGAGCCAGGAGGCTACAAACAGCTGCTGCCTC
>NW_017729005.1:3176377-3194091 GCF_001723915.1 Gavialis gangeticus | reverse complement strand
TCCCAGCAGGGCTTGCAACATCCCAGCTGCCTGCTGGGAGCAGCCTGGGCTCCTGGCTGGCAGCAGCTACCCAGAGCTGGGGCCGGCTGCAGCCAGGAGGCTACAAACAGCTGCTGCCTCCCTGGCCCCAGTGCATGCCAAGGAAAATGGCCTCATGTGTCATGCTCGGCACGTGCGCCAGGGGTTGCCAACCCCTGCTCTAGGGCAGGTGTGCCACAAATAAGCCCTGCAGCCTCCCTACGTGCCACTCCAATCCCCTTCCCCAGCCCTATATCCTGCTCTGATTTTTGTTCCGTGTCAAATCTGTTGCTCTGCTTTCTGTTCCCTACCCTGGGCTCCATGTCTTATCTGCTGCTCTGCTTTCTACTTCCTGGCTTATCTGCCACTGTACTGTGTGTCCCTTCCCCCATCTGCCATGTGCCACAAACACAAGCTCCCCATTCCACTTGTGGCATGCATGCTGCAGGTTGGCATCCCCTGCCCTAGGCCATGATTCCTCCAGAAAAGCATAAATCCAAGCAAATCCTGAACCTAGCAACCAGGTAGTGTTATTTCTTCCCTATTCTAGGATGGAGGAGATGGTAAAGGAGCAAAATCAGAAGAGAGATGAAATTTTGCAAAAAGAAATTGAAACTGGGATCCCAGGATCACCTGAGTTTCAGTTGTGATTCTGTTGATGACTTTGGGTAACTTCTCTGCTTTGGTTTTATTTACATATCTGTACAATGAAAATAGTGATAACCGGCAATTATTATACCGATCTGCTTACCTCCCCAGGTTAATTGGACAATGCATGCAGATAGCTTTGAAAAACAAAGACCTTAAATATTTTTCTTGTTAAGTAACTTGAATGTGAAAACTTACATTTTAATTATATTGTTATTTTATTTCTATTTCAAGGGACATGATGTCTGTGACTGTCCTTGGTCTTGAATATTTTATGGTATTTAACAGGAAGGCATCCCTAGTGGCCTCCACCCCTCCTCACTCTTTTCTACCCGTGGCTGTAGGAGAGCAACCCAGGTTCACAGTTGTCTTCCAATAGGGATTCCCTATTTCATGGTCCATACAGGATGCTAGTAAGAGAAACTTGTCTTCATATTTACATAATAGCAGATTATTACTTTTCAGCCTTGAAAACAAAGCTTACCAAAACCAGTGAAATGAATGGGCAATTTCTTCATGTTTGTTTGTTCATTTGTTTATATTTAAAATTAAAGTTTGATTGCAGAACAATTACTAGGTCAGTCTGAAGCCAGAATTTTTTTTAATGAATAACCAGAATTTCATCTAAATCCCTTAGTGAAGGAAAGTATTTTCTTTTTTAAGTGGGCCAAACCTGGAACCTTACCCACAATACCTCACCATTGATTGAGATCTTCTCTTTTAGAAAAAAAGCGAATTTGGATACAACCCTCACACCCTTGTTTTTTTTACAAAACTGGGTACTGACATTTGATTTCTTGCTCCTCTTCTTCAAATTAAAATAAAGACGACAGGAAAGAAGAATCTTGTGAAAACTTCACCGTCTGGGTATTATATACATAGTAGATTTGAATAGTTTTTTTCAAATAGTTAATTGGGTTTTATCATCTTTATTGGAAATCTTCCCTATTTAGCAGGATTTCAGAGTAAAAACTCTATCTTCCTAGCATAAGGTATTGTTCATGCCCATATCAGTATGTCACAGCTTCCACCTCCATCCTTCCCACTGTTGAGCTGCAGCAACCTGCATATGTACACATATATACTATATACCCATCTTCACATATATTTACGTAGATGGTTAATTGGCAAGCTATACATCGTGTACATATCCAATATATGGTGCATTTCAAAATGTCAGTTAGTTCAGGGATAATAGTTTCAGGGTGTTCTAAGAGGATGTTTGAGAGAGAGAGAGAGAGAGAGAGGCTTATTTGTATAAACCTATATTGTATAATTCTTATAATGTTACATGTGTTTTGTTCTCTTTTTATTTTTTGCTGCTTTTATTGCAGCTCTGCAAATACACAGGCAACAAAAATACATCCCGTGAAATGGAAGGTTACGAATATGCATCAGTGTTTCTGTTATGTGGCTTCTCACTAATGTCCCCTGGAAATTTTGCAATGAATATCTGACATTAATTGGCTTGATACCAAGGTGTATCCAACCTTGCTGAAATTAAATAGATCAATTCTATAAGGTGTTTATGGATAAAACTCTCTTTTAACTGTTGGATCTTTAGAGCAAGGACTCGTGATCCTGACAAACGGTGGGGTGCTATTGTGAATAAAACTTGATCTTAGCCCACAAGAGGCCATTTAAATAAATGAGAGGAAGGGGGACACTAACCATACATTTTTAAATAAATCTTGGGCCTGGCTGAATTTTCTCTCAGCTGCTGAATATAGTACAGTTGCCATGTAAGTGCTAGTTTTATTGCTCAAATAATAATCTAAAACATATATTTGACTTAGTGAATAGCATAATTCTAAATCCAATTACCATTAAGCATTTGAATATTTTTCCCCACAAGTCATCAGTGATACATCAACAAGAACTGAAATATGTAACTGCATTTACATTTTGTGCTTTCCTTATGCTGCTTCATGCTTCTAGGGCAGGATCCACTAGGAGGACTAGCAGTTGGTATGTGTCAATGTACACTGCTCAGTCAGCAGCAACCCTCATCTTCTACATTGCATAGTCAGCTGGCTTTAGTTGCTCTGTGGCAGTGGATATAGGCTGCCTGTGCAGAAATTGATGATTTGATTGTCCGGCTTGCTCCTGTTTTAAGGGAACTGAGATGAAGAAAGTCAGCGCATTGACCCATATCATCCAGTTCTCCACTTTGTTGAGAGTCAGACCATGGATGTTCACTAAACATAGCTTCCTATGTTTGTCATTTTGTTTTGAAAGTTAAAAGGTGGCAGAAAAAAGGTTTGAATGAAAAATATAAATAAAGGCTGTACGTTGCTGTGCATTTACTGCCACTCTTTTTAAACCCACATAAGTAGTTCTACAGCTCGTATATTTTGTTTGCATAGTAAGTAAGCCTATTATGAATGGCATGAAATGTTTGCAGTTCTCTAACTATTGTATGTCATCCTCTAATTTATTTGATCTGTTAGACATTAAACAGACCAGCAATTCAGAAACAATAAAACATGCATGCACCAAATGGAAAATGAATACACCACTGTTAGTGCAAATAACAATCCAATACACTGTGCTAAAAACTGGTGACAAAGAGTAGCAAAGGGGAACATTTCTTCTGTCCTGTTTTCCAACTAAGGAAAAAAAAATTAAATACTTAGCAAAGGAAACTGATTTCTCTAGGTTCCAGCTCTGTCAATACATATTAAAGGTTTCAGAGATCTGCCCAGATGCCTGGTGCATTGTGTATCTTTCGATTGTAAATCATGAGCAGAAACTGCAGTATGTAACAGCTTCAAGAGGAAGAAAATGTAGCCCTAATCAGCTCTTTCATTTTTCCCCTGGAGTCCCATGAGAATTTACCAGTTTCTCTTTCTGTTATTTCCCCCCCTCTGAATTAAAGCCGGATGATGAAGTGACTACTGTTCAAGAGAAGGAGCAAGACCAAGATGTTCTGGTGCTTAGGAAAGTGTCGTCACACAGCTCAGCCCCCACATCAGGGAGTGCCGAGAATGACTGGAGGTAAGAGTTTTTTCCTTGGGTGCTCAGAGAAACATTCTCTCTCTCTCTCTCTCTCTCTCTCTCCCTCTCTCACACACACACGCACACACACGCGCGCACGCACGCTGACTGCAGAGCTCTCAGCAGCCAGATGGACTCAGATACCAGCAAGAGAACTAAGATGGCAAGACACAGTAGCATTTAGGGAATGTCTTTGTTATTAATCGTACATTATGGGAAGTTCCAGGTTGAGGATCTTTGACCCTGATTTAGAGAAGAAAGATTCTGCAGCCTTTCTAGGCAGGGAGCTGCCCCTGCCTACATTTGATGTGCCTTATTTTAAATATATTGATGAGGAGGATGAGGAGGATGAATGGAGCAGCCGTTCACAGTCTTCAACAGAGGATGATTCTGTGGACTGTCTGCTTTCTGACAGATATGTGGTGGTATCGGGAACACCAGAGAAGATTTTGGAGCATCTCCTGAATGACTTACACCTGGAAGCAGTCCAGGACAAAGAGACAGGTAAGGGACAAATTTAGGCTGTTTCTAAAACAGTAGTGCTTTGGCAGTGTTGGAGGGTGTATCTGTATGATTGTCTGATGAACCAGCAGGTAACACTGTATTGAAGGAGCTCTATTGTTAAGTGTTCTAAGAGCTTCATTTAAACTATCACATGCTGGATTTCAAGGTGACATCTTGGGCATGTTTATCAAAAGGAAATCAAATCCTGGGGTCTTGTTTTCATTTTGTTTCCTCTGAAATCCTCACTCCTGCTGAATGCCAGCTAACTGTCACAGCTTTGGAACCTGAGGAAGAAATATAGAGAGGAAATGTGGTAACTCAGCAGTGGAAGGTGGTAAACTGGGGTACAGAGCCTCTTGGCATAAATGTCAACAATTAATGAAACTACATGCTTAACAACAACTTCTGCCATTATATAAATAGCTTACACTGTTGCCTACATAGCAGAAGTTGTGACATATATAATACAGTACTCATGTCTCTTCAAGCAGAGATTGTAATTTCTTGTAGCCTGCAGCTATTATTATATTGATCAGAGTACTTGATGTGCAGTTTATATTGCAGCTCATTCTTCTCCCTAAATACAGATGTTGCCATCATGAAAGCACTTTTGGTACATCATCTGCTTCATAAAAATGGGTTATAAACTTTTTTTGTAGCACAAGATATAGTATGTAACCTAGGAAAGTAGTTGTGCATCTTCAGCCATGGATTGTAATTTTTCCAGCCTGGAGCAATTATTATATTGATCCAGCTACTTGACATGCAGTTTATTTTTCAGCTTGATCTCCTGGCTAAATGCAGTTTGCTGTCACCAGTACTCCTTTGGTAGTTTATCAGGAGTGTCTGCAGCCTACAATTTATTTACAGTGTTAATAAAAGTAGCTACACTGGAGAAATATCAGCACAAACCAGCCCTTTAGTTTAGAATTTCAGAATGCTGAAGACCTGTGAAATGTTGCTGGTTGAAAATGGAGTTGGTATATTTTATTGCTCCTAGTGCTGTTAAAATGCACGTTCTTTATGCTTTTATATGCACAGCACTGCAAATGAGTTTACTAAGAATAAACATATTTAAAAGGATTAAAGTGACTAAAAATATAAATAACATCTGTGATTCTCATAGGAATCTTAGTGTCAAGGTCTCAGAACAAGTTACTACTTTATTAATTATTGGACAGAAGGTATTTCCCTAGCATTGATGCATAATTTACCCAGAGAATGAGCAAGAGAAATTCAAGGTGTCTCATTATTGTGATATATGTTGTGCTGATACTTCCGCCTAGAAAATAATAGTTTGTGCAGAGAAAGCACCACTGCCAAATGTTTCTGCTTCCCCCAGTATAATTATAAAAGTTTCATGTATAATTTTTGTTGTGGTAATTCCCTGCATATATCACAGAAGTAGTTCATAAAAATATACTCTGATAAAGGGTTTTAGACCCATGGAAAGTTCATCTCTGAATATTAGTGAATGCAGATTTGGGGGAGATTAGCTGATGCCTCTTGTAGACTGCTGTCAGCTTTGTTCACACCCTCCTAATTTAACTGGAATATGTTGCACTCCTCATTAATGTTTCTAAATGCTTTTAAGTATAGAAAACTGCCAGTATGGCTAAATCAGAGAGCAGTTTTATTTTGACTTTTTGTTGCCTCTGTGCTTTTATTCTCCTTGCTGTTCTTCCTCCGCCTTACCAATGAGTCTTAGATTGGCTGCTCATTAGCATCTTTTTATTGTTCCAGAGTGTGGGTGAAAAATCGCCATCAAAGCAGTTACTATTGCCACTGCTTGACTGGCTATTAGGAGATGATAATACATTTAGTGGTTGGCTAACTCCCCTCTACCTCTCTGGCTCATCTGCTTCCTTATAGGGAGTGAATGTTTTGCCTGTGCAGTGTGGTCATTGTAAACTGGTTATTTGTAGAGGAATCAAGAATTAGGAGTTGTGACTATGATTTCAGATTTCCATGATCACAGTGAAAGCCATGCCTGCTGGATCTGCAGTCCATGACAATTCATATATATTTATACGCTCTATTTGTTTTCCTTTTAAGGTAGATGACAGCTTAACTTTAAAAAATGGGCTGAACTGGTAAATTTTTACTGTAGGAAGAGTGGATTCATCTCAACAATTCAGGCAAGTGGTCTGTTTGACCAGTTGCCTCATTGCCAGAATTTTTGTGTGTGAAAATGTAGGGTGTTGGCTACACAAAAGGTGCATAGATATCTGTGAGTGTATCCATGGACCCTGTGTTTTGAATGGGTAGTTGTCAATGCTTTGGCTGGATTCAAGGAACTGATGATGTATTATGTTCCTCGCTACAGCATTGTCGTTCTATATTCATTTTAAATCAATTTTGTAATTTACAGTCTGGCTCACTGGGGGGACTGTGCAGTTGTACTACCCCAGCAGGAGCTCCAGGAGGAATTGTCTCAGCAGGCATAACTACTTTGAACATAAAGACAATGTCATCCTACAGTATACAGCTGCAGCATCCTGCTGGGTAGTTGACTGGTTCTTAATGCCCTGCCCTCTCTTCTCTCTGCCTCTTCCCAATCCATTTGGTTTATTTGTGCCTCTGAGAAATCTAGAATACAGTAGTGCTTACAGTCTCCAGAGCACAGAGGTAGTTGTTTGTGTATTTGGCCCTTGCATTGAATCACAAGAAGAAAAGTTCCCTATGTTCTTCCTTCCCACTCTGTGTGTAATAAACCATGGCTGCATTGTAGTATGGTTATTGGCAGGTATTAAACCCACAACCTTCAGTACAAAAACCAGGCTTCTGTTACCCAAAATAGAACTTTATTTGTGAGGTAGTAATAATGTTATAGCAGCTAGGCCAGGACACTAGGGCTAGGTATAGACATTAAAAAGCCTGAGGTGGAATTGATCTAAGTTACGCAGTTTTCTGTAAGTGCTGTAGTATAGATCAGTAGTGAACAGAACACACATTTGCCCTTTGGTGGTGGTGTTGGGGGGGAAGGGGCAAATTTTAGACTGGGTTCTGCCACTTTTAAACCACTCTGTGTGCCAAACTTCTGTTCTATAATGGGCAAAGACTGATTTCTGATCACTCATACCAGTAAAAGTGTAATGTCTGTACCTGGCCTATAGAGAGACAGGGTTGTATCTACTTCACTAGTGTACTGGAAATGCCACATGTTAGCGGGCTTCCTAAGCACCCTAGATCTAAGACCCACTGGACTCCATGTCTCCTCTGGTTGACTCTGTTTCTAGGGGACTATAGGCTTTGACATTTATTAACTGCTGTTTTTGTGTTTGCTGAGAACAGAAGGGCATTTGTTAATCCTTGTAGCATCCTCTGAAAGTGATATTGCCAAATGGCAAGTAAATATAGTCTTCAGGGGGAAGAGAAGCTTCAATTTTTACCTGGAATATCTGTTTTTGAGATCTCAAATTTTGTGGAGCTGAATAAACCAACTAGTGTCTCCCCAGTGAGAGAGAGGAAATGCTTATCTCACTGTGAATATTTGGTTTAATCAACTTATGATCTGCTACTCCAGAGGCAAGTGTACAGATTGCTCTACTCCACTTAACTCTGGAGACGACAATTCTTTCGTATTCTCTCTGAGGTTGCTGAAATCCCATAGGAATATATTCCTAGTGCATCCAGGAAAGGGGGTCTCTCGTAGCAACCAAGTAAGGTATGTCACATGCTGGTATCCATAATCTGCATTGATAGTGTTTGGTATTCCACCTGGGTTAATCCTCACCAATGTTTCAGATGATCTCTGACTGATCTAGAGCTGAGGATCTTCCTCCCTAACCACTATACTTCTTTTGACATTTGTGGTTCTTTCCTCAGAACCCTTTCTTCCCTGCAGGTTCCCACTCCTGACCTAAAGGTTAAAGGTTTTCCTTTGCCTACTAACCTGCCTTTGTGTCTAGCCTAGCGGTGGCATTTGGGCAGTGCAAACTGTTCATCTTTATAGTGCCCCAAAGGGGTCAGGAGCCTCTGTTGCATTATGGTTATATAATGCATACATCTTCTAGTAAAGAACAGGGTCCCAAAACTGAACCTTAGCACAGGGCTTCCAAAAGGTAAATGGACTCTGGTAATTTGGTAATAGTTCTGGAGTCAGCAGATGCTATTCCTTGTCATGTGAGAGGAGTATTGTTTTTTGTTATTCTGGTTATATGATTGAGGTCTAAGAATAATATTTTGGTTCCTTAGGTCTTAAACTTTTAGTGTTAAACTTCGATAGCACTAGCCTCTGTACCTTGTGTGTTTGCCTTGAAGCTGCTGCTGCTCCTTTTGAGGGATGTTTTTGTAGCCATTCCACCTATATGCATGCAGCAAGATTGTTACAGTGGTGAATAATGGCATGTTCTGACGAATTTGAACCATTGTCTTTTGTACAATGATACAGCCTTTCCTTATATGATAGCAACTGGATGTATACAGGCACTGTTTCCAGACAGGAGTTAGTTCCTGTCTCTTCTAGGCATATGGCATTGTGTCATGTGCCTAATAGAGTTTGTCTCTTTGTTCACTTCTTGAACGTGCAAAGATTATAAGGGTTGCTTGTTCACTGTGATTCATTCTGTGGCCCAGATCAGTAATAAAGGTGACAGAATTTGTATAGATATCCCAAAATCAGGATAAGCTTGTCTAATGGAGGAGTAAATACTGATCTAATCAATATTGATATTGATATCTATATTGATAGCTACAGAGAGGAAGTTAGTTGTGGTCAGGTAGCAGGGCAGGGTGGTACCTAAGTGGCTAACTCAGGGGTGGGCAAAATATGGCCCACAAGCCAGATGCGGCCCATGAGGCCATTCTATCCAGCCCACAGGGCCCCTAAAAATGTAGAAAATTAATATCTATCTGCCCTTGGTTCCTGTCAAAAATGATGGAACCAAGGGCAGTGGAACCCAGGGGAAGCCCGGCGAGCTCCAACAACAGTGGGCTTGCCTGGCCCCACCCCCCAGCCAGAAGCCCCAGCCAGGGTTAGTGGGCTGGGAGCACGTGGCTGCCCCAGCACGGGAAGCTCAGGTAAGTGGGGCAGGGGGGGAACCCTGGGCAGGGAAGGAGCGCGGGGTGGGGGGTGGGAAGCGGCTCTTCCCCACCCCATGCCCAGTGCCCTGTGCTACAGCTGCTCGCAGCCTGCCTCGGGCTGCCTGTGCCCGCTCCCGACAGCCCCATGCAGGCTGCGAGCACCTGTAGCGTGGGGCGGGGGAGGGGCCACTGCCCCCCCCCCACGCTCAGCTTTTCCATGGGCTCCTTCCCTGTATGGAGAAAAGCAGCCCCTCACTCACCCCATGGCCGGTGCCCCACACTACAGGCACTCGCAGCCTGCCTGGGGCTGCCTCTGCCTGCTCTGGACAGCCCTACGTGGGCTGCGAGTGGCTGCAGCAGGGAGCACTGGCCATGGGGCAGGCGAGGGGCCGCTTTTCCCCATGCTTAGCACCAGCTTCTTCCCTGCTGGCAAGCAGAGGGTCGGGGCTGAGCGCTGCCCCCTGCTGTCCCAGCCACCTGCGAAGGGTTTAGATCGAGAGTGTGGTCGGGGGTAGAAAGGTAAGAAAGATTTATTGACTTAAGAAAAACACAACTACGCGTAGTAACAAGACAAACGATGACAGACAAAAGCGATTCACGTCGGCAACTTATTGGCAGTCCCTCTGATGCCCGATACACAGCAAGCTTCTCTTTCCACAAAGTTCAGCGAGGTCAGGTGTCCCCAGACAACGCTGTCTGAGGGGTGCCAGGAAGGACCCTGGAATGTAGTTCTTGGGCTCCTCGAGGTCCACAGGCCCACTGATCCAGGCAACAGCTAACTAATCCTTTTCACAGAGCTGCATCTTCCTTCTGAATGGTTTCCAAATATTTCAGCTAATTTATAGCTTCTGAAAGACACTGATAATGTACGACCACTTAGATTCCTTTTTCTTCAACTGTCCATAAACTGACCAATAGCAGTACAAGCCTTGCATTTGTTTGATAAGGTAATTTTAACTGTGCCATGGGGCCTTACTACTTCTAGGCTTTGCTAAATTTACTAGGCCTTACTTTATACAAGGCCTCACTACATCCTAAATTATAATTAGGCTTTTAGCAACAACTTATAGCTTAATATCTAAACAAATACAGAAAAACACTGGATCTAATCTTCATAGAGCCTTCAGCAAGCACTTTTATCACACAGACATACTTTTCAGCTGCCCCACCTGCCTGTACTGTGGGGCTGTGGGGCACCGGGTGTGAGCAGGTGGGGAGCCAGCAGGAGCACAGGGCCTGCACCAGTGTCCCGGGGCTGGTGCCGGCGGGGCCCAGAGCAGGGTAGCAGGAGTGTGCGGTCCCAGCTGGCAGGGACTCTATGGAGCCGGGCCAGTTCCCCACTCCCAGCCGGTGCAGCCCAGCCCGGCTCCACAGATGCTTGCCAGCCTGTGCCCCGCTCTGGGCCCCACTGGTGCTTGCCCTGGGACATTGGTCCCAAGACATTGGGACCTTGGTCCTGAAATGGCGACCAGGGGGTGGGGCACCTGTTAAGAGGCAGGGCTACCCATGCAGCCCTCCACCAAAAATAATTGCCCACCCCTGAGCTAACTAGTTCAGAGAGGCACGAGCCTTTCGTAGGCCTGCTTCTTTAGGTGCCACTTTTTAACATGCCACCCTGCCCTACTTCCTGCCTGATCTACTCTGTTTTCTTGCATAACACATGCACCTTTTTCCTAAAAATCAGCCTTCCAAATTGGGGTTTGTGTCTTAAGTGGGGAAACTTATTTTCTGCACCAGAATGGAGGAAGCCTGTAATACAGGGCAGGCAATTATTTTGGCTGGAGGGCCACTTACTGAGTTTTGGCAAGCCATCGAGGGTCGCATGACAGGCAGCCAGGGGCAGATAAATATTAATTTTCTACATTTTTTAGGGGCCCCGTGGGCTGGATAGAATGGCAGCCAGCAGGCCGCATTTTGCCCACCCCTGCGTGTAATGGCTAGCCTGCTTCTCTGTCTCTGTAGCCCCAGGGAAGCAGGGGTGGAGTTCACTGCTCAGGGACAGAGTTACAGTGCAAATGCATGGTAAGACCATGTTCCCATGCATTACTGCTACCATGTTATCATTGTATATACCTTAGTTGTGTATTTCACCTGATAATGTCTCAATATTATATAATATGGTGATATAGTAGAATTACTGAACCTGTTGAGACCTGCAGTAAGGGGTCAAAGCACTTATATGTTGTTTCAACCAGCATTAATTATTGTCCTGTTCGTTTTTGTGACCAGAAGGGATGACATTCTGATGGATCTGGGCAAGCATGAGGAGGAAGAACAGGGAGGAATGTGCCACAGCTAAAGCATTATTTCCTTGTTCTAATGGCCTTGCTGGAGCCCTGCTGATAGGAAAGCTGCACAACTCTGGTCCTTGGTGGGAGACAAATGCATTGTTGACCCTCAAGGATGGAGTAACAACTGCTGAGGGAGTAAGTTGTGCTGCCAAGGAAAAGATAAGAATTAAGAGTGACCCCCGTGCCGCATTCCCTTGGTTGGGAACTTAAAGGGAACCCCCTTGAAGAAAAAGTGGAATGGAAAGAGAGTTTCTTGATTACTCTGAGAGACGAACGTAGGTGGGAAGTTGTAGATCCCTTTACCGGGAACTTCTGAGAATTGAGTTTTCAGAAGGAAAAACAGCCTACAGTATGTTAGTAGCCAAATTTAGAATTTGATTCCTATGCTTGCACTCTTCCATTTATTTTCCATTGTTTCATTGCTCATTGTAATTAATAGCCACCTCTTCCCATGTGGGAAATTGATTGGGAGCCTGCATATGCACCAGTTTTAAAACTGCTCATTGTTAAATTGTATATTGTTTGTGACTAGCTGCAATAAACTTGTGTTGGGTCAAAAAACTTCACAGACATCACTTACAGATGATAAAGATCAAATGAGAATAAATTATTAAAGTCAAATAAGTATACCAAATACCTTGTTACAAAAAATATACTCTTAGGATGTGTTTAGACATGTACAAGACTTGTGCTATGCAGTGCTGCAGATCCATCTGTGGCACCACATACTGTACATACAAGCGTTCCCTGTGGCGCTGCTTTATAGTGTGGGGGGTGGGGGAGGGGGGTTGACCCTGGGAGATCCTGGGGTCAAAAAAACCCATGCCTAAAAAAAAACTAAGGTGGTGCACATGGTGGCAGCACACGCCACCCAAAACCAGAGCCTAGCCAGCCAGAGCCAAGCTCCAACCACTGGCCAGGCTCCCTCCTGCAGGATCGCCACAGCTGCAGCTCCTGGAGGCCCCCAGGACCCCAGGTGATGGGCACAACTGCTGGCCCCAGCCTCCCCTCCCCCGCCCAGAGCAACATACTGCACAAGGTGTGTCGCTGCTACTTGTCCCCAGGGAAATGCACTTTCCCGCTCATGGGGATGTGCCCTTAAGGAGTTTCAAAGAGGGTAGGTCAGTAGTAGTCCTTAGCTCAGGATTTTAGGACCTGTCACAGAACTGGCTGAAACCTTTTCAGCAAAACAAAATTCCAGTGAAATATGCTGTTCCAATACAGAATAATACGTTCCAGTGCAGCACAGAAACAAATTTTAGAAGCTTGAAAGTTTCTGTGAAATGGAATTCTCAACATCCAGCAAACTCCAATGATCACTGCAAGAGGAAGACTAGTAAGTCTTATGCAAGGTATAAAAACAGCAGCGATGACTAAAAAGAAACATGTAGGCAAAATCTGAGGTGCATCTGAATTTGATGCAACTTTTACTTCCTGCCCCTGTGATTCTCCTTTCACTGACCCACTAGAGTAACCAATGTAAAATCTGGGTGAGATGGCTCTGAGTCCCTCTCTATCCTAAATAAACAACGGTTTCCAAACACATAAATCGGTTCAGTGCTATCTGAGAGAGGTAGGTATCTGTGTTAGTCTGAAGTCAGGCAGAAGGCAAAGTAGATTCTACTGCTTATGAAAACTTATACACCTATGATTTAGTTAGTCTACAAAGTGCAAAACTACCCTGCCTTCAGTGATATCAGTCCTACTAGGAAAACATATTGTCTCTTTGACAAGTGGCAGCAGATTTTTGTTGCCTGGTGAGTTAGTTTCCTCCCAGAGCAGAAAAGACTAAAACAGAGTCGACATTTTTTGTGTGACTCTGATGTACACAACGCACACAACTATGTCATAAATTTTCTTCCTAGAACAGAAGAGATTGTAGAGTGCACATTTACAGTACTTTATTTTAGAAACCTCAAGTTCTCACTCAACACTAACTGCTAAAACAACCTGCTGGATGCCAGGGGCTTTTTACTTGAGAGACACCCATCCAAAGCTACTACCTAAAACAGCATGACTTTGAACAACCAAGCCTCGATACAAAGGTTGAACTCCCACTGAGACAAAAGAGGGTGCTTGTACATTAATGACTTGTGACAGGCATGATATTAGCATCTATTGCCGTAGCAGTTTAGTAAGAAGGCAGTTCATTCAAGGGAATGTAGTACTTCTTCCTAGTGCTTTATTATAATGTTATAAAACATGAGAACTTTATTTCTTAAAGGATAATTGGAAAATAAGTTTGTGCATTGGAGGAAAGAGTTGGAGTTATATAAGAATGCTGAAAACAAAAATATAGCATGAAATACTCACTACATTTTTGAGTACAAGAATACAGCTCATACACTGTACTTGGTGTTTGAATGCCAGTTTCCAGTGTAGTCTGGGTTCAAAGTTGCTCTAATACAATGATTTTCTTGTGAGATTAACATCTTCTGAGAAATGTAAAAGAGCACATTCATTACCCACCCACAGCATGTGAAGGACGGACTCCCTCACAGAGGAAGGATCTGTACAAGTACAAGTAGTATGAGCATTAAAAACCTGAAACAAGGCTGTTCTACATAACTGGTGGTGGGATAACAACCTAATTTACTTTGTTGCTGCTAATTCCCCCATGCCACTCAACTGTGTGATCACAGTCCAAACAGTTTTGCAAACAGAAATCCACGCTTTTTCACTTCTTTTTTATTACAGCTACACTCTAATTCACAGTGAGTGTATCTATACCTACTATGAATGTGAGTGAATAAACTCTGCCAAAGTTCATGATGGTATTGCTCCTGAGCACCACGTTTACATGAGCCCACAGGATTGCAGCAGGCTGAGCCAGGTTGGAGCAGCTTCAGCTGGCAAGGAGCCCCAGGGGTCAGCCTGGGGCTGCTCCGACTTGGGTTAGTGTGCTGCATAGGGGCTGGCTGGGGCATGGGGATGCTCCAGTGCGGGGCTAGCCAGTAGACAGGCCCTGCACTGAAGCACCTGCATGCCCCAGCTAGCTCTGTCAGCATCTACATGTGCATCATGGCAAACTAAACACCACCGCAGGGTAGTATTTGTGTTTACAAGTACTAACCTATGGATGCATTTATTCGTTTACTGTGTCCTAATAGGGTCGTGTGTACAGAAGCTGAGACATTTACTGTGGAGCCAATTAGGCAACTCCACAATAAACATCTCATATAGATGCACCCAGTTACTCTTAATTAGATTTTTTTCCTTAATATCTGTTACTACTGCTCTGTGATATTTTTGTGAAAACTGTGTACTTGCTATCACATTCTTTTCCAGCTTTCACTTTTCTTAAAGTAAATCCTTGTGCTGAGACTACACATAAAGGAAAGTTTATATATAGTGAACAATTAACTGAAATGAATTTTTTGATTAGTTCTATGTAAGTAATTTTCAAATCACAGTTGTTTTAGGATCCCCCTGAAGTAAGTGCAAAATTTGAATTGTTCTTCAGTACCAAGCACCTCTGCTGCAGAACTGAGGAAATATACAGTGTTCTTCTATAGCTCATGCAGACGAATCCCAGAGAAATAGACTTTCACAAAAAACAACATAGCTCAAATGTAGCGATGAGTGGTGGCCACAGGGAGAGGGTTACAGCTCCTGAATCCTCCATCACCTGGTCCTCCCAGAAACCTCACTGCCACTCCCCCTGGCATGAATTCCAGAGTACCTGGTGTAATGGAGCTCTGCTGACAGTCCACCTACCATCACAGGGCATGTTTACATGTGCTCTGACAGCTGCTGTAATTACAGTAGCGCAGCGTCTCAGGTATCAGTGTCCCTGCACTTAAAAATGGTGGTTGAGCACCCTTTTAAGTGCGGGTACTCTGATACATGAGACACAGGAGGCTGCTGAAGAACAGCAATTGCCATGCTCCAGCAGATTCGATTGACTGAGTCTGCTCTGACACTGGAATTCCATTGCCTTGGAGCAGCCTAGCTGCTCGTGTATACACTGCTCCTGTATAGACAGCTGAATGATACAGCAACTGGGGAAGAGATTCCTCCTACATGGGGAAATTCTCCTATGGGAATTTCCAGGTTGTTTCAATTTTAAGTTAGGCAGCCCAGAGAATTCAGCCCCTGAATTTAATTTTGGATGGTTTTAATGAGAGTTCTTTTCAAGAAATGTGGCAGGCAAAGTTCTTTGAGTAGATGTGATATCTTTTATTAGACCAACTGAGTAGCTGGAAAAAAGTTCTTGGCAAGCTTTCAAGCATAGTCACCCTTCTTCAGGCATACGGAGTCTCTGCTGTTCTGAGAGTCCAAGAAATGAGAGAAGCTAAAAATGGAGCAGGATGCCAGTGAGAATGTAAATAGGCAGAAATTAGAAAGACAAAGGTAAAGCAGAGAGGGGGAGGGGGAAGGGGAAGAGAGCAGGGAGAAAAAGGCTTAAGGGAGACATAACAGTGATAAAATACAAGGTAGAAAAGAGACTGTCAGTGAAAAAGAAAATAGTTGGAGATCAGGAAAACAGGAATGAGAGAAGCTACAAGTGTGAGAGGATGTGGTGAACATATAAATAGGTAAAAAGGAGAAACAAAAGGTAAAGCAGGTGGGGGAAGAAGGCAGGGGAGAAAAGGCGGGGCAAAGGGAAACATTACAGTGGTAATAATACAAGGTAAGAAAGAGGCTGTCAAAAGAAGTGAATCATAGGCAATCAGGGAGACAGAGGGCAGAGAAGTGAAACTTCAGGTTTCAAAAACTGTCAGGTTTATCTGTAGAAACAAGATGTTTGAGCAAGGAACTTAGCATTAATGTGTTTTTATTAGGGGGCTGGGGTTTTGAGGGCACAACACACGGAATTTTGAGAAAAAGCAGACAGCCCACAAATGAGTGTAAACAAAACAGAGGAAGGACCAAAGGTATTTTTGATTCACCAGCCAAAGCTTTTGGGGTTTTTTAATAAGTTATCTAGTATTTATGGGCACTTGTTGATCTACACTTGGAAATCTCTGGTAAGGACCCATAATAAATTAATACAGAGCTAAGTAGCTAGAAAAACAAATCATGATGTCTGTTTTTATTCTTTTCACAATGTGATTTTAGCTCTTCATTACCAACACAATAATTAAACCCTTGTGCCTGGAAACTGGAGCTCCACTAGATTGGCCAATATAAAGCCCTGTGTATGTGAATTTGTTGTTATGAGTGTCAGTACACCATACTGAATACACAGCCTTAAGCTGGAAGCAAAAAACAAAAGAATCCAACAGTTAAAAAGCTCCAACAACAAGAACAAAAAAAACAAACAACATTTGTGCACTTCATTCAAATTCTCAAAATAACAATAGGATTATCACATTTTTAAATACCCTGGAGCATGGAACCCTTTCTAGTGGGAATAGTCAAATAATCACTGTTTTTTCTCATCACACTGCAGCACCTACACTTTGTTGTCTTTGAAGCTGACAGTATAATAGGCCAGTAGAAGAATTTGGATGCATCTTTCCATTCCACATTAGTATGACATGCAGTAAAGAGATGACCACAATTTGACTACAATTTGGAATCCATACGTGCATGCATACATACATGTATCTTCTCTAGCAGGTTATATATCCTTTGTGCTTCTCTGCTTTATGCTTTTTTAACATAGTACACTTTCCAAGGAAGACTCCATGATTTCTAAGGCTAAGAAGAGACATTGAGCTAATTGTCCTGAGCTATGACTTGCTTCAAAACAAATGTGGGACAGTCATTTACATACAAATGGCTTGACTGGCCATTAACTTGAATTAATTGCTATTGTCCCAGAGCAAAGTGTTAATTTGGATACTTCACAGGTACTTAACATAGGACTGTTGGTTTGTCCTGGGAGGAATCTGTTTTTAGCTTTAGAAATTATAATTTGAGACCTATTTAATTTGTGGTTTAATTCGTGGAAACCATAAAAATCAGCAGTATCCACAATCACTTGGAAATATTCAATTGGTCATGATATCCCCCAAAAAAACAACTCCCCCAAAAAACCCAGTGTATTTTTTAGGATCTCCTAATCCTCAACATGATACTTGGACAACCCGGCAATCCCTACAGCCACTGTCGCATGCTTGAGATTACTGATTGTCTGCGATGATGGGGCTCTCCACCAATCTGTGGTGATGGTGGAGCCCCTCTGCCAATCAGCGGCAAGGGGCAGAGCCACTGGGAGATACCCACGAAATCGGCTCTTCATGCCACAAGCGAGACACAAAAATGGCTTGATCTTGCTACAAG
>NW_017729005.1:3166041-3171377 GCF_001723915.1 Gavialis gangeticus | reverse complement strand
TGGAGCCCCTCTGCCAATCAGCGGCAAGGGGCAGAGCCACTGGGAGATACCCACGAAATCGGCTCTTCATGCCACAAGCGAGACACAAAAATGGCTTGATCTTGCTACAAGCTGAGTAGGTCCATATGATAATTAGATACAGAGCCTTTTACTTTAAGTGTGGCCTGTGTTAATTATTATTATGTTAGTCCATGCCTATTTGATGACCCTTGTCAAATGAGTTGACCAGCATCTCACTTGGTACTAAATGGCATCTATCTTGACATTATCAGCAGAAAACAGAGGACTGAACAATTATGAAGCATGCTGCCTTAACCCTCACTACTAGTACTAGAGATGGCCCTCTAAAAGTGGGCTGAGTCACATTGCTGAAGCAGAATTATACAGTTGCTGCCCTTGTTCTCCTTTTTGCTATAGGACTTCAGTCTTTAGATCTATAAATGAGGCTCTAATCTGTTTAGTCTCAGCATTCACTAAAAATAAGCAGTATAGCATTTTTTTAAGGTACTCCTATCCTGAATTTTGGGGACCCTGGAGCTGACAGTAGGATAAAGTGAGGCTCTGAATATTTGTTTTCCAAAAAAGTACTTGTGGAACAATGTGATGCTGCCAAAAGGATTGTTTATGTGCATCAGTGCCCGTTTAACATCAATGGACATTAATTTTGAGAAGAGTCTCAATTAAAAATATCTGCAGTTACATAAAGATATTTCATATTTGTATATAGTTCTTCTGAAAGCCAGTTTACATAGCCAGTTCTTTAAAAATGAGTATCTTAAAACATGCGGATCTAATTATTCCTGCTATGGGAAAAAAGAAACTAGACATGAACTAAGGGAGTTTCCTATACCGTTTTCAGGTGGGTGGTTTTGTTCCTTGATCTTACCATATTTACCATCCTTCTAACCAGCAGAAAAATTACTAATTACATTTTTTTAAATGGCTGAAATATGCCACAATTTTGATGGGTATGCAGGAAGTTGTCATCTTGGATCTCATGAAGAAGATGGAGAAAATCCCATTCTCACCTGAAGGTGCTGACTATCACCTGTTATGTGGGTGGGTGCTAAAGGGGTCTTAATGGAGTGGGCAGGGCAGGTTCTCATAAAGCATTTATAGCTTTTTGCTTCCCACCCTTGCACCCCAGCGAGCTGAGCGGGGATTGGCTCAGTCCTCTTTGTTGCCACCCTTATCTAAGCCTGTTTTGGGGAGTCTTTTTGTGGCTGGGGTAGAAGGCAGTACTCCAGCTGCCCACTGACAGTATAAGGGCACAAACAGCAATACAGCAAAAGCTGCATTATCCGGCACTTTATCAACCAGAAACCTCCACTAACCAGCATCCAAGGGATGCAGCAAAAGTGAAACCGCAAGTCCCACTTCTGGTTTCGCTACTGTGAGCCGTGTTCTTCTCCTTCACTTCTTTGGCCCACGGCCTGCAGCAAAGCAGCCTGTGTGGGGCCACCCTCTCTGTCCCCCAGCACACTGACACCACAGAGTGCACCAGACGCTGCATATTTGATTAACCAGCATCCCTCATGCCCAGGAGATGCTGGATAAGAGAGCTTTTGCTGTATTTAAAGCAGCTCTTAGCATACCTCATCCTGGGCCAGAATGTATGAAGCTTAGAGGTAACCTGATCTTAAAGGCTAAGGACAGAAGTTACACAGAAACTAGGTTAAGGGATTAGAAACAGGTTTAAACCTGTAACATAACAGTGTTATGTTCAGTGCACGTAAACTGCTTTCAAAGTGGCTGAAACTGGTTTAAGATAAATCTGGTTGGATGGAGTATCAGACTTAACTGATTTAGGTTAAACCGGTTTTTAGAACTTCTGTCCCAGATCCCTTCCCAATTCAAGTTAACTCACAGTCTCTCAGCATCCCAGGATGTGTGGCAGCCCTGGGCTGTGGTGTCTGCTCCAACAGAGCAGGGCTGGTTCCACATCCAGCCGTCACAGAGCTGAAACACTAAAGCTCAGCTCCCCAGCCTGCTTCCTGCCTGGGCCTGGCAGCTCAGTGGGATGGAGAGCAAGGGAATGGGTGCCCAGGTCCCCCCTAGCCCCGGGCTGTACAACAAGAGGAGGGATTTCTGCTTCGCCTGCTTGCAGCCTAGCAAGCTGGGCAGGGATTGGCTTAGTCCTGCCCTCTGGTATGGACCACTGCAGGGGTGGCCCAGCCTCCACCTCCCATAAGGGGGAACGTACCACTCCTGCCTGGCACTTGCTCCCCCAGTCAGGGTCTGGGGTAAGAGGGGGAGTGGGAAGCCCCCACCCAGGAACTTCTTGCCTGTCCCCCTGCAGCTCTGAGCCAGGCTAGGATTGGCTCAGACCCACCCCCTCCTCACCCATCCACCTCTTAGGGCAGCGGGAGGGATGGAGGGAGGGGATGCACCCCTCAGCTGAGGTCTGGTCAGTGTGGAGGGGGGGAAAGCACCCACCAGGGGTGCTTTTTGGGCTCCCCCTGCTCAGGTTGGGCTGGGATTACCCCAACCCCACCCTTCTCAAACCCTCTGCCTCTAAGAGGGGCAGAGAAGGGGGGCAGGATGGAGAACCCTTCCCCAGCATCCCCCCAGCTGATGGCTGTCTGGCGCTGAGGGGAAAGCACCCAACTGGGGGCTTTTCACCCCCTGAAGCTGAAGCCCAGCTGGGATCCCCCAGGCCTACCCTTTCCCCAGCTGTCACCTCCGGGGAGGGAGGGGGCTGGAACACATCACACCTTCACTTCTGCACCAGACCCCAGCTGACATCTGCCTGGCATGGAAGGAAAGACACCCACATGGGGCACTTTTTGCTCACTCCCCTCCCCATAGCTCTAGCCAGGCTGGGATCAACCCATCCCTTTTCCTCTGAGAGGGGTTAGGGGGAGCAGTGGGGTGGGAAGCCCCCGCCCTCCCCAGCGCTGCCCCCAGCCGATATCTACCTGCAGACCCTGGCTATCAATCAAGCCTGGGTTGCTGAATCAGCAACCTTAGGCAGCCTGGTCATGACGGGTGGTGCACATGAGCACTCCCAGGCTTCTGGTCTGGGCCAACACAGGCTTCTGCCTGTCTTGGCCACTTTAACACTGAATTCCAGTTCAGCTTGTTACTGGTCCAACCTTGGCAACTTAGAAAAAACTGCAAAGATTGAATCCATTTTGCCTTGAATGTTTTGAACCTCTGTACTTAGCCAAAAGCATCCCTGTGTGGTACCCTTGCTGAAGTGAATGGTAGTACTCCGTATATGGACTTTAATATTAGGCTTTACGCCCAAACTGGTTAACAAAAGATCAGTTAAACCACTAGTTGAATAGGAGGAGTATGAAATGCTCTGATTTCCAGTACTTTTCAAGTGCTCTCTCATGATTCCCAGGACAGCAACTTTCTTCAGGACCATGAATGAATATTTTTATTGCTACCCCTTTAACAAGTATTTTGCTGTTTAGTCCTTTTTATAATTAGATATAGTGATTAGATCTTGAAAATTGGATTGTATCATCTGATCAGGATGTTCATTGCTTTATAACTAAAATAGAAGCTCTTATTGAAACAGATCACAGCTCCTGAAACAATGACAGGTATTTCTTAAAGCCTCTCTGAAAATTACTTTCAAAATGCTTATATTCTCATTTAGTAAATATTAAGCTGGCTTAAGCATTATAATTTAGTCACCATAGTTCTTCTTTAGGATTCTCTGCCAGTTTCTCCAGCCCTGTGTTCTTTTTCTAAAATATATACAGTCATTATTATGTAATCCAAGAAGAGACAAATTAAAATGAATTATACTCACCAGTAGTCTCAGATCCTGGCCTGCATCAACCACACCCAATGACAGACTATTTTGGTCTGTTTGCAGAGGGAATCATTCCAGAGAGCATTGTTTTGAATAAAAGAGTCGAAAAAGATGTAAGGAATGCAACTTGTTAGTAAGCCACAAATTTAATTGTGGTTTTACAGATGACTTTAACTGTCAGCTGAAGAAGCAATGTGATTTAAAGAAACTTAGTTATGTGCTGAAAAGTATTGAGATTTTGGTATTATTTGTACTGTATCAGCACCCAGGAATCCCATTTAAATTGGTGTGAAGACCACACAAAGTATTCACTGAGAAGTAAAAAGGTGCAGGGATTTACTGTTCATCAGCTGTTCTGTAGTAAAGCTCTTACCCTGCTTGGCCTTACCTTGTGGTAGCTTAGAGCAGGGGTGTCAAACTCATTTGGCCCCAGGAGGCCATGTGAGCTGCCTGGAATCAGTCTGTGGCAGGGATGGGCAAAATGCAGGCCGGGGGCTGGATGTGGCCCATCAGGCCATTTTCTCCGGCCTGCAAGGCCCCTAAAAAATTTAGAAAATAAGTATTTATCTGCCCCGGCTGCCTGTCATGCAGCCCTCGATGGCTTGCCAAAACTCAGTAAGTGACCTTCCGCCTGAAATAATTGCCTGCCCCTGGTCTATGGGCTAGTTAAATGGCATGGAGCCAGCCCCACAGGTTGGCTCATGTTCACAGACCTGTCACCCCCAGAGCTCACAGTTCTTTCTCCGGCCAGTCTGGGATTGCACGGTATGTAGCGTCGACTCCACCTGGTCTGAGTGTGGATACTGTGTGCATTGCAATCCCAGCCTGACCAGAGTGGGTGCCGGATCCAGCATGCAGGGGATCCACAGAGGCCCTCTGTACTCCCCATTCCCCCTGGCACTATGCTTATTCCTGTGGCTGGTTTGAGACTGTGCTGTACATGGCATCTGCTCCAGGATCTGCACTGCATGCAGTGTCCACCTTGGACCAGCTGGAATGGACAGCACATGTGGCTCATGGCTTGGACCAGCCAGAGCGAGAGCTGTGGGCACTGGATTCAACATATGAGGAGGGGGCTGGTCCTAGGTTGGCCCCACAGGGGGTCAGCACTGAAGGCCAGATGATGCGACTCCTCAGGCCAGCCATATCTTTGACACCCCTGGCTTAGAACCAACACGTGGCAGTTTATTTGTCAGTAAAAGATGGGTAGATTACTGCAGTTTAGTTTTAATTCAGTGTAAGGTAAGAGCATATATTGGGATTGTTACTACAAAGCAGCTGATATGCAGTAAGTATATCCTCATTCTTTTTTACTTCTTGGTGACTGGTTTGGGTACCCATACCTTAAGAGAGAATTCTCTGCCCTGGGGGCTTCATTCTCTGAAAGAATGAAACAAGTTCTTTGTGTTACAAACCTGGGGAAGGAGGATGAGTACAACAGTGACAGGAAGTGTTGTTTTATAAATAGGATGTGTTCTTAGTTTGAAGATTTAAGGGAGGGATTTTTACATAAACAAGAGTGATACAATCCTTTTTTCTTTTTTCTTTAACCCCCCCCCCCCCCCCC
>NW_017729005.1:3146987-3161041 GCF_001723915.1 Gavialis gangeticus | reverse complement strand
CCAACCATGCATACTCACTATAAATGCTGTAGAAGTTAGAAATAGCCCAAGCCCTTTACAGGCCCTTTTGAAATTCAGAAAACTCTTGTGAGAGCAGCTAATCCCATGAGACTTCCTTTCTTCCAGATGGCAGAAATTTTGTTAAGATATCTGTTCCTCTCAAGAGATTTCTACAATATGGGATGGAAATGTAATACTACCAGTTGTGGAAAAAGAGCTGCGGGTAATTGTTATTATCCTGAAGTGATGATAGGTGATGATAGATCAGATGACCCAGGAGGTCCAACTATCTACTATTATATCTGCTTATAATAATTGTATCATACAAGTATTTTTTCATGCAGTGGGGCAGATTCCCTGAAGCCTGTATAGAGGTTTAATATACAGTACTCTGCTAACCAGGAGACCCTTGAGCTTTGGGGACTCAAGACTAGGGACTACTGGCAGTGTTACAGAAGGTAGTGTAAACTGAGGAGTAAATGTATCTCATTGTATGCATTGAAATATGCACTAGAATGTTTTGGGCAGTAGTTTATAATATAAGCATAAAATGCATGATATCTAAAGGTGATATAACCCCAAATGTTAAATAAATAAAAAGGCAAGGCTTTGCACATCTAATCCTATATGTATCCATGCAGCTTAGTTAACAGATTGATAAATGAGCAAATCAAAATGCAAGCTCATGGCAAAAGTGAAAACACACCTTTGGCAAATGTACACATTAAAGTGTTCCACTCAGAATCTCTCAGTGCGCAGAATTTATTTAAACTGAAAAACACACAAAATCCTAAGTAAACATAGCACAGCTGAATTGCACATCTGAGGTCAGACCTCTTTAAAGATGGAAATGTAAGTTGAACAGCATCAAAATAAAAGCTCTTTTTCATGAAGGTGTAATGTTAATCTGTCGCACAGAGCAGATGGCCAGTTGCAACAATGAAAGCAGCACAATGGATCCTTGCACAATAATACAGTGCTGTTGCTGTCTGAAATTGTAGCCTACACACTCGTTTTAATACCTTTATGCCACAAAGCTACAAATAATGTTTATCCTGCTTGAGTCCAATCTTAGTATCATCTTTAAACATTACAAACAGAAACCTTTGTTATTTTTTTCATTAGACTGTCACTATAAGGTTGTAACACCAGCCCTACAGTTTGAGATTGTCAGGTTTCTTTAGCATCATATATGCAAGACGATTTATTTTTATTGTTCCATTTCCTTTTATTTGTCACTAGTAATAAAGAGCACAATATGCTGTAATTACATGTTAACGTTCATTGGAAAGGTATGTTTGCATATGTCAAATACTGCTTCAAGTTCACAACATTAACTACATGCAGAAATTTCTTCCTTGCCATAACATTGTGTGGTTAGAAGAAAACCATCAGGCAATGAACTGAAGCAAAAAAAGGGCCTAGAAGTTCTCTGAGAATCCATTCTCTTGCCAAGGTGCTGCTGTCATGAGATCCCCTTTTCCTGCTATCCACGGGTGTCCCTGCAGTGCTCATTTGTTTTGGATTTGTTTCCAGTGAAGCTGTGCTTTCATATGCCACAAAACCCAAAAATCACCACTGTAAGGGAGTCAGGGTACTAGTAGCACTTTCCTTAGTAGGGCACTCATGGGATTCTGATGTGTTCTGTAGATTTTTGGAATAGGTTGTTTCTGAGGTTGTTTAAACAACAGCTGGGTATTCTGAGTTAGTACCCCTAAGTTATTATGCATCCTAGGACTATAAACTGCATAACAGGACAAACATTTCACTGTAGAGGAATCTCAGTAAAATACTGTAATATAAATAACTGGTAATATAAATAACTTACCATCACATTTTTGTAGAAACTCTAGGCTAAATCCAATTACCATTATTAAAAAAACCCTTTGCCTTCCTGATGGTTTACATAATATTCCCAAAGCTGATAAGCAAGAGGCCTTTGGCACATAGAGGCCATATCACAGCAGTTGAAGAGATGGAACTGCACATGTTCCAATGCCACATGCTGTGGACTTTAAACTGTTTAGCATAGTTATAAGGGCTTTTGCCCTGTCAGCCAGGCCAGCAAGATTCTCCCTATGTATCCTGACTCTGGTTGGGACATCAGAGGATCTTCCTGTTATTATATAAGAGAATAGTGAAACAAAGACTACAGATAACAGAATAGATCTCTACATGCTTCCACCCCTCCAGCTTCTAAGGCAGAGCAGTTTGCAGCAGCTGAGGAGAATGAGATTGCATGCTGAGTCATGGGTATTTCAGCTGGGGAACCTTATAGAATAGCAATCGATTTGCTTGAACTTCTGGGCTAAGTACAGACAGTCAAAAAACCCAAGGCTGAATTGATTCAATCTTTGCAGGTTTCTTTAAACTGCCTAGATTGAACCAGTAAGCAAATGAACTGATGTTCACTTTTCAAACCAGAAAGGCTGGACCCCTGCAGTGGCCCATACCAGTAGCCACAGGGCACTTGAGCATGCCTCTCAGCCTGCTGGCTACTGCAGAGCTTGGAGGCTGGCGATTCTCCCAGCCAGTCTGGCGATTCTCCTTAGCCTCTGGCCATTGAGGAAGAGGTGTGGGAGGAAATCCCTTCACCCCCCATACTGCAAGCCTCTGACCCCCAACCAGGGTTTCCCCAGCATGGGGGAAGGGGGGGAGGAGGAAAGCCCCCAGCAGGGCATTTCTCCCTCTCTTCCCCCAGAGGTGGGAGATGGGCAGGTTCCCCCTAGCCATACCCCCTCCTCAGCCCTGGGCAGGCTGAGGAGTGGGCAAGCCACCCCCCCACCCCAATGGACCACCAGCTGGGGCCTCCCTGGCATGGAGGGAAGAGTGGAAGGGGAATCCCCCAGTGGGGCATTTCTCCCTATCCCCCTGGCCGACTGGCTGAGGAGGGAGTACTGGGCAGGGAATGCCCCCCGCCAGCTCTGGACTCTCAGCTGAGCTGTGCCCAGTGTGGGGGGGAGGGGAAGCCTGCAGTGGAGTCTTTAGTCCTCCCACCAAGCTGGAAGCCAGGAGCCTGGTGCCAGGCTGATCACCTGACCACGGCCCTCCTCAGCCAGCAAACCAGATGAGGTGGGGCAGGGGGAATAACTTTCATCCACCTCCATTGGTCGCAACCTGCTGGGGGTCTGGAGCCAGGTGGGAGGGTATTTTTTCCCTGCCAGTTCCCTCCTCAGCCAGCCTGCTGGCCTAGGAGGGGGCATGACTGGATGACTGGACCTGCTTCTAGCTTCTAGCTTGGCCCAGTGTGGGCCCAGGGGAGTAGGAAGCCTGCAGTGGGGGCTTTACTCCCTCCACCTGAGCTGGATGCCAGGAGCCAGGCTGATCACCCAGCCATTTCCCTTTATGGGCTGGCAAGCCAGCTGAAGAGGAAGTGGGGAGAGAAAAACAGTCCTCCCCTACCTGGCTGTGGGCCCCCAGCTGGGTTGTGCCTGGTGCAGGTGGGGGGGGGGAGACACCCGTAGTGGGGGCTTTGCTCCCCCTGCCCAAGCTGGCAACCAAGTGCTGGGCTGATCACCTGGCCATTCCCCCTCCTCGGCTGACAAGCTGGCTCAGGATGGGCAGGGATGGAAACGGCTTCCCCCCTGCCTGGCTATAGACCTCTGCCAGGCTGTGCCTGGCAGTGGGGAGAGTGGGGATGGGGGGAGTAAGCCCACAGTGGGGTCTTTACTCCCCCCTGCCCAAGCCAGAAACCAGGCAAGTCTGCCCACCAAGGAGGGGGCAGGGCCAGGGGAATTGGCCTGACTCCCAGCTGCAGGGAATGGAAAAGCCCCTGCTGACAGCTGGAAATGGGGCCTGCCCTACTCTGCTACAGCAGAGACCACAGCCCAGGGCTCCACAGCATCCTGGTTGATGGAGGACTGTGAGTTGTCTTGAACCAGGAAGGGATTTGGGACAGAAGTTCAATAAACCAATTTAACCTAAATCCATTAAGTCTGATGCTACCCCCAGGTTTATCTTGAAACCAGTTTTGGCCCTTTTGAAAGCAGTTTATGTGCACTGAACTTCTGTCCTGTTACAGGTATAAACTGGTTCCTGATCACCTAAACCAGTTTCTGTCCCTAGCCCTTGTCAGTTACTTACTGTTCATTGTACCATGCTTGTCATCATAATTCACTGTTATATGTTTTGCCTTAACTTTTAGGAGCTTAATGTTAGGCACTCAGATTAGCCTATGCTTTTACCATACTCGTTGCTTGAAAATACTATACTTTAAGATGCAAAGAAGTTTTAGTTCTAAATTTTTAGAAATGGCTTTTTTGAGTTCCAAACTAGAGATGAGTGAAAAGGGCCTGATTTTCAACAAGATTGGCCTGAAAATGGAGCTCTTTTAAAGTGTGCAAGTTGAAAACCCAGAATCTGAGCATTTATGATCAGTCGTTATTTCTGAAGATACAGGTCTTGCTATGTTCATTATTGTAATATTAATGCAATATTCAACATGTAATTTTACTATTATAAATATAGACATCAATAAATAAAATTGAAAAAAGACATACATATACCTAACTCTATGCACCCTCATGGTGCATAAAGTTAGGCATCTGTGCAGCAAGCTTTTGTTTATCATAGTAAACAGACTCTGAAAGAAAACTAATAAATCCAGATTTGGAGGGTACACTGGCCAAAGCTACAAAGCATATTTTGTGTGAAGGGTCCTACCCTCACTGATCTTCATCAGTTCAGTCTTTCCTTATAAGTCATGTCCCCCAACCCCCCGCACCATTTTTTGTTGCCCTCTGCTGGACTCTCTCCAATTCGTCCACTTTCTTCCTATAGTGGAGGGCTGGCCCAAAGTTGAACAAAGTGGCCTCATCAGTGCTGAGTAGAGGGGAATAATCACTTCCCTTGATCTGCTAGCAACACACCTACCAATGCAACCAGTATGCCGTTAGCCCTTGGAAACAAGGGCACACTGCTGGCTCATTCAACTTATTGTCCACTGTAACCCCCAGGTCCTTTTCTGCAGAGCTGCTGCCCAGCGAGTCAGCCCCCAACCTGCACTGGGGCATGGGATTATTCTGTCGTAAGTGCAGGACTTGGCACTTGTCCTTGTTCAACCTCACGATATTTCTTTTGACCCAATCCTCCAATTTGTCTGAATCTTAGCCTTACCCTTCAGCGTATCTACTGGTCCCCCCAGCTTGGTGTCATCTGCAGACTGGCTGAGGGTGCACTCTATGCCATCTTCCAGGTCATTGTTGAAGACATTGAACAAAACTGGCCCCAGGACTGCCTCCTGGGGCACTCCACTTGATACCAGTTGCCAAATAGACATTGAGCCATTGATTACTACTCTCTGAGCCCGATACTCCAGCCAGTTTTCTATCCACTTTACAGTCCATTCATCCAGTCCATACTTACTCAGTTTGCTTGCAAGAATGCTGTGGGAGACAGTATCAAAAGCCTTGCTAAAATCAGAGTATACTAAATCCACTGGTCTTCCCACATCCACAGAGCCAGTCACCTCGTCATAGAAGGCAATCAGGTTGGTTGGGCATGACTTGCCCTTAGTGAATCCATGCTGACTATTCCTAATCATCATCTTCTCCAAGTGCTTAGAAATGGATTCCTTGAGGATCTGCTCCATGATTTTTCTGGAGACTGAGGTGAAGCTGACTGGTCTGTAGTTCTCTGGATCCTCCTTTTTCCCTTCCTTAAATACAGGCACTATCTTTGCCCTTTTCCTATCATCTGGGACCTCTCCTAATACCCATGAGTTTTCAAAGATGATGGCCTATGGCTATGCAGTCTCATCAGCCAACTCCCTCAGCACCCTCAGGTGCATCCTGTCTGGCGCCATGGACTTGTCCAGCTTTTCTAAATAGTCCCTAACCTGTTCTTTCGCCACTGTTGGCGGCTCGCCTCCTTCCCAAACTGTGCTGCCTGGTGCAGTAGTCTGGGAGCTGACCTTGCCTGTAAAGACTGAGGTGAAGAAGGCATTGAGCACTTCAGCCTTTTCTGTATCCTCTGTCACAAGGTAGTCTCCCGTATTCAGTAAGGGACCCGCACTTTCCCTGGTCCTCCTCTTGCTACCAACATACTTGTAGAAACCTTTCATTGTTGCCCGTCATGTCCTAGCTGCAACTCCAGTTGTGCTTTGGCCTCCCTAACTTCATCCCTGCATGCCTGAGCAATGCTCTTATACTCCTCCCTATTTATTTGTCCTAGTTTCCACTTCTATAAGCTTCCTTTTTGTGACTTATTTTAATCACCTGCCCCTACCCGTGGCCAATGTTTGATACTTCAGAGGAAGGTGAAAGGATCCCAGAAGCCATGTAATGCATTCAAGAAAAAGCCAAAAATTTCCTGTCTTCACTGGGACTAATACAGCATAATGTGGTGCCATATTGTAGTCCTTAAGCTTGGCAGAATTAATGATGGAGGGTGGATGTCCGTTTCCACATGCATTTACCTCAGGTTGATAAATTATTGGTAAATGCTGGAAGACACCAGCCCCCAAATAGCATTCCCCTTTTGTACATTTTGTTTTGTATTACTTGGGGAGGCTCTCTGTGGAAACAAAAACTTGATCTAGGGATAACATTCATCACTGCAGGAATGAGTAGATTGGAAAGGGGAAGAGTACAAACATTGTCTAATATAGTAAGCTGCTTTACCAGCTGGGAACACTTGCTTGTTAGTTTGCCTAACTAACTACCTCGGGACATTTCTCAGGGAGAGCTGAGCATGAGGAGGAGGACTTGTGAGAAACCCTTGAGCAGCCACAGGAAATCTGGTGGCACAACAGCCTCTAGCTCTGCTGCACACCAGTCAGCATGCCCAGAGCTGCAGCGGTAGGAGAGGCAAATTATGCAGCCGCTTAATTTGCCTCTCCTTTGTGTGGATTGCTGTCAGTCAAGGTAGTAAGACTGTGTATGAGAGCTATGCGTTACCAAGCAACAAGAACCAGTCCTCAGTTTGTCTCAAGCCATGTGGGAAGTAGCAAAGGCAGTGCCAGTCAAGAAGTGGAATGACACTTGGGCAGTGGCAGCTAGCTGGGCACCTAGAAGTGCTGTGGTTGGGAGAGTCCATGCAGCTGACTTGCTTTTCCTTAAGTGCTTTGAGATAGAGTTGTGCCAAAGATCCAGTGAAATCCAGGTGCAAGGCAGGGGCGAGAAGCTGGAAACCTGCCCTACATTCATTCCTGTGACTTTTATAGAGACAGACTGGTGAATAGGGAAGTTGGTTTCCCTGTTTACATTGGGAAAACAAGTGGGAACAAGCCAGCCAGCAACGGTCTTATTGCCACATGCCTAATTTCTGCAATATATAGCAGCTCAGCTGCAGTGAGGAAGATTAAGGGGAGCCATGCCATCTTTTATGTTCTTTCCTCCTGTCCCAGGTAAAGCTGGCAAGAATCACTTATTATAGATGGCAGGGAAGATATGCACCATTATAGATTAACTAAATAAGAGAGAGAGAGAGAGAGAGTGCTTTCATGAACCCAAGTTCACTTAATCACTTATTATAACCAACCAATGAAAGGAGAGCTACATTTTTTTTTTGTTGCAACATTTTGGGAGATTCTCAGTCTGATCAAACTCTTCCTGCATTCTTTAACTACGGCAGTACATTTATCTTGCATGTTCTTTAAAGTATCTGAGCTTCGTAGCTAGTATAGTTAAACGTATGGAAAACTTCAGATTGTTATAGCCAGGGGCCGCGTCCAGATGAGCATGGATGTTTGTTTCCCTGGGACAAGTAGCTATGTGTCCCTGGAGAATGCTTGTGCCATGAGCGAACACTGGCTCGTGGCAGGTTACCCTATAGAGGAGGATGGGGCCAGCCTGGGGTCTTCTCTGTTGTCCTGGGGGGCCAAGCTGAAGCCTTACCTGGGGTCCTGTGGGCCTCAGAGAGCCACAACAGCAGTGCTTCTGCAGCTGGGAGCCTGGCCAGAAGCTAGTGTAGCTCCGGCCAGCGAGGCTCTGTTTTTGTGTGGTGCATGCTGCTACCATGTGTGCTGCCCTGCTTTTTTTTGGCATGGTTTGTTTGACCCTGGGATCTCCAGGGGTCAACCCCTCCCCCACACTGCAAGGTAGCAGCACCAAGTACCACACGTCTGCACTCACCTGGACACGGCAAAGGAGTTTCTTAATAAAAAGTGGCATTTTCCTTCGCATTACTGGCCATTTTTTATGCTTCAAAACCTATGGTAGGTGTAGATTTGCCCAATAACTTTAAAAGCTACCATTATATCTTCACATTAATCAGTAGAGTTCCATCATACTTGCAGAAAAATCTAGTGCAAAAATCTAGTTGGAAAAATTAATGCTTCATTAAAGTCAGACAAGTTTGACATTTGCCATCTGCCTGTGGTTTCAGGGCTTTTTCTTCCTCAAACAAAATATGAAACTGCTTCAATAGATGTGGCAGCAGCGACTGGAATGCAACTTTCAAAGGATCTTTTTGACCTTACTAGACAAAATATATTTGATTCATTCCACAGACTTTTAAGAACTGCCAGAAATTATTTGAAGATGACCTTATAAGTTATTTCCATTTATGATTTCTGTATCCTAATAACAATTTTGGTAGCACAAGTTAAACATCATGACTTGATATTTTTTCTAAACCATTGCCAGAAATTAATGACTTACTCTCTGTTTCTTTGTGCAGTCGATTTTCAGTTCAGTGGTTGGGTGGCGTAGCTACTGGAATTGTTTCAATACATTATCAGTAGATTATATACTGATGCTCTTTCTCCACTGATCTGTTTTTTCTCAAAATAGTTCTAACTTTTTGCTTCCTGCCATGTTCTTGCTGGTATAGCATTTTTAGACTGATTGATTTCAGTTTAAGAACTGATCCTTCAAGATGCCGAGTGCTATCAGCTTCTGCAGAATTCGGTGGGAAGTTAAGAATTCTTAGTCCCTTATAGAACATGCTTAGCATTATGCCAGAGCAGACGTTAATGATGGTAGTTAGATTTGCCACTTGCATAAGTGTCAAATTGAGGTTTGTAATAAATTACTATGGAATTACAGATTATTCAAAAGCTTTTGTCTTGAAAGAGAGCTGCCTTCAAATTGTTTTACCATCTCTGCAGATCACCAGTTTTCTGACTACTAGCTACAACTTGCTGGACATGCATTTGCATTGCTGAAAGGTTTCAGAGTGTTGTATGATATTTTCTGAACCAAAACATGTACAGTCGCTCTGTCTGACAGCTTCTGCCTTAAGGCATGATTATAATTTTTCTCATTTTATGGAAACGAGAGGTGACAAAAATAAGCTTTAACACAGAGTCTAAAACAAATTTAATGCTTTACAGCCCTAATCTATTTTATTTTCAACTCTGTGAGTGAATATTTAAAATAGCAAAAAATGATTATTCCCCGTAGAACAGTAAGTAATCAGCATCCTTTTCAGTGGAGCACAAGAATCTTATCTTCCTGTTTTCCCAGTTGTAAACATATCTCATGCGTCTGCTTTTCTGTGATTGAGAGGAAAACAAGTTTAAAATGAGCCTGAATAGCAATAATCTTTCTAATGTCTCTTATGAGAATTTCTTCTTTAAAAACTTTCTAATACAGACCTTGAAGCTAAAAGATATACGATGTACAGTACTAACATGATTGAGCCAACCCTGCAGTCCTGCACAGGAGGAACTGCCATTGACTTTCCTGGGGCAGTGGAAGACTACCCCAGTCATCTTGGATCTCTTTGGCACTGGACACAGGTTTCTCCTCTGCCAAGATTTGTATGGTTGTCAATGCACAATGGCTTGTATAAGGACCTGCAAAATGTGACAGCGAAGTGGCTAATCTGCAAGTTAGGCTTTTATAGCGATAACTTCTGAAGTCACTACTTAACCCTTTTTTCATTTGGAACTCTAGCTTGTGCTTATTGGGGTGTTAATTTCATCCTCTCCATGGACTGCCACCTTGACAGGGTGGAGAGGCTTGCTTGTACAGATGAACCCTAAAAGCAACACCATCAGGAGTCTTGTACTCTGGTAGGGTCACCCATGACGATAAGGTCAAGGGTGAGGTATCAAACAAAGAGCAGTCCAACGTAACATACAGGCCTAAATGGTGGACCAGGCAGATAAAGAAGGCATACTTCTCAACTTCTGCAAAGGCGGATGAAGGCTGCACTGGAAGACTACCCCAGTCATCTTGGATCTCTTTGCCACTGGACACACGTGTCTCTTCTGCCAAGATCTGTATGGTTGTCAATGCACAATGGCTTCCTCACATAAAACAAATCATATGGAGGCTTCTCCCACTGGATCCAACTGCCCTTTACTCGACCCATGGGACTGATCATCCTCAGCTGTGAGGGACTGTCACCACCAACATTAATTTCATGAAGCTGTTAGGAGGTCACCTGTACTCATCATGTTAAAAAGGGCTTATTCATGAAAAATAAAAGCCATGGGGACTTACGAATGAATGACAGTTTCCTTTCAACATTTTACAATTTGTCTGTAAATTTTTGCATTCTTCAGGACTCAGCAGACCAGGTTCCTATAATCTTATGTTTACTTAGTGTTTAACCCATCATGAGATTTACAGGGAAAATAGCGCAGCTCAAAAGCATTTTAGAACATTTGCACATTATATAAAATACGTTTTTTTTCAAAACAAAGCAGCTCTTTAAAAGGGGGAACAATGGTGCAGCCCAAAGGCATTTTGGAGTCGCTCTGAATTCACAAGGTGTAGGTGAAAATAGAATTTGGTCCCTGGAGTTCATGTAAAACAGTTTCTATATTCATATCTGCAGCTGGAGAAGACCAGAATGTTAGTCACGCTGACACTGTGTACCCAAAAATAGAATTTGGCTCTAGATGTTAAAACTGTGTGTTCATCTGTGTATCATATACATTGATATATATGTATAGTATATATTATATATATTGTATATTTATGTGTAATCATAGAATCATAGGGGTGGAAGGGACCCCAAAGGATCATTGGGTTCAGCCGGCTGCATGAGCAGGGAAGACATCTGGGGTCAGGTGACCCCAGCCAGATGACCGTCCAGTCTTCTCTTGAAGACCTCTAGGGTAGATAATTGTACCACCTCTGCAGGGAGCTTGTTCCATAGTCTGGACACCCTAGCTGTGAAGAAGTTTTTCCTAATGTTCAGCCTGAAACTATCTTCCAGGAGTTTGTGGCCATTGTTTCTAGTTTTACCCCAGGGCACCTTGGTGAACGCTTGTTCACCAAGCCCCTGATGTACGCCTCTGATATAGCAGAAAGCTGCAAGCAGGTCCCCTCTAAACCTTCTTTTCTTTAGGCTGAAGAGTCTGAGATCCCTCAGCCTCTCCTCATATGGCTTGCCATGCAAGTCTCTGATCATACAGGTAGCCCTTCTCTGGACCCTCTCTAGCTTTAGCACATCCTTGTGGAACTGTGGCGCCCAGAACTGGACGCAATACTTCAGCTGTGGCCACACCAATGTTGAGTAAAGCAGGAGAATCGCTGCTTTGGTTTTACTAGAGATGCATAGATTGATGCATGCCAGAATTTTATTGGCCCTAGTGGTTACTGCGTTGCATTGCTGGCTCATATTCACGCTGGGGTCTGTTGTTACTGCTGGACCCCTTTAATTTGTAGTGCTGGTCAGGTTAGCGTTGCCCAGCCTGTAGGTGTGCTAGGGGTTCTTCCTTCCCAGATGCAGCACTGTGCATTTCTCTGCGTTGATCCTCATCTGGCTCTGTTCTGCCCAACATGTCAGCCTGTCTAGGTCTACTTGTATCTGCAGCCTATTTGCAGGTGTGTCTGGGCAACCCCATATCTTGGTGTTGTCTGTGAACTTGGCCAATGGGCTTTTCACCCCCTCATCCAGGTTGATGAAGATGATGAACAGCACTGGGCCAAGTACTGACTCCTGGGGTATGCCACTGCCCACATCTCACCAGGATGACACCGATCCATTCATTTGGACTCTGCATCCTGCTCCGCAACCAGTTTTGCACTCACTTGACGGTCCCACAGTTGAGCCCAATATCTTCCAGTTTTCTGATCAGTACCTCATGGGATACCAGGTCAAAGGCTTTCTGTAAGTTGAGGTATATGATGTCAACTGCTTTTCTCTTGTCCAAGTGACAGTCACCTGATCATAGAAAGGTAGTATATTGTATATTATATATGTAAGTGTACATGTGCATATATATGTATATTATATATATGTGTATGATACATAGATGCACACACACTTTTAAAATCTGGAGCTAAATATATGTATATGTTAGCAGGTATTTCCTCTCTGCAATCTAATTCCTCAGTATGTAATAGGGTTTATCTGACTTTACCCCTGTGCCTTTACACATTTGCTGATAGTTTACATGTTTGATGCAAAAAAGATATAACAAGATGTTAGGATAAATAAGAAACAAGGTGAAGAATAATATAGGAAATGTAATGTTCTTATATAAATCAGTGGTGTGCCTCCATCTAGAATATTGCATGCAGTACTTGTCACCTCATTTGGAAGGGATATTGTAGTGTGAGAGAGGGTCCAGAGAAGAGTGACACATGCCCAGAAAAACTTAGATGAAGAAAGACTGGAAAAGATTGGGCTTGTTTACCTTTGAAATGAGTCAAATAAAAGAGGACATGATAAAAGCTTGTATAATAATGAAAGGTAGGGAGAAGGTAGATTGTGAACCTCTGTTCTTTCTGTCTCATAATACTAGAGCAAATGCATATTTGATGAAACAGGAAGGTAACACATTCAAAACTGATAAAAGAAAATACTTTTTTCATTCAAAATCTAAGCAGGACTATGTAATGTGAAGCTCAGAGTTTAGTAAGAGTGGCAGTGAAGGACTGCATGTTTCTTTAAGATAGTACTACCCTAGATTCACCCTAAGACAAAGTTACTTCTGGGGCTTCATTGTGTGGCATGCATGCGTCCCAAATTAGGTTTTTTATTCTTGTGGTGTTTAGTTTATAACCGTAGTTAGTGTGAATCTGTATTCAGATTTATTGTTCTCATATCTGTATGCGTTATAGTATTTGATATATATCAAATATAATGATATATATATCAAAGTATAATTCTGATGCGTCTTTATATTAGAGTCAAGCTTGGTTTTAGTATGGTAGTGATTAACTAAGAATGGCCAGCCTTAAAAGAGAAAGTGGCTGAGAATTAGCATTTGCTCTGCTGCACATATCCCCTGTTCCTTCCTCCCTCCCTGACTTGGGACCTAGTGCCCAGACAGCACCCCCAACTCACATGCATGCATATTCATGCCCCCCCCGCCCCACACTCCCCTACAGGTCAGGGGCTGCCCACATCCCAACCCTGCAATCTCAGCCTCACCCACCCATCTGACTCCTGAAAACTGCTCTCCGCCCACTCATGGCCCCATCCTACATAGGGGGTTTGGTGAGTTGTTGGGGCTGGGCCAGGGGAAGGGTGCTGACCCAGCCTGTAACAACTCATCAAGACTCCCTATGTGGCCTTCGGGCCCAAATAATTGCCCACCTCTGGGAAAGATCAATTATCTGTCCAGGGCCTGGTCTAATGTGCCTGTTCTGTGTTCCTATGTAACCCTTCATGGACAGTTAAAATACAGAGTGGAAGCTATTTACTCTGCTTTTGGAATTTCTAAACTGTCTTGGAGATGCTGCTCAATAGGCCCTTGGCAGGAGAGGCCACAGTGAGATTCAGAGTTGTGGGCAGAGAGCTGGGAGCATAAATAACCTGTTCTTATTGTATCTTCTTTATCGTATGACACTGGCCATGGTCTCCATCCTGGTTCCTTCCGAGCTTGCATGGGAAAGCCAAGTGTAGAGGTACGCAGAATCTGAATTCAGGTTTGCTGTTGCAGCAAATAGAGGCACTTGTTGTAACGCCTGTGGGCAATTATATTTTTTCCCTACACGTGCCTGAAATTGGTTCAGGGGACGTGTTTCATGAATAAATAAAGCCTTCACAGTTCCCAAGAGCTCAAGGACTAGCTGTTTTATTTTAAGTTAGACAAACTCTTATGCAATTCATTGTGTTAATAATGCCTTTGATACTGCTGCTTTAGAACCGGTGTCCATACTTTCTTCTGATGGAGCTGCTGCACATTTTAAGGTATTAGCAAGTGA
>NW_017729005.1:3129704-3141987 GCF_001723915.1 Gavialis gangeticus | reverse complement strand
CTCTTATGCAATTCATTGTGTTAATAATGCCTTTGATACTGCTGCTTTAGAACCGGTGTCCATACTTTCTTCTGATGGAGCTGCTGCACATTTTAAGGTATTAGCAAGTGAGTTATGCTCTAGATATGCCCATTGCAGGATGAAGAAGATCTTAGTATTTGGCTCTAAATGTAAGATCAATTTTTAGGGAGAGGGAGAAATTGATGAGTGATAACATTTCTAGATTATCTAGGATTGGAAAGATAAGATACGAACTATTTAAAAGCCCAACTTTTGAATTTGCATCTACAGCTCAATTTATGGTAACTATTATTAATTAATGAATACATGTTACTTCTCATGTGAGTAAAGGTTACAGAATCAGGAGGGGTGTGTAAAGATTACAGAATCAAGTACATTAATTTGTGGAAAGGCAGTTTTACTTTTTCTTGAGCATTGGAGGAAAAAATATTTCATGGTTGCAAACTGATACAGCTAACTCACTTGGGCAAGCTCCTCTTCTGATTCATTCTCTGCCTAGTTCTGGCCCCCTGCACTTGCTTGGAGTCTCTAAACAGGAAGCTAATAATCTCTTTTGCATAAATTGGAAAGACAGCTTGCATTCCAGTGCTTTATCTAAATATTCTTATAATCCAACTTTGTGTGGAGTCAAGTCTAAATAAAACCTTAAGTCTTTTTCTAATTCTTCCATAATTGTTTACAATGGAATTGTATAGTGTACTATGGAATAGATTTGATTCAGAATGGTGCTGAGCTTTCAAAGAAAACTGATAAGATGAGGTTTTGTACTTTGCAGTTTAGGAATTTCATTATGAAAAAATCCTAACAATGTAGCAGACAATCTTCAAATAAAGGTGTAGAAGTTTTTTATTTATTAATGGAAATTATGGTTTAGCATTCAAGTTGCTTTTTAGAATTAAAATTAAGCATATACAAAAATGAAAAAAAATCAAGATTAAAAAATACATGCATATGAATAGAAAGGAGCAAACGATAAGAAAGCTAAGAAAAAAGAGTGATATAGAATAAATTGTGAAAAATTGCTATGTACTTTCAGATATTATGAAAAAGAACCGAGGCTCACGCCAGGGAGGTTATTATACTCACTGCTGCAGTGTAAGAGTTGATGACTTATTTAGCATAATCTTGATGCACATCTTTTTGGCAGCCACTTTCTCCTGTTTATAATTGTAAATGATATTTTAAAATGTTGATTACAAAAAGATTTTATTGCAAGTTACATCAAACAGTCTTTTAATGAGTCCTTCTGAAAACCCATTATGAATATGATAATAAGATCAATAATAAGAAGTCTATTCTTATCCCTAAATTATCATCACAACCACTAGGAAGCATCAGTAACTATTGCAAGAGGTAGGGGTTTTGGTGGGCGATGTATTTTATTGGCCTAGCTGTATGACTGGGATAGATTTAGGAAAGCTTCTGAGCACAATGGCCAGAGCTGTTCTCAGGCTGTCTGTCTTCATTGTGGCTACTGGTACATATTCTTGGCCTCTCTAAAGTACCACCATCACCTGAATTCTGCATATGAGTCTGACAAACTTTGGAATGCAAAGCATTCTTCTTCAGGTCTGAGGAAAAGCCAGGCACAGCAAGAATGACCTGAAAAAAGCTTGTTGGGGTGGACTTAGACAAGCTTTGAATCTGCTCAGATCTTTATCTGAAGTCTGTCCTAGCTGTGCATTTGGTCCAATAAAAGATATCGCCCACAAAAATCCTTCCCTCGTGCATATTTCCTGGACCATCATGGCTACAACACCACTCCAACACATTAGCAACTACTGTATTTCAGCAAGGTTTAGAGTGGTTTAAGAAGGGAAAGATTGGCTTAGTTTCAGTTAATCATTGAGAGGGAGAGCCATAAAACTGCTATAAATTTTAAAACTGTTATTGTTTAGTTGTCAAAGCTGATTAAAGTTTATAACTATTTTGATCCAAGTTGTACCCTTGTTCCTCTCTGGAGAACTGGTTGGGGTGGGAATCTAGAGCTGCAGAAACCAAAGGGCACTGCTGGTGCAGAGGACACCTTTGCAGATTATCTCGGAGAGCTGAGAGGTAACTAGCAGATTTTATAGTTCTCTGTATATTGCACTGTAAATTATGTTCCAGTTCTTGCTCTCAAATATGTGGGATGCTGGAAAGAAAAGAAAGAAGGGTCTTGGCAACTTCATAGCAGTTGGCCACAGCTATTTGTGGTCATGGTTTGTCAGCCCCAAATCAAGAAAGCAAGCTAGGTCTGCAGTGTTGACTAGGTGGAAGTTGCAGTTGGCCTTTCTGTTGCCTCCAAGTGTTATCTATATAGCAATACCCAGTATTTGGGGGTTTTTTATTTTGCAAGACAAACAAGATGCTTTTAAAAGAACTGAATGAAGTTTCTACAATTACAGCTGTCTGTCTCAAAGAGGCATTATCTGTTTGGTGTCATTGCACTATAAAAGGCAGTGACAATGCCTCCTGTGTACCCACACAGCCCTGCTGACATACCAGTGCCAAAAAAGCGCTTGTGTTTTCTTCCTTCCAGCAACTTTTAGAACTGAGGTGGTTTGTCTGTTGCTGTTCAAAAACAAATAGAACTTGATTATACTGCCTCTGTGCTGGGCACTACCGAGAAGCACTCCCTGCCTGCTCCCTCCTATGCAAAATTCAGGCAGTGTCACTACTTCAGAGCAGCAGCGGTGGGAGAAAATATTATTTGGCGGGGGCGGGGGGGCAGGTGCAGAGCCGTCCCTCCCTCCCACCGGGCCATTGCGGGGCCAGTGCATGACAGGTGCACTGGGCATGGTGCTGCAGCAGCAGGGCATGGTGGTGGCACTGGAACAGTGGATCAGTGTTTGGGAGGGCTAAGCCCCATTAACCCCGGTCTTCCACTGCCTGCACTTCAGAGACACCTGGAATACGTGCTGGTAACCACACTGAAGACAAAGGCCCTGAAAATAACTGTGTTCAGAAACTCTTTAAGGCAGCTCTGTCGTCTGAGTCTTGGACCTGGAGCAAGCGGGGCGAAGCATGTCCCACCAGACTACCCCAGGCTCAGCACAGAAGTAGGGTAGAAATGCCCTATATCATTTGTGGCTGTTGTCTTGGTGTTAGAAGCTGCTAGTTTTGGAAGAGCCATGTTTTATAAGCATATATGTGATCTGAATTGAAAACATAATGTTTATGCTGAGTAAATCTGGTCAATGTTGTAATAATTAAATGCTTCTTTTATTGATTTCTGAATGGTACTGAAGTTATCCTCAGCTTCCCAGTCGCATGTAATTGTGAGGGAAGAAAAAGCTACTGAAAAGCAGCAGAGCAAGTCATTCCATGAATAAAATGATCAATGTACCAGGACAAATGTAATTAGTTTTCAAACCACCCCTGGTTGAGGTTAATACTATTGTATTTTGCAGTAAAACCCACTTTTGCATATTATTGTTGTCACTAGCAATAGTTTTGCTTAGATTGATGCATGCATGTATGTATGTATGGGTATTTTTCTCTTAATCATTTCCATCTTTTTTTACCTAATATGTTATGTTCCACTAATAATTTTGCTGTTTTCATGTTTTTCAAATAGTATCTTTGAACTAGTTCAATTTAATGGAAAGATGCTGGCAACTGTTGGAATGAATGGTAAACATTTAACTGGGGAATCATCCTTTTGTTTTAAGTTTCTCCTTATGTTTTAAATGGAGGACTTTATATTATCAAGGGAAGAGTGTTCCATTGGTTCTAGTAATAGAAAGAGACATTTGAGTTCAACAACAGAAATAGTTATTAAGCCTCAGAGACAGGAATGAATTAGCAGTCTCAAGTTGCTAATTGTGTGGTCTGGAAGATTTCGTGCTACATTACTGTTCATCCATTTTTATTTCATGGTTTAGTAACTGATACCACACCTAGAGAGATAGAAATGAACTGTTGAGAAATGAGGTAAGCAAACTCTGTATAGATCACATCCTATCCTCCTTTTGTTGAAAAATATAGGAGCATAAAATATGTGCCTTCAACTTCTTGCAGTTAGACTTGTGGAGTCAGCCCTTCCCAGCCAGAGTGGGGAGAGCTGATTTCTGTTGCCTCTGTCCCCCATGTATGCACATTATAAAATGTTAACCTCTCTCAGAGGTTGCGTTAGCAATTACCTGGCACAAATTTCCACTGGGAAATCCATGCTCCATAGAACATCTCATATTCAGCTGCTTTTTCAAGGCACTGCCTAGTTCCCCTGAAGCTCTGGTCCTGTTTCTCTTGTGGAGAAACTTCTGTATTGCAGAAGGGAGCAAAAAAACTCTGAGGAGGTGGCTTCTCCCCTTTTGTAGAGATGGAATATGTTCTGGACCATTTTGCCCACCTCTGAATCACATACCTTAGAACAGCATATGGGACTATGCTCTCAACTGCAATTGGTTTAAACTGATTAGTACCAAGAAAAGCAATGACTGGTTTTATAGTCATATTAAACCCTGAACAAGTGACTGAGAGCTTTAGTTGGCATGCACATTTAGTGCAGTGAAATTATTGCCAATGGTTGCTACCATGGAGGAGCAAGAACATAACCCATCTGAACTCGCACTGTTCCTGTGGCAGGTCTTAAGGAAGCTTTAAAATGCTTGAATTTGCCCGCGGACTGAAATATTTCTAGAGTTACTAATATATTTTGTAATAATCATTTAAGAAAACAAAAGGAAAATTGGATGGGGGGAGGGACAAAGAAAAGATAAATTGATGCTAAGAGCAAATAATTAAAGAAGTATTCATTTATATAAAGAAGGGCTACTTCTCTAAAGAATGCTTTTTAATACACTGTATTTACCCAAATCCAAGATGTCTTTGAATTTAAGGCAGTTCCCCTAATAATTAGATCTCCTTGTTCCCTGTGCCTGTCCCGTGCCCCTGTCCCTCTGATGGCTGGCCCCCACATCCTGCCACCCGTCCCCCTGCCTGCCTGCCTTCTCCCTGCCCCTGCATCCTCTAAACCACCCCTCCCTGCTGCTTATCTTCTGTTGCTGCTCCACTCTGATCTGGTTCAGGGGCAGTCAGCAGTGGTGGCCACCCCAGCCCGACCCTGACCTGCCTGACTAGGCAGAAGCAGTACTGGCAGCTATGGACGTGGCTGGGTCTGAGTTGGAGGAACTGGAGTAGCCAGAGGAGAAGGTAAGCAGTGGGAGAGGGAGGAGAATACTGGGGAGAGGACACTCTGCACAGTCTTCCCGGCATTCCTCCTGAACTGCTCACATCCAAGTCTACTGAGCACCTCCACTACCACATGGCTTCCTGTCCCCACCCCCCCATCCCCAACTGTGAGCCCCCTTTCCCTGCAGCATGAGCCACTCTAGGCTAGTACCTGAATCCAAGATGACTCCCCTTGTTGTTTGTGGGAAAAAATCATCTTGGATTCAAATAAATATGGTAACGGTGTGCCTTTTTTTTCTCACTGTTTGCTGCAAATCTTGGGAAACTGTTTTGTGAGAGCAAGGAGAAGGTGGCAGCTTAGATATGGTTAAACCACAAAAATGTTAGATGTATTACAGATTTATTCAGAAGTTTGGCTATAGAAGAATGAAAGTTAAAAGCTGCAGAATATATTTCAATGCCATGTTTCTTTGCCTTTTAGAGAGATGTGAAATATACTGTAACAGAAGGAAAGATTTGATTGGTATGACTTTTCTTCTTTAATCAGCAGTGTCTAAACAAGGAAATGCCAAAAAGGTTTCTGTTCAGATTTGATCAGTTACACACTTTGAACCTTTCCTCATTCAAACTCATATAAGTGGTCCTTGAGAGAGGGGAATTAATAATTTGCAACAAAAAATTATGCAACAAACAGCTTCATTTTGTGCTGTCAGGTTACCTGCTGGAACATCGCTATTTGCTCAAATGTATTTGTATTCAAAAGTATTCAAAGATTGTTTTCCCACAACAGTTCACTATGTCTAGTGTATTTACAATAAAAGCTGCTTAAGATTCTGTGTAGGCTCATAAAATTTATCATGCTAATATATGTCATATGCTATCACATATTAAAGAGGGTATTATCTATTATAACTTTATCATTAGTGTATACAAGGGCATTCATGCTTAAAAATATAGCTGGTCCTAATGCTTAATGGGTTCCTTGGGTTAATGCTGGCTATTTTTTTAAAATATTGTGTTTGTTGCTATTTTCACTGACTGCTAAGTTGCATTTAATATCATATTTTCCTAGTGTAGACATGGCTTTTCCTAGTTGCGATTGGTCAGATATGGTCTGTTTCTATGAACTGGCATGTGTGGTACATTTACATTTTTTGTTCTGTCAGAATTCACGTCAGTACACTTGACCAAGCATGTGTTTGCAAAAAGTGAACCAAATGTATCATGAACAGGGTCAAAGCAAATTATTTAGATATCCAAGTCTTTATTTGCAGACTTTTTTTGTATTCTGCTCTGATCCTTGAAGCAGCAACTAGTAAGCATCCTGTTAATGCCCAGTTTCTTGGATAACAATCATAAAATAATTCTCATTAAATAAAAACACCCCAACCTCAGAAAAGGTCACAAAGAAATAAGTAATAAAAATTAATTCCCTTTTTACTCCCAAGGATGAGGACTATTAGCATAAGTATGTGTCATCTTAGGCCTAGGCCTAGGTATTGGACTATGTGTTAGATGTCCAAAGGTTACAGTAATTTAACTTTGTTTTCCACTAAAGTCACTTGTTGCATCTACACGTGCAAATAATCTGGGAGCAGCTTACACTTGAGTAAACTACTTGAGAGTAAACTCTCCTGGGCATATGTCTTCGTGTGCAGGAATTGAGGAGCAGATTTGCTACTCCTAGCAGCAAGACTGCTCCTGTTCCTGCTCCTTGTATCCAGCCCCTGGAGCAGCCATGCTTTCCAGGGTGCTAGTTGTCTCCTGGTGAGGGCTCAGATATTTCTCCCTGCTCCCAGGAGATGCCAGGGTGGGCTCTGCCAGAGGAGCCCAAGTGGGGACAGTGTCCCCCTGCCGTTGGGAGATCCTTCTAAGGATTCTTTCTAAGGATCTCCCAGCCTGGCCCTGTGGCCCGGGCAGGGGGGACATTGACCCTGTTTGTGCTGAGGTGGTAGAGGAGCAATTTCCCATCCCCTGGTGCCTGGCTGACTGGGAGCATATATGCTCTGGGTTAGGTGTCTACATGTGTGCTATAGCGCAGTAAGTAATGTCAAATAAAATGTGCTACTTGCATTTGCAGGTATTCACTATTAGAGCCAAATCCTGTTTAATAAGCGTCTGCATGCAGGTGCTTATTGTGCAGTAATTCTGCTGTGCAGTAAAGGGTCCCATGTAGACACACCCATGTAGACATTCACACATATTTCTCCTGCACACTCATTTTTTAGGCCACTCTGGAGTGTGTGTATTATGTATAAAACCCTTCAGGAATTGTTTTATATTAAATTGCATTCTGAAAAGACATGTAGTTACAGTTTACGGTGATACTTTGGGAGAGTACATGCAAGTTAGTGCAGAGATTTTTAAGTATGAACTTTATTGTACAGTACTTAAGCATCCTATAATATTTATTTAATCTATCAACACACTTTTCATTTACTTACTTGTAAAAGTAATTTAACAGCTGAGTGAATCTATTAATGGACCACATGTAGCAGATAGGCCTTTTGTTCAAAATACTCCTTTAGGGTTTAAATGTTTAAACAAGTTGAGAGGCAATTTAGAGAGGTTTAGCCCATAAATGCAGTCACACTTTGTGAACTTTTCTTGTTCTCAGTAGTTGTTTTTTAATCTAAAAATAACAACAATATATGTGACTTTTAGTTCTGTTTGAGGAAATGTTGGATGGGTAGGAAATAAGTGAGTTTCCTGTGCACATAGAGAAAGGAATAAATGCTATATACTAGAGGTGGATCCATATCTGGTGTAAATTGTCATAGTTCTGTTTAAACTGATGGGCTGCCTATACACGTGCTTGGAGGTTGGGAGGAGAGTGTTTTAATTAGAGCGGTTCCTGGACAGCCAATCTAAAATGGCTCACTGTCGCATGTATTAAGCCTACTCCCCCACTCCCCACATTTCAAAATGGCCATGGGGGTGCTTTAACTAAAGTTCATTGGATGAGGTTTAGTTAAAGTGCCCCCACAGCAATTTTGAAACACAGGGGAGCTTAATGCATGCGACTGTGAGGCGATGCTGGAGCGTTCTAATTAGAATGCAAACAAGCACATCTGTAGGCAGCTACGGAGCTGTGACAGTTTTCAGCAGCTGAGGATCTGGTCCAACACAATACTGTATTGGATCGCTCAGTAGCAATTTAAGGGTGCTGTGCACTTGTGATGGTAACCATGTCATTTTATATATATGTTTATTTACTTGTGTATAGGTTAGATATATAAAATAGGCTTTAAAATGTATAGAGCTTAAAGACCACTTTAGATCATCTTATCAAATTTAGAGATGTAATTTTCCAGCAATAAATTTAAAATGTTCAAAATACTTCTTCCATTACATATATATAGTTAAAATATAGAGTGGCTTATCCTGGAAAACCTAGTAGGCAATCAGATGTCCAAGTGAAATCTTCAAATGGATGGTTTTAATGCAAGTTGGTATAATACATTTTGCAGTACTTCCTTACATTGTATAAGCCTTATTGTAGCTCATTGATAAGATTTTAAATTTTATTTCAGTTAGATAGCACTTATTTCTATTGTGCCTCAACATTTCATAGTTGTCAACATGATATTTATATTTTGTGGGAATGCATGTTTTGCACACAAGTGTAAGTACTCAGTAAGTTACCATGGAAATAGTCTGCTATAATGACATTTTGGGATTTCATAAGGATCACTGCATAATCATGTTGTTTAGTAAGGTATGGAATTAAATGTGCTCTTGGAAGCAATGACCACCAGTTTCCAAATAAATGTTTGAGAAAACCGCTTTCACATTATATAGTATCTTCCAAAGACTGCATCAGAATAAATTATTATATTTTATAGGGAGTATTTGTTTAATTTGTTTTAAATTCAGTTTTTAATAGCTATGATGAAAAAGAGGATGATTTTTATGTCAAATGATCATACTGTTTGTGTTGCAATGTGCTGCAAATATTCCAAGGCAGGTATTGGTACTTAATATGAAAAATGATGACGACCAATAGAAAGAAAAGGTAATGACGGACATAACAGTTGTAGGGATATCAGTATCCTGTGTTATCAGCTGTTATGATACAACCATCACATCTGCATGATTCTGTAGTGATACAAGTGAAGCAGAAGCACTCCAGCTTTAATCCTGCTTCATTCAGGATTAAAGTTCGGAAGACTGTGATCTCTTGTATGGATACAGAACCATGTAGCTTATAACAGTTATGGTGTAAAAGCTCAGGTACACACTTGCACAGCAAAAGTTACCTCTCTCCTTTTAAAGCAGCTAAAATATATATTTTTCTGTCCTCTCAGAATACAGGACTGTTAGAAAGGAATCGGCATATGGGTTTTAACCTTCTGGCCATCTTTAGAACTGTGTCATACCCTCAAAACATTTAGGAAGTGCTTGGGAATAGTGGAATTGCTGGTAAATTAAGCATAAGTGGCATTATTTTCCCGCCCCCAGCCTCCAGAAGCTTTAGTGAAAACCAGCCATGCACAAATGCTGAGGTAATTAGTCTCATGGAGCTTCTTGGCTCTTTATTTTTTTTTAATCCATATAAGGGATGATTTTTCTTTAGCCATTTCACTAGGAAACCTCCAACTGAAGTCAGCATTTGTGAAGAGGCTGCCAAAATACTGCATGCCATATATAAACCTGGAATACTTTATTTAGCTTGCATCCACTTTCATATTCTCACCTGGTAAAGCTGCCCTGTCTTTTTGTTAGAAACGTAAGAGTATATTTGATAGCACTTAGAGAAATGCGGTACAAAGGAAACCCTCACTGTTGGAAATGTATCAGGGAAAATATATTAATTTTCCTTTCAGACTGTGAAGAGCAAAAAGACTTTCTTGTCAACTTTTACGCAAGAGATGAGCTCTCTTAATTTGTATAGTGGATGTGTGTGTTCCTAGAGTCTTTATGAACTTTAGGGGCATTGGAATTGGAGGCAAACTAGTTTGATTTTGTTTCCTGGTCTAAAGTTTTACAAAAAAGGTCTAAAGCTAACGTGACAAGTATGAAAAAAGATAGACTGTTATGTTATACGGAGGCATGAAATGTTAAGGTAGTTTAATAGCCAAACAACCTCTCTACTGGATTTTCAGTGGACAGGAATATTAGCTCAGCAAATGACCCAGCAATGCTTTCTTAAAACACTAGCAGAAAGGGAAGAATGTAAGAAGTGGGTGATGGGGCAGGAACTGACCCCTTGATAAGATTATTAAATAAAGTGTAGTAAAACTTAGTGACACTTTTAAGGCTGGGGAGCTGAAGCTTTAAGACTTAGGCAACAACTTTTTAGACCACTGAGCAGCATTCTAATATTATAAAAGCTTTAATCTGTCTGTCTGCCTGTCCATAATGCTTTATTCACCCTCTGATTGGCTGACAAACAGCCAATCAGAGTGCGAACAAGTGTTCAGACAGGTGGCAGCACACCGCCATGATGGTGGGGACACAGGGGATGGAGCGGGGGGTGGGGTGAGACCAGCTGGAGGTGGCAACAGAGTGGACAGAATGGGCTGCTGTCCTGGCCCCCCCGCTACCCTGCTCCCTGCAGGTGGCGATGATGGAGTTGGGGGGCAAGGCCACCGGGGCTGGCCTCACCCCCCTTTGTTCCTTGGAGGTGACGACGGTGGTGGTGCAGGGGGAAGGGGAGCAGGTTCAGGACGCCCCTTCCCCCTTCTGTGATTGCTGCCTGCAGGGCTGATGTAGCAGTGGTGCGGGGAGGAGCAGGCCCAATGCAGGGTGTGGAAAGGAGCGGGTGCGCCATGGTGGCAGTGACAGGAGGGGAGGAATGGGTGCAGGTCCAATGCGGGGTGGGGAAATGGGCCCAAGTTGGGGGAAAAGCCAGCCCGCTGCAGCGGTGTGGGGGGGGAGCAGAAGGCCCAGCCCAACACAAGCCAATGTGGCCCGGTCCCACTCCTCCCCCATCCCCTTCTCCTGCATCGGCCCCTAGCCCGTTCCTTCTGTCCTCCCGCCACTGCTGGGGTGGCCCAGGCCCGCTGCTCCCCCCCCACCGCGGTGACCTAGTGTCTCCTCACCCTCGGGCCCAGGCTTTCCCTGCATCAGGCCCACACCCCCTCTTCTCTTCTCCCTGCCACTGGCAGGGAGGAGGGGAGCAGGCCTGGACCCCGAGCAGCAGAAGGAAAGGGGGGAAGGGGCCCGGATGGTGGGGGGGGCACAGGTCTCCATCCCTGCCCACTCCCCTCCCTCCCATCATTCTTGATGGACAGTTCGCAAGTGTATACATAAAACCCACATTCCCCTCTTCTGATCTTGAGAACTAAATTTCCCAAAACACTTTACTTGAGCCTCTGGTAAGGTTGCTCCACTGATACTGCCTACAGGAGTGCTGATCTGGGAGTGTTATATGTGTGATGTGAATTTATTTGCTAATGACTGGTCAGAGACCAGCATCTTATTTCATATACCCTCCCAGTTTAGGAGAATGGTATAAGATTGCTACCAACCTACAGTACAAGTACCACTGCAAAAGAAAGGTTCCAAAGCCTGATAATAGTCCCCTGTCTTCTTTATAGCTTTGCCGTACTCCTTAACAAAGTGCTTTGGACATGAGTTACCAGGTTGATCAAGCATGATTGCAAATCTTGGAAGCTCAGAAAAGATCCATCAAGGAAGTTATGTGATTTTTTTCTCTTCTCTTTTTTAAAAAAAATGTATGGTATTATCAAAAGGGCTTAATGCCAAAAATAAATCTCAGTCTTTTCTGATTTACAGGTAAGTCAAATGGTGTGGTAAGGGTATTCTTGTGAACTAAAGAACTCACCCCACTGGGGACAGCATACTGTGAATTATTTCAGGCTTAGATTTTCTAAATAAGTAATACAATTCTTGGCCTTTTAATTTTCTTTCTGCTCCCATTACTGCCCTACAAGCCATCAGGAATAGATGGCCTCCAACTCATCTCTCTAACTTCCTGTGCCTTGGGATTCTTTTGTCTTCCTCTACAGAGACCCTACTTGATGACTTCCTTCTCACATACACGGTTTTCATGACAACAGACGACCTGTGCCAGGCATTGCTGAGACAATATCCTTCATTAATATTTACAGTTATGTATGGTTGTTGTCGTCTTTCAACAGGAGGTACAAGCTCTCCTATAGCTCCAAGAAGCATAGGATGG
>NW_017729005.1:3101442-3124704 GCF_001723915.1 Gavialis gangeticus | reverse complement strand
CTCCCATTACTGCCTTACAAGCCATCAGGAATAGATGGCCTCCAACTCATCTCTCTAACTTCCTGTGCCTTGGGATTCTTTTGTCTTCCTCTACAGAGACCCTACTTGATGACTTCCTTCTCACATACACGGTTTTCATGACAACAGACGACCTGTGCCAGGCATTGCTGAGACAATATCCTTCATTAATATTTACAGTTATGTATGGTTGTTGTCGTCTTTCAACAGGAGGTACAAGCTCTCCTATAGCTCCAAGAAGCATAGGATGGGTACATCATTCCAAGGGAATAGCCTAGTCTTCTTGCCTGCAGGTACTCAGACAGCTCTATGGATTGATTTAGACAGGGAAGAGTTCTGATTTTTGCATTTTCTCTGTTGTCTTTGGTATTAATTCAAAGCTTTGTTACAACATCAAATGTTCCTGGTCCAAGGTGCAAGGTGTTTGCATGGTGAGGGGTGGCTTATTCTACTTGCCTTCAGACTCTCACCTATAATATGTATTTGCTCAAGAACAAGAGTCTGCCTGGTCCTTGTTTTATGTTGAAAATGTTTCTTTAAATATTGATCCATTTAAGATGGCAGCTAAATGCAAGACTGAGATAGGGACTTTTTATATCTATGGTTTATGTTAGTGGTTATGGGAATATGTACTAGTTTCAAAGAGTTGCTCAGTAGAGAATACATCCAGTTTTCATAGATGTCAAAAGTAGGGAACATATTTAGTTTTGTCCCCTCCAAAGCTTAGCTGCATGCCACTACTAAGAAAAGATAGAAGGAAATACCATCTTAACAGCACATGTATTTAGACAGGAGAAAAGGTGAAATAATTTTACGAAGCCAAATAATCAAAAGCAGAGGAAGCTTAGATAGAATTTAAAAATACCTCCTTCCCCCCACCACACACAGTATTATCTCTGGGATTGTGTTGCAGGAATATTTGCCTGAGATGAATCTTTGGTTGTGACGTTCATTTTCTTGGAATTCAGGAAATAGCACAATAAATAGCAGTGCATATTTCCCACTATATCATGTCATTTAATGTGCCACAATGGGAAAATTGGAACTAAAATTTCCCAAAGTTCAAGCATGTCTAGATGTGTATTGTAGTCCAGGGCCATTACAGAGAAAGAAAGAGATTCAACCTGGAAATTGCAACTCCAGATTTAGATCCAAGTTTCCTCAAAATTGTAGAGATTTCAGATGAGGTGTTCCATTTCATTCACTCCCCTTGCTCTGATATCTGTAAAGGACATGCCCAAACACAACCCTGTAAATATATTAAGAGAACATTGGGATTGCATAGCTATGTATTAATAAGTCAAGATTTTCAGCTCTAAGGTTGAATGTACCACAAGAGCTCTAACTATATGTGTTATGATTAAAGATGTTTAATGTGATTACATATGCCAGATTCCAAATGAAAAAAAATGTCTAGTGTAGAATTCTTGTAATAGCATATGATCACATAATTGAGGACAATATTGTTATACAAAAATTTAATAGGGCAGCAAGAAAATATTGTATTTCTTTTTTACTACTTATCAGTGCAAACACCAAATCAACAGTTTTTCTCATCACATCTACAAACGCACATTTACACATGTGACATACCTGTGTACCATTATACTTGCACATTAATTTAGTTTTCATCCCTCTTATGTTTCATATTTGAATTAAATTTATTAAAATTTTGTAGAAAGTATGTCTCATCATAATTACTTAAATCACCGTTTCTTCCTTCTGCAAATATGAATGTCTTGTATATATCAAAACAACAGAGAATTTAAAGAGGAGCTAGATGAAAAGAGTAGTTAATATTCCGACTGCCTCAAAAATGGATTATACAATTTTTAAAAGAATGGTTAAAGATGTATGCCACAGGATACCAAACTCACAGAAACAGTCGGATAGCTCAAATGAAGACTCTTTTTGTTTAAGGTTTATCTCTCCGTTTTGCTGACATTTACAAAATGCCATTAAAAAATTCAAATCAAAACCTACCCACTCTGCATCTTTTTGTAATCAGCAGCTCCTAAAAATATTCACATCTGTATAATTAATAGATTTAAACATGAGATAAGGAGAAAATGTATGCTGTGTATCTTACAATGACCATTCTGTTAATCGTTTGATACAATATAGAAGCTGTTCCCATTTACATGTAAAAAACATGTTTTTCATGTTTTTTCACTTATCTCCACATGTTAAGGATTGAGTTTGAATGAACTCATAACTATAAAAAGAGATTGAGTTTAATTTTATAAGATTCTATATGAAGTATGCAAGTAAGTGATTCTTATTTTGAGGGAAGAGCAAATAGGTAAGAGGCAGAGATAAGTGCATTGTGTAAAGTAGGGATTTTTCCCATTGCTATTACTACCGTATCTATTTGAATATAAGATGACCCTGATTATTGGGGGAACCATCCCCCAATAATTAGATTCTATATCTGGAAAATGTGTAAATTTGTTATAATTTCTGGATATAGAATCTAATTATTGGAGGGTTGCCTTGATTTGTCTCCCTCCCACTGCTACAGCAGGGAAAATAAACCTGGGGTGGTCAGGTAGCCCTTTCATTCTCTGCTTCTCAATTTCTTCCCCCTATAGCCTCTTCCCATCCCCCCACCCCCCTTTACTGTCAGATTCCTGCTCTTCCTAAGCACATGACATGGAAGTGAGGGGCAAATTCAGAAACACTGACTTGGAAATAAACATGCTTGTAGCAATTCAGTTAATTCAGAATTGATGCATGTTATTCTTTTTGAGACTGCTACAATTTTTAGCACAGGTATTCCTTAAACACACTTTTAAGTGGCACTTTTACACCTACTTATATGTAGTACAAACTATGTGTGAGATTAGTCCAAAGACAAAAGGTTCACGATCTAGCATATAGTTCATTGGGCTGGGCCTCAGCAGAGTCTAAAGCATTTCAAACCATGGTGACCCCATAGCTCTGCACTGCTCAGTATATGTGTTTACTCCCCACAAAGGATCCATGTGCTAATTAGCCAATCACTGGAACTGGTTGTTTTTGTCATAAGTCCTGGGATCTTCCAAAAAATGTACATGTAGATGAGGTATAGAGCAACCTGGTCTGGCTTCACCTCATGGAGGGTGGGGCCACACTAATTACATGTAACAGGCTGAGAGAGGGAATGACAGAGAAATCCTGGGTGAACTGTTTGGGGCCCTGTTTGGTGCTGTTTGAATCACAGAACCATAAAAAATTACAATTGGAAGGGACCTCAGGAGGTCATCTCATCCAACCCCCTGCTCAAAGTAGGACAACCCCAAGTAGATCATCCCAGCCAGGGCTTTGTGAAGCCGGGTCTTAAAAACCTTCAAGGATGGAGATTCTACCACCTTTCTAGGTAACCTGTTTTAGTGCTTCACCACCCTCCTAGGGAAGAAGTTTTTTCTAATATCCAACCTAAACCTCCCTTTCTGCAACTTGAGACCATTGCTCCTTGTTCTGTCATCTGTCACCACTGAGAACAGTCTAGCTCCATCCTCTTTGGAACCACCCTTTAGTAGTTAAAGACTGCTATCAAATCCATCTCAATCTTCTCTTCTCCAAACTAAATAAGCGCAGTTCCCTCAGCCTCTCCTCGTAAGTCATGTGCCCCAACCCCCTAAATGTTTTCATTCCCCTCTGCTGGACTCTCTCCATATTGTCCACATCCTTTCTTTAGTGGTGGGCCCAAAACTAAACACAGTACTTTAGATGTGGCCTCACCAGTGCAGAACAGAGGGGAATAATTACTTTCATTGATCTGCTAGCAGTGCTTCTACTAATGCAGCCCAGTATGTTGTTAGCCTTCTTGGCAACAAGGGCATACTGTTGACTCATATCCAGCTTATTGTCCACTGTAACTCCCAGATCCTTTTCTGCAGAGCTCCTACTTAGCCAGTTGGTCCCAAGCCTGTAGTGGTACATGGGATTATTGTTTCCTAAGTGCAGGACTTTGCATTAGTCCTTGTTGAACCTTGTGAGATTTCTTGTGGTCCAATCCTCCAATTTGTCTAGGTCACTCTGAATCCTAACCCTACCCTCCAGTGTATCTACTACACCCCCCAGCTTGGTGTCATCTGTGAACTTGCTGCGGGTGCAATCCATTCCATCTTCCAGATCGTTAATGAAAATATTGTACAAAACCAGCCCCAGAACCAGCCCCTGGGACACTCTACTTGATACCAGCTGTCAATTAGACCTTGAGCCATTGATTGCTACTCATTAAGCCCAATGATCCAGCCCAATGCATTCATCCAACTTATACTTTGTCAGCTTGCTTGCAAGAATGCTGTGGGAGACCATATCAAAAGCCTTGCTGAAGTCAAGGTATGTCATGTTCATTGCTTTCCCCACCTCTACAAAGACAGTTGTCTCATTATAGAAGGCAATCGGGTTGGTCAGGCATGAGTTGTCCTTGGTGAATCCATGCTGAGCATCTCCAAGTGCTTAAAAATGGATTTCTTGATGACCTGCTGCATGCTTTTTCCGGAGACTAAGGTGAGGCTGATTGGTCTGTAGTTCCCTGGATTCTTCTTCTTCCCTTCCTTAAAGGTGGGCACTATATTTACCCTTTTCCAGTCGTCCAAGAGCTCCCCCCAGTCACTATGAGTTTTCAAAGATACTGGCCAGTAGCTCTACAATCACATCAGCCAACTCTCTCAGTACCCTTGGATGCATCATATGTGGTCCCATGAACTTGTACACAGCCAGCTTTTCTAAATAGTCCCTAACCTGTTCTTTCACCACTGTTGGCAACTAACCTTCTCCCCAGACTGCACTGTCTGGTGCAGTAGTCTGGGAGCTGGCCTTGCCTGTGAAGACCAAGGTAAAAGAGGTACTGAGTACTTCAGCCATTTCCTCATTATCTGCCCCTAAGTTGCCTCCCCCATTCATTAAAGAACCCACACTTTCCTTTACCTTCCTCTTGTTGCTAACATACTTGTAAAAACCCTTCTTGTCACCCTTCATGTTCCTTGCTAGCTGCAACTGCAGTTGCATATTGGCCTTCCTGATTTCATCCCTGCATGCCTGAGCAATATTCTTATACTTCTCCCAAATTATCTGTCCAAACCCCTTGTAAGCTTCCTTTTTGTGTTTAAGCTCACCAAAGTGTTTTCTGCTAAGCCAAACTGGTCACCTGCCATATTTGCTTTTCTTCCTGCAATGTTTACCAGACATTCAAGGCTGGTGAAGAAACCAGAATAATTGGAAATGGAAAAGAAAGGCATAGCTCAGCTGTGGGAATGAAGAGGAAGTCAAAATGTGTTTAGTGCAGTGGCTCACCCTGACTTAAAAGGAGTCAGCATTATGGGGGGCTGAGCACAATCGGAATTACCATATATCTTATTCAGATGGGTTGTGCTAGCCTATCCTTGTGGTAGGGTCATGTCAGTAGGTTTGCTCAATATGGGACCTGTGTTTTATAGTCTTGTTTGGTGCTGGCTGCATTTAATCAGCTTCATAGTTAGTTTCCATTACTAAGCACATGCTGGGTTTAGGAGCAGTTTAATGATAGACAGTGTATTTAATGAGGTTTCCATGTATGCAAATGTAAAACTAGGAGCTTTTTTTCTCCATGTTGACGTGTGGGGGTTCATCTTATAATTGAGTAAATATGCTACCTTGGAAGTAGATAAAAATGTTGACAATTGAACCTATTGTTTTTGTAACAATGTCTTCTTTCTGCTAATCACCTAATACGGGAGCAGAAAACCTTCCTACATTCAAAATTTCTTATTTGCTTTTAATGATGCATTGTCCTGCTTTGTACAATAATTCACATTGACATCTTCATGCAATAGAGTGGTTCATTCCAAATTCTATAGAAAAGTCATGACTCATCATTGTGTAATTCCTTCTAAATTGGTTTTCCTTTTATAGAATTGTCTCCTTAATCCATAAGGGGAAAAAGTATATTCTGGTAGCACAGACGCTGAACTGGCATTTTTATTACTGTACATTTCATTCCTAAAAGCTGAAAACCCTGTTTGAGCTCCTAATCTGAACAAGATAAGGCGCTTAAGACTATAGGGTATAGAGAAATATCCGTCACTTGCAGAGGAATGTTCAAGATGACGTAACAGGTCTTTTCTGTCTCTTAATGTCTAAGTTTCAGTGACACATCAGGTTTTTGTTCCTTAACTTATTGTACCTATTGTGCTAAGAACCTTCAAGGCAAAGAAGAAAACTCGGATGTTCCCTGTAGAAAACGAAAAGTCTTGCATTTGGTGTCTCAGTGGACTTCTCTCTACAAAGACTGGTTGCATGAAGATGAACATTTAAAACAATTTTTAAAGGTATTGCAATATTGATAAACGTTGCTGTTTGAATAATAGGTTTGTGAGTCTTAAAGCCCAAATTTAAAGAAAAACACAGAAATATAAAGCGTAAAATACCTTATCCATTAATTTTCTTTATACCAGTCCAATGATTTCCATTTCAGTCCTCTGTCAGTGCTTTAGGGATAGTTTGTTGAGATTTAGAAATTTGTTGTGTGATGCCCTGAAAATAAACACTAAATCCAAACACCAAATTTAGTATAAGTGTCTATATAAGTCTACTGGTCGTCTGAAGGAAGAAAATGGACAGGTAAGGAAACTTCTTAAGTATATCGATCATCTTTGTTAGTCCAGAACCTCCAGAAATCTGTATCCCAAATAACAAAGTCTGTGACAGCATTATGTTGTCCTTTCTCCAAGTCCTGCCTCAGCCAAAACCTGAAAACCTACTCTGTAGTCGAGGGGTGGCCAACCTGTGACACAGGTGCCACAAGAGGCATGGGCAGTCTATGGCATGCAGACGATTGGGGAAGGGACAGACAGCACAGTAGCAGAGAGGCCAGGGAATAGAAATAGGAGCATCCGATCAGGCAGGGAGCACAGAGCAGAAAGCGGAAAGCAGAGCAGTTGCTTGGGCAGGGAACAGAAAGCAGAGCAGCAGATCAGGCAGGGGAAAGTGTGCCATCTGGGGACAGTAGAGGATTAATTTGACGGCATGCCTGCCAGAAAGGTTGGCCCCTACTGCTGCAGTATATGTCAGATACAAATAAATAATCCAATGGCTACATTATGCATTTCTAGGAAATAAAACTGCACTTGCTTACAAGCAAGGAACTCTATTGACCTCTCTGAATGAATTCATTCTAAATGCAAAGGTACCTTGCTTGCAACTAAAATCAGACTGCTCAGATCTTTTTGTTTCCAGCTTCTGGTAGAGGGAGGCAATTCTCTTGGAAAAGTGCCTCAGATCCCTCTCTTTTCCTAATGAACAACTCTTTACCCTTACTGGGGCACCTTCTTTGTCATGTGTGGTTCACGTCTGGTAATCTTAAGAACTTTCAGAGGCAGTTTCAGGCTTCTCTGCTGCTTGAATACCTTGTGGCTGGTGCACTGCATATGGATGCAGGGATTCTGGGGCTCCTGCCCAGGGGCATCACATGTGTAATACCATACTAGAAGTTGGGTTCAGTTATATCAGTAGTGCTCAACCTCTGGCCTGTGGAGATGTCTCACTTTGCCTGTGGGACTCCCTAGTAGGCCTGTGCGAAGCAGCTAGTATTCTCTTCGGATTTGGATTCAGCTGATTTGGGGGACAGTGATTCAATTCGGTGATTCAGATCACTGTCCTGAATTGATGTGGCCACCACCGAATCAGCTGAATCTCTGAATCAAACAGGCCTCACCCCCTCCACCCATTCTTCCAGCCCCGTCAATGGCTGCCCCATCCGACCCCAGTGTCCTGGCTCTTTAAAAAAAAAAAAAAAACAAACAAAAAAACCCCCACACTCACTGGCTCCTGCCAGGCTGGGTGGGGTGGGGAAGGGAGGGGTGATCCCCGCTGACCCGTGCTGCGTGGGGGGCTCTGCCACAAACCCCCAGAAGCCTGGATGGCTGCTGCAGCAGCCAGTGAGTGTAGGGTTTGGGGTTTGTTTTTTTTTTTTTAAAGAGCTGGGATGCTGGGGCTGGGCAGGGCAGCCATTGATGGGGCTGGGAGAGTGGGCAGGGGTCGGAAGGTGCTCAGGGGACCTGGGGGAGCAGGCAGGGGATTTGGCCTGGTGGGGGTCCCCTCCCCCTCCCTCCATTGCCCTCCTTCCTCCACCTCTTACTTACCAGCACAGAGTCTGGGTCCAGCTTCCAGCGGCGGTGAGCGGGGTCTGCCCAAATCTCCGTATCTTTTCCAAATCAATTTTGACCTTTTTATTGGTCTCCCAATTCGACTTGGAGATTCAGCCACTGAATCGGGCTGAATCTCCTCTGAATTGAATCAGCACCTGAAGCTTCACACAGCCTTACTCCCTCAGGGCTGGACATTTATCAGCAAAGGAGCAGTGACAGTGTTGATTGCTGCAGCCAATGCCAGAGTCACAGCATTTAGTACTACCACCATTCACTCACCACCGAGTTCCTGGACATGTGGGGAGCCTCAGTCTGGAATGATGTGTCCCTGCATGTTGGATTGTGCCAGTGCATGGGGTTGTTCTGCAGCTGGATCTGACGTGGGGCTGGGTTGGAGTGCTTAATCACACTCGCAAACTTCTCCCATGCTCCAGCCCTTCGCTAGATCAAGTCTGAGGACCTCCTCTGCCCCACAAAATGGCCCACAGACTGGCCCAGCGCTTGCAAGACTGAATAGGTTGAGCACCATTAAAACATATCAATTGCATACTGAAGTTTTGCTAAATTTATTCATATATAAATTTATAAAGACAGCACCTGCCTTTTAGTGCAGTCTTTGTATGTGGTATGCAATTTGGTCCCCAATCCCTGATTGTGGCCTCTAGGTACTACTATAATAAAAATAGTAATAACAATAATAACAACAGCTACAATAATAACAACAGTAATAATGTTTATATGACTTAAATTGCACCTACAAAAAACAGTGCCTGAAATTTGAAATCTAAAATTTATTTGTAGCACATTTTGTGGATATGTAAGTGGAAGCCTGACTAAAAGTGGGCAGATAATTAGGTCTTCAGCATATGATTTCCATTTGTTGGCAAGGGGGAGCTATATCTAAACCTCTGGACCTATAAGCATATAAGCCTCCATGGCTCACTAAAAACATCTGGGAATGTCTCCTTGCCAAAAAGGAGGCTTAGGAAATGGAAAGGAGGGGTCATCACTAAGGAGGACTATTCAGCAGTTGCTCAGGGATGTAGGGGGATGGTTAGGAAGGCCAAGGCAGAGATGGAACAGGGACTGGCTTCCCGGATTAAGGACAACAAGAAGTCCTTTTTTAAGTACATAGGGAGAAGAAAGAAGGCCCCAGGAAATGTGGGGCCCTTGCAGGACAAGACGGGGAATCTGGTTGTCACGCCAGACGACAAAGCCAACATATTTAATAACTTCTTTGCCTCTGTCTTCCTCAGTAAGGACCAGAACTGCCACCTCCCTGCTGGGCCCCCTTTGGGCCCCGGGGGAGGCTCACCTGGGCCTAGAGTGAGTGAGGATTTAGTTAGGGAGCTTCTGGAGGGGCTGGACGTTTTTAAGTCAGCCGGCCCGGATGATCTTCACCCTAGAGTCCTAAAGGAACTGGCTGGGGTCATTGCAAGTCCCCTGGCACGGCTTTATGAACACTCGTGGTGCTCTGGAGAGGTGCCGGAGGACTGGAAGAGGGCCAACGTGGTTCCCATCTTCAAAAAGGGGAGGAAAGAGGACCCGGGGAACTACAGGCCAGTCAGCCTTACCTCGATCCTGGGCAAGCTGTTCGAGAAAATTATTCTGGCACACATCCAGGAGGGGCCAGCAGGGAACTGCATGCTCAGGGGCAACCAGCACGGGTTCATCAGCGGCAGGTCCTGTCAGACCAACCTGGTGGCCTTTTACGACCAGGTCACTAAATCATTGGATGCAGGGGTGGCAGTGGATATAGTTTTCCTAGACTTCAGGAAGGCTTTTGATACTGTCTCTCACCCCATTCTCATTAGGAAGCTGGGGGACTGTGGCGTAGACACCCATACAGTCCAATGGGTCGCCAACTGGTTAGAGAGTCGCACCCAGAGGGTGGTAGTGGATGGGTCCTTCTCGACCTGGAAGGACGTGGGAAGTGGGGTCCCACAGGGCTCGGTCCTTGGGCCCGCACTGTTCAATATCTTCATCAGTGATTTGGATGAGGGGGTGCAAAGCACCCTGTTCAAGTTTGCTGATGACACTAAGATGTGGGGGGATGTGGGCACAATAGAGGGGAGCAACAGGCTACAGTTAGACCTAGATAGGTTACAAGGATGGGCGGAGGAGAACAGGATGGGGTTTAACACAGACAAGTGTAAGGTGATGCACCTGGGGAGGAACAATCGGCACCACACATACAGGCTGGGGAACTCCCCTCTTGTCAGCACGGAGGTGGAAAAGGATCTGGGAGTCATTATTGACTCCAAGATGAACATGAGTCGGCAATGTGGGGAGGCGGCTAGGAAGGCCAACTGCACCTTGTCGTGCATCCACAGATGCATCTCGAGCAGGTCCAAGGAGGTGATCCTCCCCCTCTATGCGGCACTGGTCAGGCCGCAGCTGGAGTACTGCGTCCAGTTCTGGGCGCCGCACTTTAAGAGGGATGTGGACAGCATCGAGAGGGTCCAGAGGAGGGCCACTCGTATGATCAAGGGACAGCAGGGTAGGTCCTATGAGGAAAGGTTGCGGGACCTGAACCTGTTCAGCCTTCAAAAGAGAAGGCTGAGGGGGGATCTTGTGGCCTGTTATAAACTGGTTAGGGGGGATCAGCAGGCGCTGGGGGAGTCCCTGTTCCCCCGAGCGCCGCAAGGAGTGACCAGGAACAATGGTCACAAGCTGGCGGAGGGAAGGTTTAAGTTGGACATCAGGAGGCGCTACTTCACGGTCAGGGCGGCTAGAGTCTGGAACCAGCTTCCAAGTGAGGTGGTGCAGGCTCCCACCCTGGGGGTTTTTAAGAGGAGGTTGGATGACCACCTTACTGGGGTCATTTGACCCCAGTGCTCTTCCTGCCATGGCAGGGGGTCGGACTAGATGATCTGCTCAGGTCCCTTCCGACCCTAGAAACTATGAAACTATATAGATGATCAAAGAGATACTGTTTACTGTAATGATTTCAGGCATCAAAGCCAATATAATTTGTTTACCTTTATATCTGAAGGCAAGTGTCTTGTATAATTAGCTGAAGTTCTCAAAGGAGTTTGAATAATGATATGAAGGAAGTTGAAAAAGGAAGAATAGAAGATTTATTTGTTCATTAATTTAAGACTATGATCATTCTGTTATTTGTGTATGAGAGAGTTTGGGGCTGATATAATTTAGTTTATGCAAATGCAAAAAGCAAATCATAAAATCCCTAACTTTAATAGGGATGTTATTGTTTTGATGGATGATGGACAGTGTGATTTTATCTTCATGCTTAATAATATATCCTTATCAGCCAAACCGGTATGGATATGGCATATTCCAGATACTTAAATGGAAACGTGCTGTATTTTTATAGGATAATTTTAGATTTGATGCAAGCTGTTCCTATAATGTACACAATATTAATGTTTCAGTCATTATATGTTTGTTAATCTTGGTTTCATGTTGTAGACAATATACAGGAATGTGTTAGATGATGTGTATGAATATCCCATACTTGAGAAGGAACTGAAAGAATTTCAAAAGATACTTGGAATGCATCGTCGTCAGTAAGTAATGCTTTTTTGGTTAGTCCTTCTTTATGTATTGTTTTGTAATTTTATAGCACTTGAGGAAAAGCCAAAAGATTAAATAAAGCATCTCCAATACAAGATAATAGACATTTCTGTTTGCAGAAATAATCTTTGTTTTTACATGAGGCAAGTCAGTCCATCTTTTCTCACATTGGTTGGGTAGTCTGTTTCTCCACAATTGCTCCCATTGATTTCAGTGAGATATCTTGCAGACTAAAGTTGAGTAACCTGGAAAAATTTGCGTGTGAACTAGTAATCTATGATTTTAAGTGACGGTATATACTACGGTATAAAATGTATAGTGTTATGTGCAGTGGGAGGGGCTTTGACTGACAAGTGCTTATTGCTACAAGTGATTCTTATAGCAAGCCTCTACAGCATCAAACTAGACCATGACATTCATTTCCACCTCAGATTATGTGACTACATGCATGGTTTTAATAATGTAAAAGCAAATAGTTAGTTACTCTTGTCAGTTAAGAAAGTTCTGTTTTGCAATCACCCAGTCCTTGGAATTTTCATAATTCCATGTAATTAGAAGAGGCCTGCACCATAGCTTCCATTCAAAATGTGTGCAGTCAGTGGCTATATGGAATATCCTAATCTTCCCAGGATTTGTTACATTCCTGTAATTGGGTATGCTTGGTAAGTTGGTATCAGCGGGCATTTTTACACATGTAAGTGCCGCAATGCCGAGCACTTTGAAAAGTGCCTGTTGCTGCACCACACGCAGGTGTATAAGTGGTGAAATGCATGCAAGCACTGAGAAAATGGTGGTGGTGCACGTAGGTATTTTAGTTCAATAGTGCATTGCCACCATTTTCTGAGTGCTGACATGCATTCGCTGCTTATACAACTGCACGTGGTACAGCACAGTTTGCATCAGCTTGTGGGTGGAGTAGACTTAAGTAATCAAATCTGCTCCAAAGCAGCGGATCTCCAGCATGTCACGGGACAAAAAGGTATGTGTATAAATTCGCAGTAGGTCTGAGGTTGCCTAATGGGCTTTTCTACCCATGGAGTTATTCAGAAACAGCCTAAATATCTGCACTTGCAGATACCATTATTTCAGAAAAAGAGCAACCTGGTTCTATTCAGCCTGATCTGGGAGGAAGTATTAGCAAAGAATAGTGTCCACATGGAATAATACAAGAATGGCTGGTCCTGAATAAGTTCAAGTACAGACAAGCCTGTCATGAATATGAGTGCCTGAGGTTAAGGGAGATTAACTTACACTATTTTACGCATCAATTCTCATCCTGGCCCAAAAAGTCAGGGACAGAAATGGAAATGAGTCTCAGAACTCCTGGCACCTAGTGTGACTGAGCTGACCCCGGGACCTGCTTTTTCCTGTGCTTGCACATTAAAGTGTAAATATTTCTTGCAAACCAAATTATCAAGAACTCTGCATGTACTTATTTGGACAGGTGATACTTTTTGTCATTAAAAAGAGCCAGGATATCACCTGATGTAAATCAGCATGATACCATTAGCTTAATTTTTTACCAACTGAAGATCTGGGCCTGAGGCTTCTAGTGCAGCAGTTTAGGGATGTTCCTATGAAATGCTTACTATTTTTAGGTATTTGGCTTCCACTGAAGGAGTTTTGCACTCAGTAGTGACTATGTGATGCTATAAATTCTCTGATGGCTGTAATTGCTTTTTCTCATCTTTGGAAAGAAAGTAATTTGAATTCTCCCTTTTGTTTCAGCACTGTAGATGAATATTCGCCTCATAGAAAGGTAATGCAGAGCTCATATATCTTATTAGCATAGTAGCTTAGAACCTCCACTCCCCTCACCTAGCTCTTCTCCTTAATTAAAAATGACTAGTAACTAAAAACATTACAGGACCCATCATTGAGTCTAGACCTACAATGTTGCTAAAAGGCTTTTGTTTTCCTGCCAGCGGAGCTCTGGTTTCAGCCATGTGGGTTAACCAAATGTGGCTGCAATATTATCATTTGGAGAAGTCAGAATTCAATAAGAGCCAGCAGCATGCCCCTGCCTAGCTGGATAAATACAAGTTTGAATTCAAGTAGACCTTGGCAAACAAATGTGAGCAAAGACATTGACTGCTGATGTCAAGTAGTCAATCAAAGTAAAGGGGCTTGTGGCGTGACAGGGACACAGCAAGAAAGAAACATGCATTTGTGCCTATTTAACTAGAGGGAAGAGATATAAAAGGGGATGTCAACATAAGAGTTACATGGAAACAAATTGCTTTGCTCATGAAATTCACCAGATGGAAGCTGAAGTGTGTAATACGCTTAAAAATGTTACTGTGGAAGTGTAGAAGGCAGAAAATGAGATTGTAGTGAAATTGCTACGTAGGCCAATTGACTAGTTATTTAGGACAGTTTGTAAGAGATGAACTATGAACGTGATTACAGAGTCCCCTGAAATGTGCACATTGCTGAGCCTAGACATGTCTCACTTCCTCAGAATTCCCCATCTCTGTTATTAAACAAGGCAACTCCCAGTTCACTTATCCAAGAATGGATGGGTGGATTTCCTACAAAAATGTTTTGGCCAGATTTACATAAGACATGGTACACGTGGTTATTGCTTTTTGAAGGGCGGGAGCACATACATTCATTGTTCTTTTTTTTTTTTCCCACCCCCTCATAGAATAAAGCCTTTTTCCACCAATTCAGTCTCAAAGAGAACTGGCTCCAGCACAGAGGAACTGTGAATGAAACAGAGGAAAGTAAGTATGATTTAAGGGTAGTGGAGGGAAAGCTCAGTACAGCGCCTCTAAACATTGGTACAAGTCTGTTTCTACAAAAAGCTTGCCCTTAAGGTATATTTTCAATTACAAACTCACAGCTTTTGAACAAGAACCTAGAGCCACAAGGAAAGAAAGATCTGATGATGCAAGAATGTGTTTTTTTCTCATGATTTATGTAGGGCTTCATCAGTAAAATGAAGTCTCAGGGGCTCTTTTATTTTATTTTAGCATCAATTCCTCCAGTGTGTGGCTCTCAGTGGTAGAAGAGTGGATCCTATTTCCTGGCCTCAGTTACCTGACATACAGGCAGCTTGCAAAAGATTAATGCCCTTGTCACATGAGATGGGTCAAAATCTACTGATTTCCAGTAGCCACTGTTATAACCTTCTCTCTTCCAACACTGCAGATGGAATGCAATATGCCACTTCCTTTTAATGTCATCCATTATGAAATGCAATTCACTTTCATTGCTGGTAATGCAGTAATAAAGTGAAACAGCCACAATCCTATAATGCATTGGCAGTTTTAAGGGAAGGAGGGGGGAGAGAGGACTGGTGTTAACTGGAGCATAGGCAGAGACACTAAGAGTCATGCACTCAAACAGAGAGAAACCTGAGAGACTGTCTACTTGGGACCTTCTCACTTAAATAAATCACTCCTAAGTATATACCGCTAGTTCATAGATTCATAGATTCTAGGGTTGAAAGAGACCTCAGTGGGGCATCTAGTCCGACCCTGTGCCCCGGTAGGCAAGAAAAGGGTCACCAAACCTGGGATCATGTGATTCCAGCCAGGTGCCTGTCAGATCATGGGCAAGTAATGACCATGATAACTATCTTTTAAATATTAAGGGGAGTATTTTTCTGTCATGCACTCAAAGGTTACCCTGCGTTATCCACCTTCAGTCTTTTGGACTGTCATATAGGTTTACTGGTGTTTCAAATTGTTAAAAAGACTGAATGCAATCCTCGCTCCTGTTCTGGCCCCTTTATGACATAAAAATCCTGGAGTGGTGCCAAGCGACCCTGAGAGCTCCACTTCTGTCTTCTCTCTATCAGAATAGGAACTGAGTCAGAGAGCCATAAGTGCTCCTCCTCAGGGCCTTAGTGCACTCAGTATGTCAGGGGCAGAATGGGTCTGTTGTCCCATGGGTCAAGCAGTAGACAAAATATAGTGATACGGAGTTTTTAGGTAGCTCTTTGAGCACTAGGGCAGCTCAAAGAGGCTGCTGCTATGACTGGTAGACCTCTAGTGCAGTCTGTAACATGCTGTAGGTCTCAGCCCTGGGAGAGTCCAGGATTTTGGTGGGAGATGGGGGTGTTGGGGGAGATGCCAAAGTGGCTGAAAGGCAAATTAGTTCACATCTCCCTTCCTCTGGTTCTAAGTGTTATTCTGCACCTCTGAATTTCAGGAATCTGTGGTTCATGGCAATAATGATCACAGATCTGATATTTATAACAATTTGGGGAAAGGGAATTTCAGCAGGCTGTAAAACTGATAGTGCTTGAGCAACTGACCTCCAGCCACTCCAATTTCATTTAAAACAAGGGACATGTATGCCAGTTTTTTTCTTTTTGTTATTGTGAGGTTTTTTAATAATGCCTTTGCTGTTGTTTTCCCCTCCCTAAACAGCTGAAAAGCCTGGAAGAAAGGAGGTCATTTCAGCCAAAAGGAAAACCAGTGGTTTTCCTAGTGAACATTGTAGGCAGGTCATATCTTACTCCTCAGAAAGAAACAGAAACCAAGTATTTCTGTTAGTTCCTTTTATTCTTTCATAGTTGGTAGTCCAACATGCAGTCTGACACATGTACCTTTTCATGACTTTCATCCATTCTGAGAGGAGATGCTGCCCACAGGCTGAACACCTCATTTACTGTCTGTCAACACACACAGGCTAGCATGAAGTCTTAAATCAACTGACAAGGGATTTTTTTTAAAGCCTAAGGTTTCTTCTCCTCCTCCATCTCTTTTTTGCTTCACTTAAAAACAAATACCAATAGGGATGTTTCTCTGTTAAACAATGCATACAGGCCTGTCCCACAAACCTTTTGACTTTAAAAACCTTGTATTACTATATACAGTACTAGATGACACTAGTGAGCCACTGTAGCCTAAAGATGAAGAAATCTCATTTCTGAAGGAAAGAATGGATTGTTTCCCTTTTTTCTGTTGCAGCCTGTCTGCAGGAAAAAAAGATTAAATTGTAGGTAAATGAAATGTTTAATGAAGTGAGTACAAAATAAGACCCCTCTGGTGGTGATCTCATTGACAGATGCTGTCAGTTTTGAGATACTGATTATACATGTCTGCTGCCAGGTTTACTTTCTTATATTCTACCACATGCCTAGGTAAGATTAGCGCTGTGAAAAACTAGAAAGCTGAAATTCTGTGAAAGCTCATTATTTTTGTAGCAGAAACAAAGACTGAACCAATACATGGGCATCATTTTAGGGTCTGTTACTGAGAGTTCTGAGTGGCTAAATCTCTTATTTTGCTCAATGTTCAGTAATAAACCCTAAAGTTTAGTCTTTGTTTCCACTACAGAAATAATCTCATTTGGAAGTTCTAGCCTTGTGATGCTTCCAAATCTGTCCCTTACAGAAGAGATGTAGGTGATCCAGGAAGGATTGTTATTTAAACTAATTGTAATGCTGACAGTATGTGCAATGGTAATGTGAAGGTTTTTGATGGCTATCATACAAACTGGTTGGTTGAATGGATGGATTAATGAAGACTTTAGAGAGTCACCCTGAGAATCCTATTTTAGCATGATGAGCAACTTGGAGGATATGAAGTATAGAGGAAGAATTGTGATTCTTCTGATCCTGAAAGGAAGTAAGCAAAAAAAAAAAAAAAAAAAGAAAAAAAAAAAAAAAAAAAGAAAAAAAAAAAAAAAAAAAGAAAAAAAAAAAAAAAAAAAGAAAAAAAAAAAAAAAAAAAGAAAAAAAAAAAAAAAAAAAAAAAAAAAAAAAGTAAAAACTAGGAGAGCTTGCAAACAAGAGAGAGGAAGAAGAAACCAGTTTCATAATTAAAATGTTAGAGAGTGCTTGCTCTATAGTAAACCCCTGCAATAAAATTTAACTGTATGTTGGTGAAACACCGCACTATCTTTTATTATGTCTCTGTGATTTCCCAGGGAGAGGAGGAGGGCAAAGGAAAAATGATGATATTTGTAAGAGTTTTTGGTGTGCCTGTAGGTCAGTGTACAGCAGTAGTAGCTCCTGCTGTCAAAGATTATTGTCAAATGCAGTCACAGCCAAGGCACTGCCACTATCTTATTTATCAAATTCTTCCACCTCTCCTGTTAATGAGTGCCTTTATTTACTTGCAGACATTTTTTCTTCTTTTTCAGTTTTCTGCCGTATCTACATAACAGAACATTCCTATGTCAGTGTGAAAACTAAAGTATCTGCTTCAGCTCAGGAAATACTGAAAATTGTAGCAGAAAAGATCCAGCATGCAGAGGAGGATCTGGCTCTAGTTGTCATCACATTCTCTGGTGGTAAATAATTTTCATTCATCTGAATCCTAACCTTTTACTTATTCATCTAAAAAAAGATGGTTGACATTTTCTGGCACAAAAATATAGCTGTTCCCTATGAGTCCACAGCTGGATGACCGTAGTAACAATAAGGAGCTGCTTACTAGAGATTGGTTTCCATGACAACAGCTAATTCTTGGATTCTGTTGGATACTGCATTTTTTTCTCCCTAGGACTGGAGCGCAAAGGACTTCCAGTGTTTAGAAATATGTAATAAGGCTTTCCTGCAGATAAGCTCCTAATTTCATGTTTGAATTAATTTGGGGAGGCACTGAGGTACTGCTTGCTTTAAAAAGAGGACAAAGAGCATTGTGTGCCACAGTGACTCCTTCGTTTGACAGGATAAGTAATGACTATTCTATAGTGGGAAGAATTTGTGAAATATTGATATCCAAATCAATCCATAGGATGTTTTCTCTGATGTGAGGCTAGTTTATAACTTGATAGCAATGGGAAAGGGGGAGTTGAGGGTTGATGTATTATTTTAGTCTTAATAACAAAGAGGGGTTATTGTCTCTTTTAAATAAGCTTCTGCCTGTGATCTCTATTTTAGGGACCTTCCTGGCTCCATCCTTTTTTCTGGTGTCTATCAGGTCTCCAGGTCTTTGTAAAGCTGTTTGGCTTCATTGTCTTATCCTCATACGGTCATTGAATACAAAGGAGGCATTTTAACTACATACAAAAAAAAAGGCTGAAGCCATACAAAAAGGCTAATGAGAAGATTAAAACTGATGGGTCAGATTGTCCACAGATATAAACTGGCATAGCTTCCTTGAAGCTGAGCTTTGGACCCCATGTACACAATATGCTTCTTATTTTTCTATGAAGCTAATAAAATTCACACCAAATATTGGCACTTCTATTTATATATCTGATTTGACAGTGAAATGCCAAGCTCTCTATGTGGAACCCAAATAAACTGTCTTCAGGGCCAGCTTCCTGTCCTACAAGTGTAGAGCCTGGATCGAAGCAACCATGCTGCAGTGTCCCAGTAGGAGATGTGGCCAGGGACTCCACTGAATTTACAGACAAAACTTGCCTTAGTCCTGCATGTACTCAGGCCTACCTTCAGGGCTTTCTCAGCACTGCAAAACCACGGTGATTCTACTTCTTTTCCAGTCTTGTTGGGCAGCTATCTAGGAGGGAGGCTAGATTTGCTGCTAAATAAGTGTTTGGATAGCTGTCCAGCTAGCCCCAATTGCTGAAGAAAATTAACAGTTCATAAGCAAACAGTTTAGAAAGCCAAGGACTTTCTCAAGCATATATGTGGAGAGGAATCACTAGGATGATAACTACCCCTTGTCTGTTAAATTTAAAAAATAATTAAAACTTAACAATGGGAATATAATTTGTCCATTAATATAAGTAAAAAATTGTTACTCATTAATGTGGAATGAATTAATCAGATGTACCAGAAATAAGCTGCCCTGATTGCTGTATGTTGTCAGCAATGTGATCTATATATGCATTTATGTAATGAAATTTGCATGAGCTAGAGATGTGCTGCATCTTTTACTGGTGGCAGCAATATAAGCATTAACGAGTAAATGTAAATTGTATCAAACTACTTAATAAACAAAGCAGGATGTTTTTCATACAAAATTACCTTGCAGAGGCAAGGTGTGGGGTGGTGGAGAACACATCTTATAACTGGTGGTTCAAGTAGCATCAGATACTAACGTGTACAAGTGGTCAGCCTAGATAGCCATGATGGATGCCCTTCTGACCTTGCCACTTGTAAATCTATGAAACCCCCTCTGCATCCTCATCATTTATGGACCATGGGAAGTATAAAGTTGTCTGCATTGCCTTCATTGTACCCATAACTCTTGCAGCTCTGTGCTAAGACAGTAATTATGATCAATTTTATACTTCAGGTCTTCAGCTTGTGACCTCTAGGGGTCAGGAAGGAAGGTTTTTCCCCCTGATGCACAGTTAGTCAGAGATATTCTGGTGTTTTTGCTTTTATTTTCTGGGGGTGTGGCTTGCCTGCAGGGATCATCTGGATACTTGATGCCTCTAGCACACAACAGTTTAGTCTACTGAGAATTGAAATTTTTCAGTCTTACTAACCTACCTGGAATATATAGCAGAGTACTATGATGAAATTGAAAGGCTTGTGGATATACAGGAATTTGGACTAGATTTAGTTGCTTCTATTCTTGAAATCCATAAAAGCTAAACAAAAGACACTTCACAGACTTCATTATTTCATGGACTTGGAAAATTCTGTGCATCCCTAATGCAGTTGCACAGAAATGCTGCCTTGATTGTATTTGCTGGATGCTATTTGAACAACATCTCTGATGGGTAGACGTGAACAATTTTAGTAAGTTATTAATACTGTGTACATTATTTTATTATAGTTAATAAAGTAGATGTGCCTTGAGGAATATTTGTTACATGTTACTTTACTGTTTATATACCATGTATACTACTCTTCTGAGGTTTTCCATTTTTTCTTTTTTTTTAATATCTTAAAGAGAAACATGAGCTACAACCAAATGACCTGGCTCTCTCAAAATCTCTTGAGTCATCCAGTCGTATGTTTGTCTACCGAAAAGATCTGAACGACACGTTGGTAAGTAATATTGTATGTCCTAGAATTCCATATTGTTCAACTTTTTTTGAGTGCCTGTTGAGGACACCAGGTTTTTCAGAAATGACACTTGTATTGTTAAGTTTTCTAAATTGCCAGGTGGAGTTTGGGGCCAGGGAGGGGCATAAAGCTTCCCTTCCCCTGAGTACAGAACTGCCCTGCCCAGCTAAAAATTTACTGCTGGCTGTGACTGTGGACTACAAATCCCAGAGGCACCTAGAAGCGGGAAGAAGAAGTGATGAGCAACACTGCAGTGTCCTGATGTTGTGATTGTGGGCTGCAAATCCTAGAGATCTCGGGGGCAGCAGGAAGAGGAAGCGAACACGCAGCCCATGCTGGCTACGTTCTAGAGAGCCATGGTCTAGCACCCCCCAAGGTTCTGGCCTGAGCCACTGCAGGCATGTGGCTGCATTTCCTGAATCAAAAGTGAATGTCTGTGCAGTTGTTTCTCAGTTTAATCTCTGCATCTTAAATTAACTTGCAAAGACTGAATCGATTCAGCCTCCAGCTGTTTGACTGTGTGCTTAGCCTTAGAAGCCAAATTATGCCTAGTCCAGGGAGGGAGATGCAGGGAGGGGGTATACAAGGAGTGAGGTGTGGTCAGGATGAGGAAAGGAGATGAAAGGAGATGATGGAAGTAGTCTAGTTTCCTTGTATCTCTGTTACCTTGTGAGGTCAGTACGTAACAGCAGTTTCTGCTTTCTGCTGAACTTGGGGACTTATTTTCCCATGCTTCCTGGGGTGGTAGTCATCTTTAGGATCACACAGCAGCCATTGGAATTGGCTTGAAACTCATGGGGAAATAGACACTCCAGAGCAACTCATGGCATGATGAAACTTCACATCAAAGTGATATGGTCATGGGCATAATTTGCAATTCATGCTTCAACTGTTTAGTAGCGTATGTGTATATTCCCACCCCCCTCCCCGCCCCCAAATGCTTTGGTACATTGGCAGTTATCATTAAGATGTGTACATTTGTCTTAGGCGTGAGAAATGTCTGTCTTCATTTTATGGGATCAGTGTATCCCTTAGAACTGACATGCTGATATCCTTATAATGTATCATCCACATTGTCATAGCCACCTTTAAAAATCTTAATACTAGCAAAAGCTTTCAGTGCAGACAAGTGACAACCAATCTAGTTTCTTTGGTTACATAATAAACATTGCAAAATTTGCTGTAAATGGTTAAAAAAAATAATACCAAAATAATGGCTTACTGATAAAACCATCTTTCATCTTGGCAGATGACTCATACACCAAATTTCAGGTTGATGAGATAAAAAAAAAAAAAGTAGTGTAAACCTTTGAAAATCTGAGTTTATAATGAAAATAGCAAATGATCCTTAACAGCAGTAGTGTGAGTAAGCTCCCCTCAGTAAGCTAAGTATATTTCATGAATCAGACCTTACATTTTGTTACCGTTTGCTGACAAGTGCATTTAATATAGGCCATTTTTCACAATAAAATGGACATTCTTGTGGAATTTGTAAATGTCTGTTCAGGGAGTTATATGCATTTACCATAAATCTGATGTGTTAACACAACGTTCTCCTTTTATTTTTAATACAGAGCTTGCTAGTGCATTAATTCAGACCGTGGGCCATTGTGATTTCAAGGATTTTGCTTTCATTAAGCCGACTGCTTGGTCAGTGTTTTATAATCAGGTTTTATAGAGAGACTGAAGGCCTAATTCAATAAGAAATCATTGATCATTCTGTCCTGTTTCCTAGGCTTTTTCTTAAATAGGCGGTAACTCATTGAAGTTGAACAGGGTTAAAAAAATTAAGTGCACTCACGGAAGATTACTGTTTTCATGCTGTTTTTTTACCTCAGCACGGTAGCTATTTCCATACAAAACACTTGGGAATTGATTGGAATCATTTTGCATCTGTCCATTGATTTAGAACCCTTTTGCTGAAAATGAAGAATTGCAACAAAGGTCTGTCAGAATTTTGGGAATTAACACCTGGGATCTTGCCTTGGAATTAACGAACTTTGACTGGAGTCTTTTTAATTCAATTCATGAGGTAAGAAACAGAAATTTTAGTGGGGGTTTTCTTTTTTAATGCAAGGTACCAATGCAAGAAGTCATTACAAATTAGAATACAGGTTCCTAACAAAGAAAAGAATAAATAATTTAAAATTCATACTGAAAGGTTTACTCTACCTTTCATCCAAGTGAAATTTATTCTGTGCCCTGCTGGCTTTGCCCCGGGAGCCACACACTGGCTACACTCTGTGTCCTCTGCCTGCCCGGCAGCAGGAGGCACAGCATGGCATCACATGGCTCTTGGAGCAATAGCAGCAGGGCTTAGAGCCCCGAGCCCACAGTGCACAGCCCACCTCCACCCTACATAGAAAATGGCCCTGCACACAAAAACATCATGCCCCCCGTGCCTCTTCTGCGGGTGCATGCAACAGCGGGAGCTGCGCCCCCCTAGCACCTGGACCACAGCTCCATCCCATGATCTGCCCTGGTCTTGGGGCCCCATTCACCCCTTCCCTGCCCCACTCCCTTCCTCACCATGGGGCCCTTGATCTGTCTCCCCCACCCCTTCCCTCCCCCACACCCCTTTCCCTCCACAGACTTACCTGCTGGGCAATGTGTGTGTATGTGTGTGTCTGCCTGCCTCTCACTCCCAAAACACAGCCCCCCCCAGCTCTGTTGCTACCCCTCACTCCTGCCTCTGCTGCACTCTGT
>NW_017729005.1:3078413-3101186 GCF_001723915.1 Gavialis gangeticus | reverse complement strand
CCCTGCATCCTGCCAGGGCATGTGGGAAACCCCCTCCCTAGGCTCCAAGCCCCCCTCCCCCCCCACAGTCCTCTCCACACACCTTCACAAATTCCCACACCCACCCCCCAACTGTACAAAGTACCTGCATAATTTTGCATAATTTGAGATTTTCTGCAAATGATTTTGAGTTTTTAGCTGTGTGATTAAAATTGTGATTAATTGTGACTTGTTTTTTTTAATTGTGCAACTAATTGCGATCAAATTTTTTAATTGCTTGACAGTCCTACCTGAAAGATTTTTTTTAACCCAGATCATAAAAACCCTACTTTGAGCTATTTCTATATAAATACATCTCCTTTGGAGGGAACTCCACACCTTTGTTTCATGCCATTAAGCACAGAAAAAAATCATGATTTGAGCAAATCTACTGGATGAATATTACTTCTGGTGAGGTAAATATATTGGGTTGGGTATAATCACCATTTATAAAGTAAGAGTCAAGAAACAAACTGGCACAGTTGATTATAGGCCTACTCCAAGACCAATTGTGTTTTTCTCTTAACTCCAGTAGACTTTGGAACAGGCCCTCTGAATCACAATCAGCGTTCCCGCTAAGCTGTGTGGTGTGCACGGTTGCACAGGCACGCTCATGTTGCACTGCCAGACGCGCCTGTGTGGCCGTGTATGCCACACAGCTTAGAGGGAGCGCTGATCACAATCCAAAATTCTCAAGGAAATCATATGGAAAAAGGGTAGTCAAAATGGAAATAGAACTGTATCATCAACTGAAAAGGCTGATGGCCCTTTTGATTTCATATCATTTCACATGTTTTCAGGAGGGAATTCTTTTGTTCATTTTAGACCGTTTAAAGCTAGAGAAAGGAGAGTTTATTTAGGGAACAAAAAGAACATTCCCCTTCCCCTTGTTTGCTGAAGCTTTCACTATTTTAGGAAGGCACTTGGAATGAACATTTTTCAAGAACTGGAATGTTCAGATATGAGTTTTCTCAGACTGGACCCAGAAATGATGAAATACTGGGGGAGACGGACTGTTCTTGTTGTGTTTCCAGCTGTGACAGAACTGCAGGAAATCTCACAAGAAAAACATAAATTGCAAGATGTGCAGTCCATTTGCAAATTCTACTGAGCCTCTAAACTTTGTCAAACTAAACCTAACTCTGAATCATTTGAGCTTTGGTCATCAGTTATTTTAAAAAATCCTCATATAAGTAGTAACTATTAGCTACCAAAGTATTCAAAATATATTATACGTTAAAATAACATCAACTTGATTGACTGGCATTTTTATAAAAAGGCCCTAATAATACAATACTTGTCTTTCAGCAAGAGCTGATATACTTCACCTTCAGCAGACAGGGCAGTGGTGAAAACACAGTGAATCTTAGTCTTCTGCTTCAAAGATGCAATGAAGTTCAACTCTGGGTGGCCACAGAGATACTCCTCTGCAGCCAGCTCTGTAAACGTGTACAACTAGTGAAAAAATTCATCAAGATTGCTGCCCAGTAAGTTGCTAAGTTAGAAGTGGAAGCCATGGGTGAACAATATACTTTTTCTTTTTATGTTTTCCTTTTTTTTTTTGTTTAGTGGGGGAAGGGATGGGAGGAGGAGGAAGGCAAGGGAGTGGTAAAAGGTAATGTATTGTTTACGTTCAAAATCTTGAAGAATTTGCTAGGCAAGATGCGCGTGTGGACACACCCACCCACCCACGTGAATAACAGGAATAATGCTGGTATATAGTATGCAAATTTCCCCTATAGTTTACCCCATGCACCTGCAACATTCCTGCTGTTGCAGCCTAGATCTGTCCTCAGCAGAGACAGCCAACTGTACCAAATTATTTTAAAAGTTTGAGATTTGTATTGTTGCTCATCAGGGTCCTTAGTGAGCCAAGTTAATTTTCAATTTTTATCTTAACCTTAGGTCTCCAGAGATGAAAGACTAGTTGCCTTAAGCTATTTCACCATCTAATCTTGTTGAACATGCTTTATATTGAAATTACTTCTTCATAGTTTGGCATAGATGCCAACCTTAAGTTAGAATACTGCACAATTCATTTCTGTTCCATTATTGACAGTACTGGCCTTTAGTGTATGTCTGTGGAAGAGAAAACAAATACGTACTATACACAAAGACTTCATCTTTTTATAATCACTTCTTTTTTAGTAGCCAATACAGGCATGAAACAGTTTAAACAAATGCAACCATTCTTGTTGTCTGTACCCCACTACTTTTTTTGGTCATTGCAGTATTTCAGTATTCATATTCATGAAAAATGTATAGTTTGTTCTCACATCTTTCTCATCAGCAAATAATTTAATTTGTTCCATGAGAACTAGTAATATAACAGTGGACCATTTTACACTGAACCGATGTCTTTGGTGAAGTGTATTCTGATAATCTAATATAATGCTGCTCACAATTTGTTTTGCTTTGCAAGTTATGTGCAATCCAGCAACACATTCATTTCCAGGCTTATCAGTTACAAGTTTGGTGTGATTATGTCAGAAAGGATTGATTTCATGTGGTTCACTGGCTTCCACAATAGCACTGATTTGCATTCCTAGAAAAGTTTTGTAGTTATTTCACATGAATAGGATATAATTGCCTCCAGGAGAAAAGGTTGCTGTGTCTTGAGTTAATTCCATCTGCTTTAGGAGAATAAGAATGTAAAGCTATAGAAACCAAATGTAATGGGTTGGGAAATAGAATCGGGCATCTATCTCTTCATTATCAATGCTTCTGAGCACCAAGATATAAATTCAGATTTAGGTGAGCTTATCTCTCATTCAAGGGCTGTTTTTATAAGAAAAGCGATTTTCTAAAAATGGCATTATTGTATCTCATTGACTTCAGAACAAATGTTGGGATTGGAGAAGGTAGTGGCTGGAGCACTGTACTCTCTCTAACTGGCTGATTCAACTTAGAGCGTGCCCAGACTGCTCTAATTCTAATTGTGACAGAGACTTAAGGAGCTATAACCAGCTCTCTGTCTGCCCCTATTCTTCTGCTCTCAGATGCTGAACACAGCAGAGAATCTGACTTAACAGCGCCCTCAGCTCTAGCTGGGTAAACACAGGGCTTGGGCATATTGCCCCATATTTGGTGCTTATGTGCTTCACTTAAGTCTCCCAGAAAACACCTGAAATACATTGAAGGATTTTACTTTAATGACAGCAGTGCGGATAGTAGTGTGTGTGATGTCAGAACACGGATTTCTTTACTTTTTGCCTATAATTTCTAGTTTGTAAAAGCAATGTTAACAAAGATGTAAGGAACCATTATTCTGGCAATACAGGGGAGCTGTAAAAGCTGCCTTTAACGAGAATAGACAAAATATAGAGAATTATTGATTAGAGAGTGTAATATAGATATCAAGTATTTGCTTGAGGAAATAAATCTGTACGTACTTACAAGTGAAATGTTGATTAATGATAGAGATAAGTAAGGTTTAAAAAGAACAGATCATGATAGAGGGATACAGTTACTAGTTTGGTAAGTGGTTATAGTGCCTGATCTAAATCTCTTTGAAATCAATGGAAGGCTTGCACAAAACTATACCAGGAGACAGCTCCTGCCAGGAAGAACTCACAGTATATAAGGCCTGTATTATGCAGATACTTGCCATGTACTTTACTCTGATGACTTGTCCCAATGAAAACTAAGGGACTAATAATGTACTTAAGTTAATTTAAACAGGATCCCACTATACCTATTTTCATAGTCAGATTTAGATACAGTCTTGTCTGACAATCTGCTTGAGGAGATGAAATGATGTTGTTTAGAGAGCAGATTTTAGTATGTGATTAAAAATTTGCCTCTGGTCTGAAGGCAAACAGGTAATTATAATTCATAATAAAGCTTGAACTACAGAGGTATTAAGCACAATTCTACAGGGATAGGTATTGGGGCCTCTACAACCTAATAATTAATTTTGGAGACTATTGAACGTTAATCAAATTAGTGGACAATAACAAATGATGAGAGATTGCAAACCATTGGAGGGTAAAAAGAGGATACAGAATGATCTAAAGAGTTGAAGGGTATGTGCAAATAACAATGGGGAAAGATTTAATTTAGATAAATGCAAAGTAATACCACTAGGTAACACTAATATCAAATAAATAAATGAGAGATTGTTTGTTAAGGAGCAATATCTTGGAAGAGGTCCTTAGATGATAACAGATGACAAATTAAAGACAAGGTCAAAATGTGATAGTATTGCAAATAAATGCACTTCCAGTTTGTAGAAAGATGAAGTAAGCAGCTACTGTCTCCATATATAGGACAGTAACCTCACAGATGTGGCCAAATTAAGGGCAGAATTGGAGTTTTGCACACACTATTCCATGTCTAGATATCTTTTAAGGGTGCCATGCATTGTTAGCACTGTTAGGTGTGCAGACATGATTCACAAGATAAAAAACAGATTTAAAAAAGGAATCTTAGTGATAAAAACATTCTGTCCAACTGTGGTCTTTCTTGAGTTCTATTATTTTTCTGTAGTAAAAAAAAAAACAAAAGCAAACTAAGAGCTGCGATTTTTTGATGCGTGTCTTGAGCTTATGAGGGGTGCCTTGAGCCTAAAAATGTTTAGAACCACTACAGTAAAAGGCAAAGAGTTATTTTATGTGTAAAGGACAACTAATGGCAACTGTTGATCCTCCTGGATCATGGTGTATGCACGAGGGCCACTCAGACCTTTGATGCATATATGCCTGGGCAACATTTTTTTTTGGAGGAGTGGAGGCTGCCCAGACCTGCCATCCTCCCTTTAGGCCACTGAGATAGAATCCAAAAACCAGACTGAGTCCTGATATTTGGGGCCTCCATGATTGTAGTTGCATAAATGTCTGGGAATTGAACCTAGGTCTCCTGGGTGGTAGACAAGGATTTGAACCACAGGGGACTCCAAAGGACAACTAACAATATATATTAAAAAATAAGCATTGAAAAGGGAAAATGAGGTTTTGACAGCAAGGGAGAAAAATAACACCCTAATAATAAGGTTGATTAGACAATGAAATGTTTACTGTCAGCATTTACTTAGAGACACCCCTACCTGGATTAGAAGCATTCAAAATTGGACATTTAACAGGTTTAGTGTAGAAGACAATATTGCATTAGTGCAGGGAGGTTGGTCTTGATAACTTAGGATACTTCTAATGATCTGTTATGTGGAGGACCGTAATCAGAATGTCTCTGTTTTTGTTTATAGTTGTAAAGCTCAAAGAAATTTGAACTCATTCTTTGCTGTTGTTATGGGTCTCAACACTGCATCTGTCAGCCGACTGTCTCAGACTTGGGAGGTAAGATATATCTCTGCATCCTTCAGATCTTGTCAAACCTCCATATTACACACAAAAAAAATTGGTGAGAACTTTTTAAAAAAATATTAACTTTCCATGATGAAATCAAATGGAAAGAGGAAGTCAGCATACGGGCTTTGGCATGATATGTAAAGTTCTACCACCTAAGAAGTTGAATGGATTTAAACTAAGCCTTGAAAAAAATTATAAATAAGTTTTAAAGAAGATCATAGGATTATAGGAAAGTAGGGCTAGGAGGGGACCTCTTGAGGTCATCTAGTCCAGACCCCTGCTTGAGGCACGATCATTCCTGAGACTAAACTATCCCAGCCAAGTGTTTGTCTAACCTGCTCCTGAAAACGTGCAAGAATGGAGATTCCATAATTTTTCTAGGTGGCCTATTCTAATGCTTGACCACCCTTGCAGTCAGAAAATTCCTCTTAATCTTCAACCCACATTTCCCCTAGTGAAGCTTGAGGGCATTGATCCTAGCCTGTTCCCTATGACCACAGAGAAAACTCATGTCCATCCTCTCTGTAGTCACACTTCAGGTATTTGAAGACTGTTATCAATCCTCCTCAGTCTTCTCTTCTCCATGGTAAAGAACCTTAATTCCTTTAGCCTTTTCTCATAAGTCTTACCTCCAAGGCTCCTGATCATTGTTGTTACTCTGTGCTGGACTCTTTCCAATCTGTCCATGTCCTTCTTGAAATGTGGGGCCCAACACTGGGCACAGTACTCCAGATGAGGCCTCACCTAGTGCCAAATAGAGTTAAAGAATCACTTCCTTTAATTTGCAAGTGGTACTCTTATTTATACAACCCAATATGCTTTTGGGTTTTTTTGTAACAAGAGCACATTGTTGGCTCATATTCAGCTTGTTCCACTGTATTCTCCAGATCCTTCTCTGCAGTACTGCAGCCTGGCTATTCATTCCACAGCCCTGTGTTTGTGTATGCAGTTATTCCATCCCAAGTGTATGCCTTTGCATTTGCCCTTGCTGAATCTCATCTGATTGATTAACAACTATTTATCCAATCTATCCAGGACTTTCTGGATCCTAGCCCTACCTTCCAGGGTGTCTGTAATTCCACCCAACTCGGTGTTGTCTGCAAATTTTCTACGCATGCACTCAATCCCATCATCCAAATCATTAATGCAGATGTTATGATACTGGACCCTACACAGACCCCTAAGAAACCTTACTTGATACCTCCTTCCAACTAGCCATTGATGGCTACTTATTAAGTCCAATGTTCTAACCAGTTATGTATCCACTGTATAGTACTTTCAACTAGTCTATATTTCCATAGGGAATGAGAATGTTGTAGGAGGCAGTGTCAAAGGCCTTGCTAAAGGCAAAATATATCATATCCATTGTTCTTCCCCATCCTCAGAGCATGTCACCTTATCAAAGAAGGAAATCAGGTTAGTCAGGTATTACTTCATCTTGATGAAAGAGATGAAGATAAAAGAGGTCTCCAAGATCAATGAGTCATCCTAGAATTTTAAAGGGTGTCAAAGCAGAACTGGTTAACAGGCCAGTTCTGCAATAAGGTGGAAAAGATTACTTTAAATTTAAAGAACGAATAATCTCCAAAGAAAATGTTGCGTATAAAAACATTTAAAATAAATTATAAAAAATTAAAAATGATAAAATAAAGGACATAGTTGTACATTCCACTAAATATATTCTTGTTCAGTTTTTCATTTTGAGCAAGAGGTTAGAAAAAGGGGCATGAATAACTTATTTACAGAAGAGGAGAGAGATTAACTGTTAATAGTTTCCCCAGGGAAGAGATATCAAGAGTAGGGTCTCACTGCTGTTTGTGTTTATACCTCTGCTTTTGTATCCAAATAAATTACAGGGTGGTGATACCTGCAAAATTTGCTGATGATCCTCAATTCAGGAAAGTGATAACTATTTTTTTTAATTAAAAATGTGGGGAAAACAGTAAAAAAAAAAAAAAAAACCCCACCCACACAGGTAGGCAGTATTGCAAAAAAAAAAAATTATAATAGAAACCACGTACAGTGGGTTCTAGTATAAAAGATAACCTCAAATCAAAACAGCAGAATCTGTAGGCTTCATAAACTTTTGAAAGGGGCTCAGCAATATTAAAAGCAAAATCATCTCCATGCATACAAAGTTTTACGAAAGGAAAAATTAAAAGTAAATATCAATGAGTCCAAACGCTGAACGTAACAGCCTTTAAATCAGTTGATGGACCAAAACATTTAGAGAAATTTGGAAATCTCAGGGTAATTGTAGTGAAAGTCATAGAATTATAGAAAACGGGGGTTGGAAGGGACCTCAGAAGGTCATGTAGGCTACATGTATCCACATCCTTTCTGTAGTGGGGTGCCCAATCTAGACACAGAACTCCAGATTTGGCATTACCAGTGCTGAATAATGGGGGGAGAATCACTTCCCTTGATCTGCTGGCAAAACTCCTACTAATGAAGCCCAATATACCTTTAGCCTTCTTGGTAACAAGGGCACACTGTTGGCTCATATTCAGCGTATTGTCCACTGTAACCCTCAGTTCCTTTTCTGCAGAGCTGCTGCTTAGCCAGTCAGTCCCCAGCCTGTAGTGGTGCATGGGATTGTTCCGTCCTAAGTTCAGGATGTTTCACTTCTCTTTATTGAACCGCATGAGATTACTCTTGGTCCAATCCTCAAATCTGTGAAGGTCTCACTGAATCCTAGCCCTATCCTCCAGTGTATCCACTACTTCTCCCACCTTAGTGTCATCTGCAAACTTGCTGAGGATGCATTCTATCCCATCTTCCAAGTCATTGATGAAAATATTAAACAAACCTGGCCCCAGGACTGACCCCTGGGGCACTCCACTTGATACTGGCTGCCAACTAGACATTAAGCTGTTGACTACTACCCTCTAAGCCCAATGATCCAGGCATTTTTCTATGCACCTTACAGTCCATTCATCCAACCTGTACTTCCTTAGCTTGCTTCTGAGAATGTTGGGGGAGACTGAATGTTGAGCATCCCTCAGGTTTCCTGAGGGTTGCAGGGTGGGGAGCCTGAGGCCGGGCGTTGTGCAGGGCCTGGTTTCTGCATTCAAAGCACACACACAAAATGATTTTGAAAGCAAATGTATTGCTGGACTGTATTCTGGGAAGCAGCACATTTTCCCTGGAAGATACTGGGGACAGAGGCAAGCGCTGGATTGTCATTGAAGCAGGGTCAAATGGCTGGTATAACTACAGATACCAGGCTGATGTGCGCCACAGTTACCAGATTGTGTATTGGAATGGTATTCCAGACAAACAGATTATTGTCATGATGTATGACAACATCGTAGAAAATGATGAAAATCCAACCAAAGGCATTTTGTCACCAATATGCCCAGTGGCACATATGTGTACAAGGGAGTGCTAAAGGACTACACAAAAGAGGATGTTACTCCAAAAAAATGTCTTTGCTGTTCTGAGACGTTAAAGTCAACCCTACTACATAATTTGCTATTTTACCCTTACTACTTAGAGCAGTGGTGCTCAGCCTTCCAGCCCCATGGTCTGGATGAGTGGCATGGGGCCAGTCTGTGGGCCAGATCCCATCCATGCACAGGGTCAGTCCACAGGTGCCATCTTGTACACCAGCTAGATTCTGTATATCAGCTCTGGATGCAGAATGCCCCATGCACTCATCCCACTGCACACCAGTGCAGTCTAGTGTGCCAGGCTGCGTCATCTGACCCACAGGACGAATTTGGCAGCAGGAGATCAGCAAGTTGGCAGCAGGAGATCAGCAATTTGGCAGCAAGAGATCAGCAATTAATGCTGCCACCACTTCTCCCACTAAATCTCTGGCCTCAGGGGAAACCTGTGTGTCCAGTTACAGAGCTCTGTGGGCCAGAGTTTGAGCACCACTGACTTGACATCAAGATACTTTTGCCTACCCATCTGTCTGCCTTCATCCTACTCTCTGGGGACTACTATAAGGTGTGGAGCAGGAGTAACACTGAAACAAAGGTGTACTGGCAGCCTACTTTTGAGCCCTTTCTTAAACAAATATGTGGCATTCTGCTGCTTTGGCAATGCTTTGTGCACCTCCTGCACCTATGGTGAACTTCAGCTTCTAAGAACAATATGTGAGTTACCAGAGCAAGAACAGTACTTGTACATAGATTAGAAATGGATAAGATGTTTTCATTAAAACTGCCTCTGTATCCTATAAAATGAGTATATGTACCTTCATTTTCCTTTGGAAAGTATATGTAGCCACAGCTATTTTCATAGAATCATAGAATCAATGAGTTGGAAGGGACCTAGACAGATCATTGAGTCCAACACACTGCCATGGGCAGGAATGAGCACTGGGAGTGGGAGGGGTCATAAGACCCCAGCCAGGTGCCTGTCCAGTCTTCTCCCAAAAATTTCCAGGAAAGGCGAGAGCACTACCCCGCTGGGAAGCCTATTCCAGGCTCTGGCCACCCTTACTGTGAAGTAGTTCTTCCTAATACCCAACCCAAACCTATCCTCCCTCAGCTTGTGGCCATTGTTCCTAGTGACTGCATGTAACTTTATAATTTGTAAAATTTTACTGAAGAGGAGTATTTCAAAACCTCAGAGCATATAAGCATTGATAATTTGGCTGCTAGGAAACAGCAATATTTATAAATTAATCATAATTAATTACACATGCACATTTAGAAACCTAAGTTCAAGCAACCTGTAAAAAAAATCAAGCTATGCTAAATATGTGCTTGCATTTTGAAATAGGTAGCTGTATTCCCAGTCAGCCTTTACTACTTTGGGGCCCTGTATTCAGTGAGTTACATCAGTGCCTACATTTCCATGCATTAAAACATAAAAATGAAGGAGGTTTTGTGTGTTTTAATTATACAGTGCTAGTACAATAACAAATAGTGTGTAATGCTGGAAAACTAGTAGTCTCAATTATTTTGATTCTCCTCTTTCTTACACCCGGTTAAAGGAGTAACACCACTGGAATTATTAAAATGTTCCCAGTATAAGTAAAAAGAGAAGCAGAAGCAGGGTCTTTTATTTGTATGATTGGGTTGTAAGTTCACATCTTAGGAAAAGAGTGATTATTTGAAATTATTCAAATTGCATCTGAAATCTTGACAATCTAAATTGTCAGCCTGTCGTGTTATTTTTGTGTGAACAAATGTATTGAGATAAATGGAGCAGACATGAAAGTTAGTAAAGAAAATGAAAACAGATGTTAGGAAGCAATTTTCATAAAAGAATCATGAATGAGTGGAATCTCAGAAGGCAAGACTTCTGAATCTAATGCACTGGTATCACTCTAAACTTTATTCATAATTAGGGATTTTGGTATTGAGAAAAGAATGATAAGTGACTGAAAACGTGGCCTGTTAATATTTTTTATTAGATACTTCAGATGTGATGATCTCAGGAAAAAAGATCTACATTTTTATGCATATTTCCTTTCTTTGGTCTCATTTTCTTTTCCCACGGCAGAAAATCCCTGGGAAGTTTAAGAAACTCTTCACCGAACTTGAAAGTTTGACAGTAAGTACAGTGGTAGTGCCAGAAAATATTACGTAACTAGGTATGAACCCTCTTTCTTCTTTTCTTATTACCAGCAGCCTTACCTGGGGTTCTGGGCAGCAGTGGCACTGAGCTGATTGCTCAGAACCTGGCCAGCAGCCAGAGCGTGGCTTTGGCCAGCCAGGCCCTGGTTTCTGGCAGCATATGCTGCTGCCATGTGTGCTGCACAGCTTTTTTTAGCAGAGGGGTTTTTTTGACACCACACTTGGGCATGGCCCTTGGTTGTTTACAGAAGTTGCTTTTTTCACCATTTAGAGTGTTTTATTGCTGTGACTTAACAGAAGTGCGTAGCTTTACAACACCTTAAAAATGGGTACAAACCTTTATAGTAACCTTCCTTAAATGAGATATTAAATTTGAAGGACTGTATTTTACAACACTTCAGCAACATACAGCGCTTTAAATAACTTCTGTACACTGGAGCGTGCCCAGAGCTGCTTCTCTGTGGAGCAAGCACTCCCTGCTCCCTAGCCTGGAAAGTGCAGGGAGGCTCAGAGATCACATCTTCCACCCCCTGCACCACCCAAACACTGCATTTCTGTCATGTTTAAGAATACTTTAACTTTATAATGCTATAAAAAGTGCTCTATATTACAGCGCTGTAAAATGTGCACAGAGCACTTCTATACACACCCTTATACAGTAATTACCATAAAGATTGAAATGTGCACAGAATATTTGTTTATAGCATAAATTAAAAGGAGTTTTAGAATCACTTACATTGCATGGAATGCTAAACCACCTTCTCCTATTTTGTCTTGAAATATGTAGGGTATATTGTACTGCTTGAAGGGTTGATTTTTCATCAATAGTATATTTTTAAGTGTTTTGCTAGAAATTAAGCTGAAGAGATTCTGCTTGTATTAGTGATGTGAGGAAATTACAAAGCAGTCAAAAGGTGAATTTCTCATGCAGTTGTTTCCTGTTTTGGAGCTATTTCATCTACAGGAACATAATCATTTCTGTTTCCTTCATTGTTTACATTTCTTGTTCAGTTTAGTAAGTCACCCCTTCTAGTAAAACTTTATCTATATCATTTCCCAAAGAAACCTGTTATATCTAAATCATTTTCTAATCGTAAGCCTCTAATGGATTTAGACTTACTCTTTTTATAGCCTATTGATTTTTCTTTCTATTATCAAAATGGTTTTGTAGGACCCTTCTCTGAATCACAAAGCCTACAGAGATGCATTCAAGAAAATGAAGTCTCCGAAAATTCCTTTCATGCCCTTACTCCTGAAAGGTAATGTTAAAGCTTGTCTGTCTTCCTTTGCCATGTAATTCCATCTATAAAAATACCTAATGTTAGTTCTAATAAGTGTAAGATTATTTTTCCGTATGATAAATATGCTTTAACTGCAATGACATGTTAGAGATATGGTAGCACTTTTTTCAGATAGTAAGCGGCTGCCTATTAAAACTAGGTAAAAACAACATTTTCCCCATTGCTTTCAAACTTTAGAGCCATCCCAGTCCCTTTATACATGATGCAGTGCTTGCCTTCTTCCCCACGCTGAGTTCTAAGTTGATCCCCTTTAGCCTGGAAGAGAGAATTTTTTTTATGTCTTGAATGATAGCATTTGGATGTGGTACATGCAAATAACAATTGGGTACCAAAGTGTGAGTGTATAGCCAGAGCAAAGATTATTATTGACATTGATACAATATCATTACATTGAATGTACCACAGTAGAATTTATATAAAAAAATCTATCCTTTTTGCCTACCAAAAAAATACATGGTGCTTATGAACACAGAGGACTTTCAGCTTGCTCCTCACAGGTCTGAGAAAGATAATGAACAACTGGTTCAACACAGTGAGTAAGGTGGCTAATTAAGTGGCAGGTACTTCAAGTATCCCATTATCTTGGATTCATTAATTATTAATCATCCTCACTTTGATCATGACAAATTCATTTAATATTCCTGTATTCCAGAAGCGTCCTCTTTAGTCTGTTCATTATATCCTGGTTACAGCTGAATACATTTAAAATGTTTTCAAGGGATGATTCTTTAAATAAACTGAGGATGTCTGAGAGTTTCATAGTTGGTAGGGTCAGAAGGGACCTGAGCAGGTCATCAAGGCTCCCAGTCTTCAAAGAGATTTTTGTGTATTGAGGTGAATTATAGTTGCTATGATTAAAGATCAAGACCTTACAGTGGAGTATGCCCTTGAATACTACCTGTCCCACCTGACAGAGAGGACAAACACAAACAAGCAGTCGGATTCAGTGAACTCTGTGCATGTTCTCTGCCGATCATTTCTGCACACTGATGTTGCATCAGTACATGAGTACATCCCCTGGTATATGTTCATTTAAAGGCGACATAGGATCTGATCCCTGATCCCAACAGCTGCACTTTTTCCATGCCACATGGACATGGCAGGAGGCGTGATTTGGGGATCAGTTCTCAGTGGCACCATTACAACTTGTCAGTGCAGGGGTAGGGCTGGGATTATGATCCTGGCAAAATAAAAGCCAAGTGCCCACAACCCAGTGTGATCCTGGGCTGTTCCAGGGCCAACAATCAACTGATTGAGACCCCAGGACATCAGTTTGAGACCCCAGGTTGCCTTGGGTCTAGGTCCAACAATCAGCTGATTGTCAGCTCCAGCCTTAAGACCACACTGGGACCTGACTGTAACAGGGGCTGTATCAGCTGAGTGTCGGCACTTACTTTGAGGCAGCGCCAGACATTCTACACATACAGTTTAAGGTGCTATGCAAACCAATCTTTAAAAAATTCTGCATGCTGTGTGGGACATTTATGGCTTGTTTACCATTTTATGGTACCTTAAATTAGATGCATGTGTAGCACCCTTGTCATTTATGCTGGGATTAGAATGCTAATTATGACATAAATGTAATATAGAGGCCCTAAGTTTGCATGCCAGGGCAAGATTGTATATAAGAACTAGCACACAAGTATTATGATCTTACGTCTCTCAAATATGTATGGGAAACAAGAAACTCTTTACAAAATGTTACTATAATCCCCTTTAATACAGAATGTAATTTGTCAAGGTTGATAGCCCCAAGTGAACCCATAATACCTTTTAGTCTGTTTCCTTTGACTGTCCATATAAATATGTGTGTTCAGTATTACATTACAGTATAAATAAAATGTTTGTTGATAGCTTAAAAACCATTAGCAACCCTACAATAGCAAAATCATGTATTCAAGCAAAGGAAGAACAAAAGATGATTTGGAGAGGAAACAGATTTAAGTTTGAATAGGTGGACAGGCAGTAAGGAGCTTTTTTTTCTAATTATGAAGACTACACTGATGATGTCCTTTTAAAGTTAATTGAATTTAAACACAAAGACTTGTTACTACACAGATACAGCTTTTGAAAATCAGACTGATTTTTCAAATACTTAATAAAAGTGTTTCACCCTCACAGCACAACATGGATGCAATTTTCTGCTCTGCTGCATTTATCTGGACTTTTTGGTAGCAAAGCATATTTCTGTTCCCCCCGCTCCCCCTTGAAAATAATCACTGCAGTCTTTAAAGAAAGAGCATAGAATGGAACTGTCCTGGTTTTTCTAGTTTCAGGAAGAAGCTTTTCTTCATTAGCATTGGCAAAAGTTCATCTGCGCTGCATCATTATAAAATTTTGTTGTTGTTTGTTTCCCTGAATACATATTGCCATTAAGGAGAAGTTCTGCCTGGTGCTTATATATAGGTTTATAGTGGGAGCAAGAAGAAAGGAAACAGAAGGGCACATCCTTGGGGCTTTCTTTTTTTTTGGCTGTGAGATCCAGTCATAATTGCAGTCCTTGCGCAGAGGAACTGTACCCTATGGGAGCACAGCATAAAGCAGGCAAGGAGGAGCTGTGGGCCATGCCTTGCTTACCACCTTCTGAGCTGGCCTTGGAACTGGGCCAGGGGATAAGTCTATATCTGTACAAAGATACAGAAGCAGACATGCTTGTCTTATTTGCTGAGGAATTCAGGCTGGCATACTGCTTGCCTGAAGCAGTTATATCCTACTGCTCCCCTAAGAATGGGGAAGCTCTACCCTAGCATATGGTTCTGCCTAATGAATTCTAGTTGAGGGTTTCCACCAGCATATTAAGCTATTAGCATTTCCGTCATAAGTAACTGTAAAATCCCCTCCAGGCACACAATGAATCTGTAATACAAAAGAAGGTGAATAAGTTCTGATGTTATGGTACCGGATGAGAGAAAACAAAAGAAGTTCATTATTTCAGCTTGAAATCTTTTTCAGTCCTGAACTCTGATTGCATTGAGACTGATGCTGTCCTGTACCTATGCTGGCAGAGGGGACCAAACAGTTAGAACATGGGTTGCTTGGATACCACAGTGATGAGCAAGGCACAAGTGCTTAGATGGGCAGGCAGAGTGGTATGTTGTCATTGTAAATGTGATTTCATAGCAAACCACTGAGCAATAGATATTTCCCAATGACTTGGTGTCATTTGTCAGTTGGAAAACATGGCTTATAGTCTCCTGATTCCATTCGTGGCAACACATCATTTTACCATAGTTGTGTCACAAAAGCATCTTGCTATTGCAAGCACCAATATATATGTTTCTTAGGTACCTTTCTATGATCCAAGTAGTAGTTCTATTATATAAGCTTGCAAAGGTTAGAGTCTGCACATGTACTTCAGCAAAGGGGAGTAAATAGCTTTAAATCAAGGTTTCATTGTAAATGCCACTTAGAAACAGTTTTGCCTCTTTTCTTCCTTGATACACTGCTTTCAGTTTGCGTACTAGTGCCAAATATCGCCCTTTTGTCCATTCCTCATATTATCATTATCCTCACATTGTGCCCTAGAAATAGACGGGGAAAAAACTTGGTGCCAAGAATCTGCAGAGATAAATCTTGGTGCCTCTGCCAAGGTGAGGTTTTGAACTCAGCAGATTTTTTTTTGTCTCTTCTCCCTCTGGACCTAGAGTCCAGCCAACAGAGCTCTATACTCATGGATCTCAAGCCACAGCCCTGGTTCCTACCACTGACTCCACTAGCAGCAGTAAATCCATAATGTTCACAGTGCATGAAACTTGCACATACACAACTACTATGCTCCCCTCCCTAGCAAACTGTACATTTGAATGTACAGTCCTCTGGTATGTTTGATAGAAAGAAAGTCATATGGAAATCACAGAAATTAGGTTTAGTGAGAAACAAATTTACATTCCATACTTGAAATTCCTCTTGATCAAATGTATCAACAATGTTGTTATATAGAATAAATGTTCTGTTTCTCATGAAAACAGCTGGTGCTAGTGTTCTGTTTCCTTTCAGTAAAACAAAAAAAATAATGATAGTTTCACATGCTTACAGGACAGTTTTGTTCCATTTTTATTTTATTATTGTTTTGTCAACACTTTATTTTTTATATCTAAAAAACTGAACAAGTCCACAAAAATAGCAAATAACTATATATTTTTTCATTTTTAGATGTAACATTCATCCATGAAGGAAATAAAACTTTTCTGGATAACCTTGTTAATTTTGAAAAGCTGGTAAGTAAATTTGCCTTTCCTATTTTATGAGGAAATCCGTGCTTCCTTGTCTCCTGTGAAGCATGAAGCTGTGGTAACCAAGAACAGACCCCCCTCACCCTCCCACCCCATTCAGCATTTTACAAGAGCTCAATTAGAGAGAGAGGGATTACAAACTATGTTTGTCCTCAGCTAAATTCTCACATTGTTATTGCCTCCTGTCTCAACTCAGTCTTCTCTTCTTTTCTTGAAGCAGCCAAGAGCAGGTAAATCCAGTTTAATGGTCACCACTACTATGCTAATTCCAGATATTTCAAATTAAAATAGAGTTTAGAATGTATGATCTAGGCTAAAAGATAAGAGTTTCTAGGTAGACCTGACATTAGCTAATTCTGTTAAAGGAATTAGCTTAAGCTGGCTTTGCTGGTATAAGCTATATCTATTCTAGGAGGGTTGGCCAGCAGAGCTATACCAGCAAACCTGTAGTAGTATAGGCTTAGTCTACATAATAGCCCTGCTGTTTCACTATTGGTGTGGACACAGCAGAAGGAACCTTTTCTACCACCAGAGTCACACTTGTGCCCTGAAGGGCAGATGCCCTTCCAGCAAAAAATAGCCTTTTGTCAGCATAACTGTGTCCCCAACAGGCATCTTTCTGGAAGATCTGCACAGATGTGATGTTTTGATTGTTTTCACACCTTTAGCCAACATGGCTCTGCCAGCAGGGCTTTGTTATGTAGATAAGGCTATTATGTGATTAAGCATGATAAAAAAAAAAAAAAACCCTTACATATTGGAAAGTCATCTCTATTAGTAAGACATCAGACTTTTTCTTATTTCCAGTGTGCATGATGTTTGTTGAAAAGTGATAAAAGATCTTGCTACCTGATTTAGTCTTTTCCTTGATGTGGTAATGACTGTTTAACCTGTTCACTACATATTTTTGTATAAAGCAGTAGAACAATTCATTTTTCTCCTTTTGAATCCAAAGTTAGAGCTTGTAAACAGATACAGGTGTAATTCTTTCTTCCTGATTACTGCCTTATAGAGACACTCCTGTTCCAAAATAATAGTATCCACATATGGCATTTTCCAAGAACCACCTATTACACTTTAAATTCATATCCTATCTTAATTCACATTAACTTTCAAGTGTAGACAAGCCCTAACTTTGACTTTATAACCTCCATGATCGCCTTTTAAAGTTCTCTATTAGATTCTTCTACTTGTTCTTGTTGCTGCTTTTATGCCGATTTGCATTTAATAAAGGGTTTTCTTATCCCAAGTCCATTAACAGTTTGACCTTTACACGTTTGCGTAAAACTCATTAGCATGTTCTTCTTTATTGCCTCTTGGAAGTATTTCTCATTAACATGTAAATTGAACTAGCCTTGGATGTACTTTTAATTGTTATTAAAGATCGTTCCAAGTCTGTATATTAATTTTACTGAATACTGACCAGTCTTAACTAGGCCTTTCAGTTTTTGTAATTGGAGGAAGGCCTTGTCTATACTGGGCATGTTTTATAAAAGCTCCTAGTGCTGCTTCACCAATAAAGTTTCACCAGTGGGGTCTCTACCACCAGTGGAGATGTGCTACTATTTGTAGCTGACAGGGAGAAACTAGTATTTGCAGTATTTTATCCAGTATTTCATCCAGACCTGCTTTGAGAAAAATGAAACGGTGTCATTGAAACTTTAGTGGTTGCCCAGAGTCCTGTACACTTGACTAGTCCCACCTAAAGTACAGAGTAGGAAATTGTTGTAAAAGTGCAGTGCAGACCTAGCCAATGTAAGGGGAGTATGGTGTATATGGATGTGGAAGCATTTGATCTGTGGACGTGTCATGGAGTGGGGCCTAGAAGCAGCCGTGATCTCTCTAGCGCCCCCTACCATGCCAAGTAGACAATCCAGCACCCTCTTTCTCGCCCGCCACGTCTTGTTGTCATGTAATTTTATAAGGGAGGCTGCCTCTTGTCCCCTTGGCCACGGTACTATGTTTGTCCTGGCCTCTGCTCTGTAGGGAGTGACCTGGTGCACCTCCCCCCCGCCCAGCCTTAAGGGCTACATGTGCCTCCAACCTCCCCTTTAGCACACCCCAAGCCTCGCAGATCTTCCGGACGTTATCCCGCCAATCTACTTTCCCTAAAGGCCTTCTCAAAAGGCCTCTGCCTGAATGCGCCCTCTCCTGGGGCTTCCCTCTTACAGACAGTGCCCTACCAGGGCATGCCTCCCGTATGCCTTGCGCTTCCCGCGGCCACTCGCGCACTTGGGCCGGTGCCTAGCGCTTCCCGTGGTTGGGGCTCAGGTGGCTGTAGCCGTGCCTGGCCCCCTGACCCACCGTCTGGGTCTTACACCCTGCTCGGTCTTCTCCTGCTATCACTCCCACAGGGCTGAGGTCAACACACCCCTAATGCAGCACCGCCCTGGCGCCAAACAGCTGCGCCCTCCCTGGCAATGCTCACTGTGCCCTCACAGGGCACCAGGAACCCCCACGCTACTGGGGAGCTCCCCTGAGGCCTCCTCCAACCCCTACAGCCTCACCCGGTCCTCCGGTCTAACAATAACAAATCAGGGAACATAAAGCCATGAGCCAACTGGCTATAACTCAGAATAAACCCCCTAGCTAGAACATAAATGCTGTGCTACCATGGCTCACCTTCCAAACCTCCCTGTCAGGGTTCTCTCTCCCCATACCTTGCTGCAGGCAGTCAGGCAGCTCTACTCTACAGCAGAGCTGCTGCTCCTTAGGCTGCCAGAGGGGGACTGACCCCCTAGGCTTCAGCCTGGGCTGTTTATAAAGGCCCGGACCTGCCCCCTTCTGGTCACCTGACCAGTGCGGTTGCCCCAGCAACCGGCACCTGAGCTGCCCTGAAGATTGGCAGCTACCCTTATTCCTTCACAGACACAGGGCACCTGAGTGCCCCTGTGACAACATGAAACCAGAAAAAAATCTGGCGAACATCTCACTGACCACTTCTGTTATGTTCCTCTTTATTCTGTAAACTTACTTCACTCTTGCAGAATAAATAAGATGCTCATTGACTTTAATTGTTGCAGAATTAGGCTACTAATCCTCATCTTTAAATAGTTTGTGCAAACTAGAGTGAAACTGCTGTTGCAAAAAGCATGAGTCCCAAATGCTTAATTTGCAGAAATTTATGCTGTATGAAACATCTTTGCTATGGAATTCAGATGTTCATTAGGTCCAGTTTTAAATAAGTTTTGGAGGTTTTTGTTATGAAAAAAAATCACTAAGAGAAGAAAAGCTTTGTGCTGTTATGTCAGGTGCGAGTTTAATGGCATCACAGACCAGATGTATGAAAAGCTAGGTGGATTGCTCTTTATATTTAATGTTATATCTTTTAGGATCTAGATGACAGCTTTACAGATTAATCTATGTCCATCATTATTGCCTTAATGTGAGAATGGTAAAATGGGAATAAATGGATGAAAATCTTACATAAATTTTACTGTTGTATCTTAAATTAACTTCACGTTATTTTTATTGAAGTAATTGGTAAAAAGATAGGTTCTTACAGTATTTCGCTTCAGCAACCATGACCTATATTTGTATGTCTCCTTTAGCAGTGGTAGCTGACACATGTCTACTGCTACTTTAAGGTCCCATTCTTTCCCATTGGGTCCTAATAGTAAGAATTACACATGTAAGGAAGGCCTTTCTGGACTGTGCCCCCAAATTTGCTCCTGAGTATACTCATGAATTGGATTGGGAAAAACTACAGAACTAGTACTAATAATCATCTGTTAAGAATGTTTGCCACTTCTAAGAACTAGTTGAGTGTGAATCATTTATGTCCTCCATATCCATCACAATAATGTTATGCAAACACCTGTTAAATGGTTAGCAAATAGCAGTTTTTGTAGAGCAATTAACAGGTGTTCAGTATTATAGTTGAGTCAGGCAGAGCCAGAGAAGAACAATGTGAAAGCCACAAAAGAGAGGAGAATTGTGATTATGTTCTACTTCATCAAAATGGAACATAAAGTGGAACAAAGAAATCAAGCGAGCTTCCTGTTGGTAACAGGAAGAGTGATATTATATCACTGATCTGTTAAAAGAACACATAAGCATATGCCATTCTCATGAAAATATATTTTCTGAAGGAACATTTTAATCACTCTTAATGTGGTTTTGAAAAGATGAATATGCTACATTATTCTAGTCTTAAACTTACCCTTCTCTAAGCAACTAATCTTTTCCTTTTGGTTTTTGAGGGAGGTGAGAGAACAGAATGTACTGTTTCCATAAGCTGCATATTACTGTTAATTGCAGGCTGGTTATTTAAATTATGCATATTCAGAGAAGAGCTGCTGGCCCAATTCAGTATGTTCTTCCTTTGGGTTCTAAGTGCGATCAAATACAAGAAAAAACTGCATTAAAAGCTCTCTGGGACAGATTCACCACTGGTGAAAATAAGCATAGGTTCATTGACTCACATGGAACTATCTCAATTCAATATACTATGTGTGAATCTTCTGCTGAATGTGAAGCCAACTTTAAAAGGTTTTTTGTGGCTTTAATTTGAGCTCTGTAGCCTACATAAACCTCAGAAAATTAGCACCCATTCAAATTAAAACTTTATAGTGTCATCAACAACCTGGAAGATGGGATGAAATGCACCCTCCGCAAGTTTGCAGATGACACCAAGCTGGGCAGAGTAGTAGATACACTGGAGAGTAGGACTAGAATTCAGAGACACCTCAGCAAATTGGAGGATTGGATTAAAAGAAATCGCATGAGGCTGAATAAGGAGAAGTGCAAAGTCCTGCACTTAAAACAGAATAATCTCATGCACCGGTACAGGTTGGGGACCGACTGGCTAAGCAGCAGGTCTGCAGAAAAATGACCTGGGGATTGCAGTAGACAATAAGCTGAATATGAGCTAACAGGGTGCCCTTGTGAAGAAAGCAAACATCATACTGGGCTGCATTAATAGGAGAACTGCCAGCAGATCAAGGAAAGTAATTATTCCCTTCTGCTTGGCAACATCTGGAATCTGTGTCTAGTTTTGGGGCCCAACTCTATAGAAAGGATGTAGACAAATTGGAGAGAGTCTAGCAGTGGGCAACAAAAATGGTTAGCGGCTGGGACACATGACATATGAGGAGAGGCTGGGGGAACTGGGCTTATTTAGTCTGGAGAAGAGAAGACTGAGGGGATTTAACAACAGCCTTCAACTACCTGAAGGGGCTTCCAGAGACGATGGAGCTAGACTTCTCAGTGGTGGCAGATGGCAGAACGAGGAGCAGTGGTCTCAAGTTGCAGCAAGGGAAGTTTAGGTTAGATATTAGGAAAAACTTTCTCACTAGGAGGGTAGTAAGGCACTGGAACAGGTTACCCAGGGTGATTGTAGAATCTCTGTCCTTGGAGGTTTTGAAGACCTTGGCTGGGATGACATAGTTGGAGAGGGTCCTGCTTTGAGGAGGCGGATAGGCCTAGATGAACTCCTGCAGTCCCTTCCAACTCTCATTTTCTATGATTCGATGATAGACTCAGTTTGTGAAATGCTTTTAAAGCATTACATTATATTTAAGGTTGTAAGGCAAATTAATGCTACATATACACTCAGGGGAAGATTCTCAGCTGGTATGACCTGGCAAAGCTACATTGACTTCTATGGAGCTATGTCAGTTTACGTGTGATGAGCATTTAACTCAGACTTTCTTAGAATTTTTTAGGACAACACCACAAGACAGATGCAGTTTGTTTTTATTTTTTAATTAAATCTTAACTGTATCTCTTATTAAAACCCACAAAACTTCATTTGCTATTGATAATGTATTTTAAGCCCCCACCTTGCTGTACCAGTTTGAATATAAACACCTGCTGGGAGGCACATAAACCTGCATAATACTGATTTGGCTTGGTAGAACTCATAACCTTGAATGCAGCCATCTACATTTTATTCATCTATGAAATATCTAGAGAATGAGTCCAAGTTAAGAGATATTTCTAGCTTTAGCATCAAATTGAAATGAAGTCTGAAGGCAAATACCTTGCAAGTCTTAAGGAACTACAGTAAGCATTTATTAATACCTTTGCTAGGATCAAGAGTCAAGTTTTCAGTGGCCTCCTGAACATATACTTCATTTTTTTTCACCGATTCTTTATTTTTTTAAGTTTCAATTCTTTTTCTCCCTAGTAGGGAATGGCAGTAGGATGAAAAAATAAATTAAAATCTAAACCACATGAGACACATAATCAACTGTAATGTGGGGCCCTTGCAGGACGCGTTGGGAAATTTGGTCATCACACCAGATGACAAAGCTAACATGTTTAATGATTTCTTTGCCTCCATCTTCCTAAGTAGGGACCTGAATAGCCACCTCCCTGCTGGGCCCCCCTTGGGCCCTGGGGGAGTCACACCTGGGCCAAGGGTTAGCGAGGAACTAGTTAG
>NW_017729005.1:3062260-3078103 GCF_001723915.1 Gavialis gangeticus | reverse complement strand
GAGGAGAGGCTACGGGACCTGAACCTGTTCAGCCTCCAAAAGAGAAGGCCGAGGGGGGGATCTTGTGGCCTGTTATAAACTAGTCAGGGGGGATCAGCAGGCATTGGGGGAGTCACTGTTCCCCTGAGCACCACCAGGAGTGACCAGGAATAACGGTCACAAGCTGGCAGAAGGTAGGTTTAGGTTATATATCAGGAGGCGCTACTTCACAATCAGGGTGGCTAGGGTCTGGAACCAACTTCCAAGAGAAGTGGTGCAGGCTCCTACCCTGGGGGTTTTTAAGAGGAGGTTAGATGAACACCTTGCTGGGGTTGTTTAACCCCAGTACTCTTTCCTGCCATGGCAGGGGGTCGGACTAGATGATCTTCTCAGGTCCCTTCTGACCCTAGAAACTATGAAACTCTTCTAATACAGCTTTTTCTTAAGTGTAACTTGGTGTTCAAATATATTAACCTGGACTGACTCATATTCTGTATTGTTCAGGCAAGTGACTGATTAGCACATTAAAAGCCACTTGTGCTAGCCACCATTTCATAACTTCCTTGTAAAATATATTAATCAATTTACATGTATTTATCATAGAGAGTTAAAAACAAGTCCTTCATCTGATGCCAGGCTTTCTTATTAATACCCACAGCCAAGCTTTCTTCCTTGGCATTCTCTCATCTATAGGAACTAATTTAATGGATACACAGAAGTTATGTCATTACGTTATTAGTAAGTGTACTACTTAGTGTGTGATTAATATATTGTAGCCTGTAGATGTTGTAGTGTCAGAAAGATGTGTCACCTTTGTGTCCAATGGACCCACAAGTATTTTGGGTACTGAAGTCTTCCACAGCCATTTTTAAAGGGGTAGAACGCCCTTTAACTTCAAGTGGAGCTATAGCTGACTCTAACCCTCTAAATATTAGTCTCTACTACTCAGAATTGATAGGTTCATATGGATCTTAATGCTTTCATCGCAGACTGCATCAATTTTTGGTTGAAAAGGGAAACATCTTCACCAATTTATAAGTGATTAAACCTGCATAAATCCTTATCAGAGAAATTACATCTTGTATCTCTGTCACAAGTGTATTTGTTGTACAGCAGTTTTAAGCCTACTACTCAAATAATACACTTGAACACAAACTACTATCCTATGCATAAGGGGGGAAAGGAAGGGATTTCCAGTTTCTCTTTGAAAAGAAAGAGAAATAGAGAAATAATTGAATGTCTCTTTTTTCATGCAAGTTTCCATAGATGCCTAGGAAGTCCCTCTCATTTAATGTGTTATGTCAACAAGATCCTTCTGTCAAAGGAACCTGAGAGAGATAACCTTGTTTAACTGTATGTTAATATGGAGCCAAAAAAAAAAGGGAAGGGAGAAAAAAGAAAAAGAAACCTCCCCTGTTGAAGCTTTGCTGCCCATGTTTTCCAGTGTTGCTACTATTGCTGTTCAGTAGTATGGGGCTAGAGAAGTATTTTATAGCAACAGCATCCCAATCAGAATATTTTTTCACTGATATTTTGTGTGTTTTATCACTATAGCACATGATTGCGGATACTGTTCGATCACTGAGACACTGCAGGAATAACCAATTCGGTGAGTAGACAGACAGTTTCTCTCCTTAGTTACACTTCTGGGCATATAAAATATTCAGTGATATCAAAAGGTTTATTGCCAGTTCTATCTGTTTCCCTCTCCTGACCCACGTTTACTTCAACAGTTAATCATATTTTCCAGTTGTTTTAACCAAAAAGGCAGATGTTACCCTGGAAGAGTCAGCTTAGCATTTTAGGTGCAACACCAGCTGGGTGAAATTCAAATATTACTTTACAGACTATAGAAGAACCCAAATTGTCACAGATGGTGTGTTCCCAGGATCTCTAACACACATTCACCTATTCACACTGCTTCATAAGATCAGAGCATTGTAGGCCCAGCCAAGAAGATAAAACCTGAAGGTCACTGGAAATATCCGACAGCTTCCTATGCCTTCTGAGCCTTTTAAGATGGGAATGTTTGTAGCGCAGTGGCTCTTCTGTCAAACTTATATTGGCACATTTTAGTGTGCAAAACAATGTGTGCACAAATACTGCAGGTACAGTTAGGAAAGCTTGTAAACATTTGGCCCAAAATATTGCCTCTTGCAGGGTCTTTTTATAGAAGGTGGCCATGGCCAAATGAGTGCGGACGTTTGGTTCCCCAGGGACAACTAGCAGCAGGACACCTTGTACCACCTCTAGTTGTCTCTGGGGAATACCTGTGCCACATGTGCTCTGGCTTGCAGCAGGTTACTTTAGGTGGGGTAGGGGAGGCTGGGGCCAGCACTGGGCAGGGGCCAGCAGCCTTACCTGGGCTCCTGGAGGGGCTTCTGTGGCTGCAATAATAGCGATCCAGCCACTTGGAGTCTGGCCAGCAGCCAGAGCATGGCTTTACCTGGCCAGGCTCCAGTTTTGAGTGGTTCATGCTGCCCCTGTGTGCACTGCTCTGCTTTTTTTTTTTTTTTTTTGTATGGGTTTTTTGACCCCAGGATATCCAGGGCTCAAAAAAAACTCACAGAAAACAGCTGAATGTGTGTTATGTGGCATCACGGACATGTCTGCAACACCACATGGCCATGTTTGTCTTGATGTAGCCAGTCTGTGTATTAGTTATGATCCAGTTACTTCCCTTTACACAAAGAGGAAGGCAAATCGTTATGTCCATCTCTTATTTTAACTCTGTTAATTGAGACTCTGCAGAAATAACTTATTGAACAAAAATATGTATCTGTGAACCTGAATGTTTCTGTTATTTGAAGTTTCCCTGTGGTTTTTTTGTTTGTTTTTAAATGGAACATTTGCAAATTAATGAAAATTTTTAAAACGCTTTTGCAGTTTTGCAAATGGCAATTTGTGTCGCAACATAAATCCAGGTTTAATACCCAAGATTTATCACACAATCTGGTAGTTTGAAGTATGTCATTATTATTTTATTTTACCACAGGCCTTTTTGTGAAGCTGGCATTTAAAAAACATCTTATGCACATATCCCTGTAGGCACTTGAGTTTTTTTGTTAAATTCATTTAGGCATGAAATTAATTCACTGAATATTTGTTGAGACTTTATGGATAGCTTCCTTTTCCTATGGGTTTATTTAGCTTTCACAAATGTGAATTTTTCTACTGCATCGTTCCATAAATTGGACTAAGAGCAGCAGGCATCCTACCACCGAAAAGAGTTCAGATAAAACTAAGCAAAGGACATTGTTATTGTTTATTAGCTGTGCTTTACAAATTAAGCAAGCCGGCCAAAATCTTTATGGGTTAGAAGATGACAATGCTGCCAAGAAATACTGAAATGCCATTTTAATGGTAATAATATTTTCTACACTAAATCTAGAAAACAAATAATAGGCTTTCAGAAATCTGCCATAGCAGCTTGAACACTTATACAGTTATTCAGCCTTTTACAATTTAAGGTGCTAATGACACTCTGAATTCTGAATAATTTTCAGTGTGTTCAGCACACTTGCTGAGAAGGTGGAATCTGTTCCCCAAGAACTGTAAGGTCTCTTGTGTATTATTACACCAATTATCTCTTATTTCTTTTTAAGTACTTCACAAATCAGCCAGGTACTTAGAAAGAGTGTGTGGACAGGTGCTGTACTCCAATGCCTGTAGTAGTGGCATGCTGAACTAGCCATACTCACACTGTCATGTTACTATTTCCATAGCACTAAATTTTAACTAGATATTTTACAAATAGGAGGACAGTATCAGCACCCTGAACAGCTGACAAACTAAGTGAAGAATGTATAGATTAGGGATGTGATTGAAGTAAAACACTTTCTGTGGAAGAGCAATGAAGTTAGGTTTATTGGGGTTTGTGTGTTTAACAGTAATTTTGTTAACATTTTCTTGAGGGCCTCGACTAGTGTTTGTAGTAGATACCACCTTCATTTGCTATTCAGACCATCCTTCAGTTTCCTCTGATGCTTAGTTAAAGCTCTTCTCTCATGACACCTCTCAGGAAATAACAGCACATCTCTCATCTCCATCACCTTAGCAGGAATCAAAAGCATAGCTGAGATCAAAACTGGAGGCCTGACAGAGCAGCTTTGAAGAGTGATCCTCTTGTCTATTCCATGCTGACACCTTTCACCTGATCTAAAAGAAATGGCTCAGGGTCCATGTGTATTTGTGTTATGATTGTTTAAAGGCTGTGGTCCAGAAGGGTTCCCTCAAGGACCTTATGTGCTGTGACAAGACAGGACAAAGGGGACTTCCACCCGCTTATTTGAAAGCAGACCCAGTTTCAGGGATGAGCCACCAGGCAGTTGCCTACACTCCTAGTCTAAGCTAAGTTTTTAAAGGTCATCAAACATATGAGTGGGAAAAGGGATGTATCCTTACCTTAGATCTGCCAGAGTCTCCCACAGGTGTAATGCCAGCTCTGCATAAAGGGACATGTTTGGCATAGTGTTAGCATGAGGTCCTTTGCTGCTATAAATCTAGCCACCCACTTTCCCCTTTGGTATTGGCAGCATGCCAAGGTAGGAGTCATAACATAAGAGGGGCCAAAGCCAGGGACCATTTCAGTCTCACGGGCCCTGGGTTTTTCAGCCCCCTTCTATTCTACTTTGCTTGCAGGATAAGGATCTTCTCTGGGCATCTACACTGACCTTGCACTTGTGGAATTCTGCCAAGATTTGATCTCAGTTCTGCTAATCTCTGGAAAAATCAACCATGTAAACTAACAGCAAAATCCTATTTCACTTTCCATATCTAAATGGCACATACACAGCTACATAACTGCAGTTTTTGACACCTGTGCTCAGTCTGGGATTCTGTTTTGCTCTACCCAAAGTGAGGAGGAGTAAGAGGGAATAAGCTCTTCTGTGTTTTGTACCAGTAGCCTATTAGTTAAGGCACTCACCTAGGGAGTGGGAGACCTGGGTTCTAAATCCCTCTCATCCAGAAGGGATTTGAGCCCACTTCCCTGCAAAATGTTAAGCATTGCCCAGTCTCTCCCAGCCCTTCTCTTGCAGGGAGACAGCCAGCCTGACTCCTGGCTGCAGCTGTGTGAAGGCTAATGGAGGAGAGGCTCACTAGGAGTCACAAACCTCAGCAAGAAAAACCAGAGGGACTGGTGTCAGGCACCAGAATAGGAGACTTCTGGGCTAGTTGGAGGGCAAGCCTGCTCTGGAGAGGCTGAAGCCACACAGGACCCCTCTCAGTGTCCAAGACGATAAGGGGGCTTTATGTTTACTTCTTTTATTTGTTAAAAGACTGTTTATTACTGGAGCTTGTGGAGAGACCTCAGGGTCTCCACCAAAAGCCTTATTGAAGAAGCCCTGAGGCAGCAACCCACTACACTCACCTATTGCAGAAATGGAGATGCTTTTGGGAGTAGGCGCCCAGCCCAGAACCCTGGGTCCATCCCATGTAAGGCAACAACCATCTCACTAATCATCTTGTAGCTTAAGATCATAGGAAGGTCGGGGTGGAAGGGACTTTGTGATACCATCTAGTGATCTAGTCCAGCCCCCTGCTCAAGTGTCTATCCTGCTCTTGAAAATTTCCCAGGAAGGAGATTTTTCAACTTCTCTAAGCATACTTCTCTAGCCTCCCTCTCTTCACTGCCCAAGATTCAAGTTTCAAGAGGAGGGCTAAGAAAGGACCTGTATCATGTCTAGCCTCTGGCCTAGTGGTTGTGAAGCACTGTGCTAGGGAATGGGCTTAATACCCCTTTTTGTTACTGGGGGCCTAGAACCTGGGTATCTCGCTTCATGGGCAAGTACCCAAGCCACTAAGGTACTGGACTAAAATAGAGAAGGACTCCCCTTCTCTTCCTCACACCTGCTAGTTATGGGTTTTCTGTGACTATAATTTGGGACTTACCCACCTTTATGCATGTAACTGGGTTATTTTTTTTGTGCTGTGTACCTGCCTGGCCAAAGCACAGCTTATTGACAACACACAATTTGCTCAGTGGATGTGTGCACACTTGGGGATCCAGAGCTGAATTGCAAACTTGTGTGCAAGTGGCAAGAAACTACCGTAACATATGTGCCATTTAGGCAGTAAAATGAAATAGTTTTGAGCCCTGGGTGCCTGCTATCAGCCCAGGTTGCCAGGGTCCATTACCCAATCTTTACATTTTTGAACAAGCACCAGCATTCTTTCTCCTATTCTGCCCCTCACACTGGGGAGCAGGTGCTGTAAACATTTGCAAAACCATTGTTCTCATTCATACTTTTCCTTAAACCCTCTCACCATAAAAAAAAACCCCAGAAAAAACTTGACAGTAGTTAGGCTGCTGGCATGATTAAACCACTGCCTATTCTGCAAATCAGCAAGTTCATGTTATTTCCTCATACTCCCTGCTATCAGAACACCATTTCGTATCTGGAGCTTAAATTGTAAGTCCTTTTGGTCACTGAGCTTCTTTTTGTTCTGTATTTGTGCAGCACCTAGCACAATGGGGCCAGATGTATGGAAATAGCCTGTGACCTTGGCTCAGCCTTTATGATAATGCAAAGCAACAAGAAGTCATAAAAATGATCTCTGAGGTATTTCCTTTTTTCCTTCTCAAATTGTAGGCATTGAAGTTCCTCCTAAAGAGCATCAAGAGCTGAAGCCATATGTCCATCACCTGCATGTCATTGACAACCAGCAAACACTGTTTGAGCTTTCTCACAGGATAGAGCCTCGGGTGTGAGCACGCACAGCTTCATGTAACCTTGTAACTGCAGCACTTTGAATTAAGTGAATGTTTAAGCCAAACATGTTGCTTCCCTATATAAGAACAGTTTACTGAGTTTTATCAGTAGCTCCCACAATATACACAGGAAAATCAAGCAGAACAAGAAAAGAAGTTGTTTGCAGCATTCCAGGGCAAAGGTAGTGCTGTTTCCATCTATCACCAGATCAGGAAGGTGATGAGCAGCATCCGTTGAGCTCAGCGACTTGATTTCTGTGAAAATATTGTTGGTCCAGTGTAGCTTTCAGTCCAGATTCTGACAGTATTAGGGTGAAAGGAAGCATCACATCACTGTAACAAAACGTTTCAGCAAGCAACTTCATGTGATGAAGGGTTGCAACTTATGATAGAGAATGTACCTCGCTAATCGAAAGCTGCCAAAGTAGTGACTGTTGCCAAAAAATACTGTGCAATCCACCTAACTTCCCTGGGAGCATCTTATTTGAGACAGCAGCTGACATTTCAGAATGGAATATAAAAACTAACATGTATAAAGCAATGCACCATTATTAGCTCTCTTGTGTGTCATGATTTGGAGGTCAAAAGCAAACAGCAGCCCATAATGTTACTTCCTCTTAAGAATTCACTTCAAGGATATAGTAAAGAAAAAATCTAACCTTGATGCAGTTTATGGAAACAAATGTGGCATTTCCTCTTTTGAGGGATTGATAGCACTTGACCTCAACTCAATGTTTTAGCAGGAGTCCTATATCTAAAATACGTAGGTTAGGGAGAAAAATCTCTATTTGCTCCCCTTCTAATTATCCTAGAATTGTTACTTATTTCTGCAATTAGTGTGCAGTAGGTTATTACAACAGAGCTCAGTGCTTTACTGCTTGAACTATTGTCTCTTGTATAACTACTGGGAGATATCTCGTAAATCCATCTACTTTCTACAAAAGCACAATAAAACAGAAAATAGCCTATTTTAACATGTAAAAATCTGACTTACCAAGCAGATGCTTTTAGCTTTGAAAGAACAAAGGGCCATACTTCATGTATTACACACTGTCATTCCCAATACATAGAAAAAATTAAAGGGAAAGCATCTTCCTATTTTATATTTCATCCAAACCCAGTTTTCATTTAGATAAATCAAAGAACTATTTGTTATCTTAGTACGTGCTTTAAAATCACATTCATATTTATTCTTGTCTGAGTTGCCTCCTCATAGAATCCTGGAAGAGTAGGGCTGCAAAGGAACTCCATAGATCATCTAGTCCAGCCCCCTGCCTTAGTAAACCATCCTATACAAACACAACACAAGGCATAACACCCTAACCTGCCACAGGTAAATCAAGGGACCACAGGGGTCAATGTCCTGCTGCTATGATGATAATGCTGTTTTTCAGTACTAAGAAGTTGCCCTCAAATAAGCTGAAATAAGCTATAGACAGTGCAATATTCTTCACTATATAAATAAAATCTGTTTGTAGAGCCTTACTTCAAAAAGTCCCTTTACAGTGGCAGTGAGGGTACACTGCTTGGCTGTCTATCTATATTGTCTGTTTTTCACATCAGAAAGTCTTTCAGGAAAATGATCCATTGTTGTAGTGTGGGTCCACTAAAGTGGCTAAAGTTACATGTTCTTCATCATCTTTTGATCTGTGGTTTAAAGGGGACAGAAAAAGCAGATTTAACAAGTAATTTGAAGAGGAGGTCATTGGATGCATTCAGTTTGCCTCCATATGTGAAATATTGTACAGTTACTGTATAAAAGAAACAGATGTTTCACAATGTATTTGCTTGTACTTTGGTATTATCAAATACTATATGATTTTTTTTAAATAGTTCTTTTTACCCAGTAAAAAAATAAATAAACTCTTGCTGGCCATGGAGTAAAAATTTCCTATGTTCTTCTGTAGATGTGATTGCACATACTGTAAATATTTCTTCTGTGCAAACAGACCAAAACTGTTCAAGTCAGGACACTAAATTTAGTGGACTCATTTTTGTAGTGTAGAACATAAACCCCATATAATGTTAATTTCTTGGGGTTTTTTTAATTTTTCCTTTCTCAGATTTTCACTAAATCCCCACCCAAGATTCATTAACCAAGACATTAGCTGATTCTTTAGCCCCCTCTTGTGAAATCTTTTCATCATGGCACTGCTTTCACAAATCAGTATGTAGATCAGATTGTGAGCCCTTGTTCACAGGACGTAGTGCTCTCTGTGAGTAATGGAAGAGAACTGGGCCTGAGTCTCAATTCTTTTCAGCTTTTCATCTGTTAATTTATAATAACCTTAATAGCTTATGCTCCTTCCCTGCTGGTGCAACTACAGCAGTACAAAAACAAGCTCCTGCTTTTCACACCTGGCTTAATGTTTGCAGGTGAAAAAATCTGTCATCTAAGCACCAAGTTCCAAACATTGTAATGTTAGGTATAATTGTCTGAAATGCTGAAAAGTGCAATGAAACAATGCAAATTGTTTTTTATGATGGCCTTTATTATCTAAATATATCTTCAGTTCTGAAGGGCAAGGTTTGCTTCTGTGCTTAAACTATTATTCATGGAACTATAGTACTAATAAAAGGGAAACTGCTCTGAATCTGCAACAGAACTATCCAGAAAATAAAGGTTTGTTAGAATCCTTGTTCTATGGCTAAAATGTTGCGGACCTGATTTGAGACTGCCATGCACATGAAGGCAAGAAGATTAGGAGGAGGCCTAAAAAGCAGCAGGATGAAAGAAAAGGGGTGGTGGTGTGTAGCTTCTCCCACATCTCTCGATATGGGCAGAGCACACTTTTTAGTAACTACACCCTCCCCACAAAACAGTAGTGCTGTTATGATATTCCTAAAAAATACTGTAAATCTCCAAGCTCAGTCTAATACAACTACACAGACAAAGTTAAACTATGTGCGTGTGTTTCTTATATGTTGGGAGAAGATATTAGACAAAACAGGGAACATGTGGGGTCATTCTCCAGCTCTTTGAAGTGGGCTTTTGCTTCATAGAATTTAGATGCTTCTGTAACGTGTCCTTAGGCTTTCAGCCCAATTTCACATAGTAATTGATTGTGTCTAGATACCAGTGGAAAAAAAGAAACGAAGGATCTCCTGCCAAAAACAAACTAAAAATGTCCTGCTGTAAAATTGCAAAGAAAGATGTAAATACTAAACATTTTAGCAGAGTAATATTTATTTGCATAGCCTATTTATTGTATTATTATTATACTGTTAAGAAATACTGGGATGAAGTCAGTGAACTGAGGTAAGACCACCTGCTTGTTATAGTCTCTTTAACAGGTGTGCCATAATGCTGTCAGCTTGCATTTAAAATAATAAAATAGAAAACCCCAAATCAAGGTATTTACCTAACTTCTCAGGGACTACAGCTAGTAGTTATCCACCGTTATGAGAACTGGTATGTATGAAATAGTCTGATTTACCAGAATCACTGTTGCCAACGTTTTCCTTTTCATGTTTCATGCTTGTCTGCCTTTGTACATATTACTGTGCTGTGTATTTATAAGAGCTAGTAAGCAATAATTTATATGTCAAAATGGCCAAGCAATATAAGGTTAAAACTTGTAGAAGCAACTGTTACAGTTATCTTGCATTTTCAAGTGTTTTTTAATATTGCTTTTCAAAATACAAAACTACATTAATTAAATCTGGGCTCTGCGCCTTCATGCTCACCACACATGGTTATTATTCTTAAATGGAATACTTCATGCTCAAACTTCCAGTCATTAAATTGTGCTGAACACACACAGCATTTATGAGATGAACTGCAGTCTATTTGATTTGCTCCTCCAAAGCTATTTTGATTGAAATCCATTCACTTTTATCTGGTCAGCCTGACTTGCTAGATCGCAAGGTCCTAGGATGTAGTCCAAACAGACTTTAGGAGCAGCAATAATGAAAAGATAGGGCTCAGTTGTGACTTTTCATTATAGCACAGCTGCAGGTGTATTCTGGCATGATCCTGAAATCTCTAAGGAAAAAATCTCCCTAGCCCGAGGATGACTTACTCTACAGGGAAGGTTTGCTGTGGATACTCTGTTTGACAAGCTGTAGCAAAAAGCTCTCATTGTACTTGGTCCACACTGCTGACTCTGCATCCTCCCCATTCCTAGGTACTTCAATGAATATTCTACTTCGTAGAGCAGGTGGCTGGAGCATCCCTGCAATCTGTTAGGGAATGCTGCTGCCTAAGTCCTTGAGAGTTGTCATGTCCTCTTGTCCTCTGCTTTTATATGCTGTGGAAGCACCCAAGTATAATCTGACTTCTGACAACATGAATAATACATTTTTAGCATTTTGAGTAGGATTTTACCTATGCAAAGTGCTTTATAAACAACGGAAGTATTTTCTTGCATACTACATGCCCTTGAATAAGACATGCACCTTGTTTTAAAATGGTGGGATGAAGAGAAAAGATTTTTTCTTGAAAATACCAGTAGGTACAGTAGTTTCTCAGGGAAGAGAAAGGTGGTGTGCGTGCGTGTGTGTGTGTGTGTGTGTGTGTGTGTGTGTGTGTGAGGCAAAGACCTGCATCTACTCTATTAACTCTGTTTATTGGAACTAACCGGCACCTGCCAGACACAGCAAGTGCTGTTGGATGCCCACCTGGCTCCAGAAGAGAAGAGGGGCTGCCAGGTAATTCAGCTCAGCCAGCAGCACATGCAGAGTCAGCTGAGGGCCCACCCAAGTCTAAGGCCCCAGGCAGTTCAGTTCCAGTAGGATTGGTCTTCAGCTGACTAAGCAGGGGCCACTTGGCTGCCCACTCAGCTTGATGGACAGTTTAGCTTCCACAGGATCAAGCCCTCTGCTCCCCACATTTCCTCATTTAAAATACACGCCCCCATTCCCAGCAGTTAATTGGGGGAGGGGTGCATGTTATAAACAAGTAAATATGGTAACCCTCACAGTATGCCTGATAGTTTGTTTAGGCAGAGATTTGTAGTGGTTTAATTATGGAGGTTTAGGCCTGGTCTTCACAGTCTTCGTATTTAAGTTGTGGGGGTGATTAATTACTGAACAGTTTAGATCAGTACAACCCCTGGTATTGATGCAGTTATATTGATACGGTTGCCATATGCTGCTGTAGTTTATTTCCCTTAATTTATGGGAATAAACTGTACTTGTATCAGTGTGTTCATATGGGTGAGACTCACGGCTGTATAAAAAACCTATAGAAAAGCCCTTAAAGCAGGGCAAAATGTTGTGCAGACACTCTTCTTTTTCACTTTAAGAGCGGCTTATTTCAGTTTACCTTAAATTTCCTAATTGTTCTAAAGTAAACTGCAGTGAAGCTGGTTTGACTTGAAATAAAAATATGCACACACCATATGCACCAAGTTAAACTACTTCAAAATAAATCATTAAATTAAACTAGCATAACTCAATGTGTAGACCAGTGCTCCATTCTGCAATAGAGAAAATGAGGCAGAGATGAAGTTACTTGTTGTAAGCATCTACAGGCAGAGTTGGGATTAGATCCTTGCTCCTGGCTTGATGCTCTAGTCAAATCAGAGAGGCAATATTTAATTTCATTTTTGTTGGTTTAGTAATTCTAGGAGTTGTGCAGTATTTCCAGAACCACTTATCATGCTGTGATTAGAGCTTTTCAGTCATTCTTCTTCCTTGCAAAGCCATCAGGCCCACTACCCAGAAATAACACTTTCCTCTGCTTTCCTTACAAGGTAGCTAAGGTAGGGTTACCATATTTCCAGTTCCAGAAAGAGGACACTTGCTGTGCAGAGGGGAGGGGGTATATGATTGTGGGGGGCAGTGATATGCTGATGCCTTGCCCCTGCCCATCTCATTGCCCCTTGCTCCCAAGCTACAACCTCTCCCAGCCTTGCTGCTGCCCCTCACTCCCAACCCACAGACTTCTGGCTCTACCAGTGCTCCTTACTCCCAACCTGTGGTACCCTGCCCCCCTGGGCCATGCTGGTGCTCCTTACTCCTGCCCCACAGTCCCCTACCTGCCCAGTGCCCCTTACTCCTAAAACACAGCCCCCCCACCCTCCTGCCTTGCAGCATCTCCCAGCTGCCCCACCCTGTGAACAAGGGCACTTGCCCCAGCGCTGCCAGCCTGGCCAGACAGCTCTCTGCTGCCTCTGAAGGCACCCCATTCAGATCCATACCCTCCACACACCCCTGCCCACCTCCATCCCCCCCCACACACATACACCTGAACAGTCCCCAAGCACCTCTTAGACTTACCTGCATGCAGCTGCCAGGGCTTCTCCCACCCCGCTACTTGGCTGCATGCTAGCCACGTGCATGTGCACCATGCCTCCAATCACTCTCCTCCCAGCCCAAGCAGCTCCTTGCTAGGGCAATCTGGGAAAAACTTCAAAGCTGAGCTGACCAAAATCCCGGACATTTGATCATATTTAAAATAAACACATGGGCAGAGATGGGGGGACCCAAAAAGAGGACATGCCCAGAAAAACCCAGACGTATGGTAACCCTAGCTAAGGACTTGCAGGAACTGTGCTAGCTAAAGAAGGAATGATTCCTAGCAGAGAAAAGTGATAAAGTTGGTTGTGCTTTTCACTAGCAATAGACCTCTTCTCTGTAGGACATCTCCTACAGCAGCTACCATTTTATAGACTGGATATTAGCTAGTCTCCTGCAAGTCTGTAACTGGCACTTGTTTAATTATGAATTTTGCTATTTTCTGGTGTGTAAGATTTAATACAGCTACTTAAGAAATAGGTGTGATATTAAGAGTATCCAGACATTTCTGTGATGGGCATCTCAGAAATGTGTTTGTTGATATTGTATGTTATAGGATTAATAAAGGTACTTTAATGTGTTTACCCATAAATCCTGGAGAATGGATGGGATACTTAGACCAAAGAGAATATGGTATCAGTTTTCAAGGCAAGATCAAACTCTTCTGCCTGGAAAGGAATCAGTAGATTTCTCAGCAGCACTCTTCCACTTTTATCAGACAGCGTAAAAGTATAGAAATCTGTACAAGATAGTGGAGGATATGGGCAGGCCTGGCAGGAAATGCACTGTCTCCTCTATAGTGTTGCAGAAATCAAGGTAAAGTAGCACCTGTTCATTCTCACATCCCTCTCCACAGCAAGGTGGCTTTCAGGACATTTTCTGGAAGCAGCTGCAACTTGGATCCTCCTGTATTAGAGCCACACTGCCATAGGGGAAGGGGCAGAGGTGTGGAGGCACAGTCTTTGTGGAGGCAATCCTAGAGCCCTGTGCCTATTTCTGGGAATAGTTAGGGGTCGACATCAGGGAGACGAACCTTCATAGGTGTGAATGAAAAGGGAGGCATCATCGTGAAAGCTCTCTAGGGGGTTCTTCATTTTCTTGGGTGATGCTGACCCTTTCAGAACCCAAAAGGGACGACTCATGCCCCCGCCCCAGCATCCTTCAAGGAAAGAGCCAAGACCCGTCTGATCCACCCCTCTTCTGGCAAGTCAGGACTCTGAGAAAATACAGCTCATGGACAGAAAGGATGAGTACAGCTCATGGCATCTAAGATTTAGAGGTTCCTATAAAAAGGGCAGTTTTCCTGGAGAGGTTGCTACTAGGAAGGCTTTTGCAGATGAGTGTGGTAAATGGAAGTGCTTCTGTCTGATCTGTTTGCATCTCTTAGCTTTTTCTGCAGCCTGAGTAACTGCCCTCTTCAGAGAACGGTATTGTGCCTCTTTGAAAATAGCTAGGCTTCTTGTCCCCAAAAGGGGTAGGTTCATAAATTGGGCCTGGTCTCACTTCCTGTTGCTCCCCACAGTGGGCTTTCCTCCAAACCAGGGCTGATCCCACAGATATTGAGCCTCCAGCAAAAACTAAATAGGCCTGAGGCAGGGACGCTCAGAAAATGGCTCCTGAGACGCAAGTGGCTTGTTGACTTACCACCTGCAGTTCTTGGCAGAGACTTGGTGTGACAGGATTGGGGCCTGAGGGCTGCTGTGATGCTCCCTAGTGGCCACCCTGATCCTGCCAGGCCTTTGCTCCTGCCTCCTAGGGTCTTGCCCTGCTTCCTCACCCGCCTTGTTGAAAGTAATAAGGGAGAGGCTGGTGAGCCGAGGTGCTCTGGCTGTCTGTCTGTCTCTCTCTAGTCATTCCCTCGGGCCCTATGTGCTGTAAGAGCTAAATCCATGGCCTCTTTCCAGTCGTACAGCCATACCCATGCCTTGCAGGTGTTATTCAGTCCACAGTCTGATTCTTTTATAGAGGCCTTAGCCACTTGTACTCTTGTTCCCCTCATTTCCTGCAGTCCTCTCCCAGATGCCATCTGCTAAAGCTCCCTGACCCCTGACCTGTGACCTCCTTTGGCACAGGCCCTGGGTACATGGATGAAATCTTCCTCCCCCCCTTGTGTCTGAGTAACAGGGTTCAGGCCCCTGCTATGCTTGGCCTGTCTATTTTTTTTTCTTAAAGCAGAAAATTTTTTTTTACTGCATTGTCTAAGGTAGCGTTTCTCAACCTGCAGGTCATGAGAATATAGGAAAGGGTTGCGAACCAACTTTAAAAATGGATCAACAAACTTTAAAAATGGATTCTCCTTTAAAGGAGAAAAGGGTGGGAAATTGTGGCTTTTCCATGCAGGCTGGAAGAGTCCCAGCCTTCAAGGGGCTGCTTGGGACCCCCTATTCCTCCCTCACACTCACCCCAAACCACACACTGGGGGCCAGAGGGGGCAGCAAGTTGGGACTGTCCTTTGATGTTTACAAATGGGTCCTGGTACAAAAAAGGTTGAGAGCCACTGGTGTATATGTAAGGCCCTATTACTAGTGCCACCGGTGAATATTTACCATAGATTTGTACCAGACTTGCTATAAATTTTCTTCTGAACTGAAGTGTTTGCCATAATTCATGTGTGGACGTACGTGTTGGGTTTTGCTGGCTGCTCATGTGGCTACTGAGCCAATCAGGACTGAATATCATGGGCTTCAGGTGTGAGACTGTACTGATGATGGCAACAAAGCAAAGCAACCCTCCTCTTGTTCCTCCAAAAAAGCCCCCTGCATGCCCCTGAATGCCTTGGCCTAGTCCTCATAGCCCTTGCAGAAATCAAGGTAAACCTGGGCTAGTCTTTAAGCTTCATCTGAAATATTGCACTTTTCTAGCAGGAGATTAGAAATACCACCCCCCCCCCCCGCCAAGTGAAAGGGGCTGAA
>NW_017729005.1:3028119-3062137 GCF_001723915.1 Gavialis gangeticus | reverse complement strand
GTGAAAGGGGCTGAATAGAATGATTTGAGAGAGACCAACACAGCTACAACCTACACCCCTAAATCTAAGGACATCCATGTTACAGGGATGTAGGTTGTAGCTGTGTTGGTCTAAGGACATCCATGTTACAGGGGTGTAGGTTGTAGCAGAACTAAATTGCAGTGCAGAGACTTATAGTAACTGACTGCTCACTGATATGTAGGGGACTCAAAGGAGGGGCAAAGAGAGGGGATGTTTGATTTGGTGTAAGTCACAGCACAGCATATGCAACTACTATATACAAACTTTACAATGCTTCCTCTACTGGACAGGTGTTTATTCTTGTCTGACACATTTTACATCTTGTAGTGTTATGTATATTTAAGCCTTGTCTGCATTCAGGCATCTCTTCAAATCCCTTCCCCCCAAAATACAGCTTCTTTCCTATCAGTAGTTGTTGGGGAGTATCGCTGTAGTGCTCCTGCTGATTTTCTGCCTTAAGAAAAAAGTAGCCACAACTTCAGATGTCGCTAAACTAAATGTAGACTAGATCAGGAAAACAGCCTGCAGCTCTGCTGAAGTGAGGAATTTTCTCCTGAGGGAAAGTGCTGGGAGGGAACATTACTCAGAACAAAGAACTGATGCTAAAGGAATTCACCCATTTAAAGTAAGTGGTGAACTGGGTCTTGAGATTACTGACAATGCACTGTAGGAGAGAGCCATCCTTCACTGGGGGGAATTTAGTGGCAAATAGAATAGATGTTTTTATCTTTATGATTCACTGACTCAGGAATGAACCAGGGCCACAAGGGAATCCAACCCAAAGCATGATTTGAAGCTCTGCTTTGGGCAAATTTATATCCACTTCTCACAGGTGCCTGAGGGATCTATCTCACTTGTCACACATTGACAACAATTGTATAGCTTGTTATGCCAATAAAGTAGTAAAGAATCCAACTGAAATTGTTTCTAGTGCTGGCTTGTCTCCAGCAAAGTGTGTCAATTGGTTCAGGATTAAACTGTGTTATGGGAAAACTTTCACTGAGGACTGTAATAACTTTTAAATCCTCCAAACACTGTCATTTGCAGTTTAAGGATTGGAACCAATATCTGCAGAGGTGTAACAGAAAAAACAATATTGTTTTTTTAACAAAAGTAACTTGCTATCTCAGTTGACTTCTATGGTTCAGAGGATTCTTTTCTGACCTAATTAGTTCATTAGCCATCTCCTCCCCTAGTGGTAGCTAAGTGGGTTGAAAAATCCCTCAGAAAAATCAAACCACCTATGCTGCTTCAGTGCAAGGAAATTTACTTTACATTATAACTCCTTGTGCTTGCTGCAGTGGATCTGGCCTATTGAAAAGACGCTAACCATGTGCGGCAGGTAGATTTGAAAAATCTGTGTATGCAAATGTTAGCAATGGCTCAGTTCCATAGCATAGATAAGGCTAAAGGCCAGAGTTAGCTCAGTTCCGTAGCATAGACAAGGTTAGAAGCAACATATGCTTCCTTCAAGGCTATAAACAGACATTGCATGTCTTCTGCTCCTAGGTCCTAAAGATGTTCTCACACACCTTGACCCACTTCAAGTACCTGTGAAGGGTGCTGGATAAGATGTGCTCACACTATGTTGTGTGCAGCTGTAAACTAACTGTAGCTAATTTAACTTAATTGAGATTCATTCCAGAGACAAACCTGTCTGTCTGTGCTTTCCCTGGCTACCTACTGGAAGAAGAGCAGCAATACAGCTTGGAAGGACTGGGTGAGTAAACGGCTGTTTTGACTGTAGTCAAACCCTGGGACAATTAGTCCCAGGTCAAATAAGATGCCTGTTTACTGTATATTGAACTGTCAGAAGAGGATGCTTGTCTTTTCAATATGCTGGTAACAGTGCCAAGCATTCAGTGGAATTCTAAAAGCTAGCGGCTGTATTCTTTTCATTTAAGTCTGATCTCCAACCCTGGAAATAAAGACTCTTGGTATCCCTTTGCACCACAGCCTCACCTGGCAGCTTGACTGTGTACAAAAATGGGCACAGAATTGATGCTGACTGGTGATATTCAGCTTGTCATAGTGGGAGCCTGGGAATAGTCTGCATGCCTAATCATTTAGGCAGTAGGTACTTATTGACAATGGAACAGAAGAATGGGAACAGGCACAAATGCCCTGTGTTGCAAACTTCATGATAACAGTACTTTTGGGAGCCCTGTCGTGTCTGCTGCATCCAGCTAAGCTTCACTCAGTAATTACAGTTCTCTTCTCTTGGAGGTGATGCTTTGCCTGGTTAAGGCAGACTGTTTGCTTCCCTCTCTGCATCCCTTGACTGTAGGAGGCTAACATTGGAACTCCCAAGGGAAGCAGCGGTGGGAGCAGCTGGTAAGGAGGAAAAGGCAAGGAAGAGATGACAGTGGCTGAGAGCAATCAGCAAAAGAATAGTGATGAGGCAGGGGCAAGGAGTGGGAGCCTGGTGGGGCAAGGCAAAAATAATCACAAAACTTCCAGTGCATTGGAGCAGACTCAGTTAATTGCTGTACTCCAGAAGCCTCCTGCGTCTTGTGTATCAGCATCTCCACACTTAAAAATGGCAGCAGGAGCACTTGAATTCAAGCTTGTTCAATGGGCTTTAGTTCAATTGCTCCCACCACCATTTTTAAGCACAGGAATGCTGATACAGGAGATGCAGAAACGCTTTAACTGGAGTGGCTCTTGGAGCTGCTCTAAGTGCCACCACCCAGCCCCAGAGCTTGTGTAAAAGTGCTATGAGAGATGAAGTTGGATGCTGCATTTTGTTAAAAGAAGAACAAGACTTCTGCATGAGCATCCCTCAGGGGAGTAGATTGTCAGCTGAGTTAAGTCAGGTTCATATTAGTTGAATCGGTGAAAACCCTGCTAAGGTTCCTTCAGTTAAAAGTTGTTCTTTGGAGCTAGCACAGCTCTTCCAGTAATTAACCTGTGCTTTCCTGTAAACGGGCCTTCCCTTGGTGTTGCTAAAACCCAGACTTGAGTGACATCTAGTGGTTAAACTACGCGCCAGGCTTATTGATAGTTTATTCCATCAGAACCTGGCCTGTGTGACCGCATGGATCTGAAGGAAAAATGCAGCAGTGAGAGGAGGCTGTTCTGTATTTCGTGTGGTTTAGTGACCTCTGTTTATTTACTCAGATTTCCATGTAAGTGAACTGATGGGACTATCCATTTAGCCTTTATGTACCTTTCCCAGTGGATCTAGTTTTCTGATTTATGATGAAAGTGTGCATTCACTTAGCGTGCAACTTAATGGAGACAGACTGTCATGTTTTGACATGTCACTTGCTATATAGAGTCAGCATCTCAGCCAAGTTTTGCTGTCACATAGTGATTTGTTCTGGGACAGCTACTTCAATCATGCAACAAAGTTGTCAAATTGCTATGGACAAAAAAACCAAAATCCCTTGCTGGCTGAGTTAATGACATAATTAAACACTACATCCATTCAGCATCAAAATAACTGTCTTGTGTACAGTAAGAAAGGGCTTTCTGAGAAAAACATTGCAATACTCCTGTTGACAATATTTGTATATAGCTGATCTCTGTCACCAGATCACCTGAACATATTTTCTCTTTGGAAATGAAAGAATCCTGGTGTGATGTGAATTGTTCTATCTATTGGACACTAGTTCTATGCAACATACCTGGATACTGATAAGGGATTTTAAACTGAGGTGCAATGAAATGGATCACTCCTGTCTTTATAATTCAAAATGTTATACCTTCCAGTATAAAGGTGTAGAGGGTGCCATGGGATACCTTCAAGGGTAGCACACAATGTTACCACTATAAGATGTGCAAACATGATTCACAAGATAAATCTAGAGTTTTCAAATAGGAATTCATAGTGTTAAAAACCTTCTGACCTGCTGTGGTCTTTCTGAATTATTTGCAACAGAAGAATTATGCTATTTTCCTGTATTCAAAAAAGAGAGCTAAGAGCTGGCATTTTCTAAGGGGTGCCTTGGGCCCACTGAGGGGTGCCTTGAGTTCAAAAACGTTGAGAACAACTGGTTTAATCATTTAAATATATAGAATCCAAAATCAAGGTTGGTTTGCTATTTCCCAACAGTTTCTTAAACAAATACTTCATACATATTCATCAAAATGCACCATAATGCTAGGGCAGAATTTAGGAGCAAACTTGCAGTGTGGGCTACTTTTAAATGGCCTACTTTTATAAGGCACTGAACATGTTCAAGCCCTTCTGAACTGGATGGGAGAGATATTGACTGCCCTTTTAAATGGAGCCATTAAGCTTTTGAGTTTCTCACCTGGAGGAGAGTACAACCAGCTGTTTCTTTGCCTAATATGTAAGGTATCATTTGTAATAAGAGTATGTACACAAACTGAATGTGTTCTTGGGAAGATGCCTGGAGGTGATGTGGTCTAGTATTTCTGAAGAATGTGCTGAACCCAGGCAGCTGGAAGAAGTGATCTGGGGTGTACTTAATAGGGCAGCACAGTTAAGAACAAGTACTTAAATCACTTCTGTCCACAAGGGCCTATCTAAAGCCAAATCCCAGGAAAAAACTATAAAGAGTACTTAGGTTATATCAATGGTGCTCGACCTTTTGGTCCCTTGGGGCTAGATAGGTGGCATGGGCCAGATCCCATACAAGGCCAGGCTGCACAAGCCTGGATTGGGTCTTGCACTATCATGGCCCTGTGTACCCAAACCAGGCTCCAAGCCACTTCAGCCCTGCTCTAGCCTGGGCCTGATCTAGCAGGCGGGGCCATCACCTCTGGCCCACAGGGCCCGCCTCCCCCATGGGTAGGGGAGTAGGGGTATTTGGCAATAGGGGAGCAGCAATTAACACTGTTACCAGTCCCCTGTCACCAACTTTTTGTGTGGTGAGCCTGGCAGATGATATGACTCCACCGGCTAGATCTGGCTTGCAGGTTGGTGATTGAGCACTGCTGGACTATATACAGTAAGCATGGCATTTTCCCATGTACTCCATGTTGTGTACAATGCCAGCAGAGCTAAGACTTTAGGAGCTGAGTAGAGACTCCACCAATTTACAAGATAGAGTTTTTAGGAAAAAGTACTCTTAAAATAATCAAAGCAATGAAGCACCTTAATCAATCGATACCTTGGCTCAGAATTTTCGTCTCAATTTGTTGACTCTACAACCCTTTTGGTCCCAGCGGATGGCAGTCATGAAGAATACAAACCACCCTATAACTGGAGTCCTTCACAAACAGAAAATCCCTATAACTCCCCACATCATACCTTATCTGTTAATTTTTTGAAATAGTAAAAGTGTAGCCTTTGCTATATGGAAGCTCTGAGGAACTTTAATGAAAAGAAATGATTTCCCCTCCTATAATTCCAGGGATCTCAAAACATGTTGAAAATGTTAAGCATCTTGGCCACCTTTAGAGAAGCAAGGAGAAGGAGGGTTATTCCTATTTCACAGTTGAGCAAACCAAGGCAAAGAGGGTAAGTGATGTGGCAAAGGTCACAGAGACAGGAGTAAAGTCCAGATTACCTTTCCCTTAACCCTAATCTCTATTGACACTGTGGGGTCCTCCGCTTAAGCCTGGTCACTAAACCAATTATGTAGTGAACAAAAGTCAATGAAAGCAAAAAAGGCTAGAACACAAGAGAAACAAATGCTAGTCTGAGAAGAACAGAGCACCAGGCATTAGTCACTGTTCCTCTCTGGCTGGCAGTTCATGGCCTCTCTGTCTCCAGACTATTGTTCAATTTTCTGTTTAGTGCAGAAGCCTGGACTCACAGCACTGCTTGACTTGACTGCTTGTTCTCTGCACTCAATGGGTTTTAATTCCTGCTTTTAAGGAAACTGGTATCACTTGAAAAATCTGCAGTCTGGATTACACATTCCTTTCTCACCCACTGTAGTTTGCTCAGCCTCTGAACTGTCAATAAACTGGCTTCCATTTTTCCCTCTGTTTTATATTTTGAGTGAATCTAGGGCTTGTGAAATGCATGAGATTAAAAGCTCTGGAAACCTACATCATTTATCTATTAGGACAGAACACTGGCCCTTACCTGGTTTAGAGAGCCCATTCCTAGTAGAACTAGGTCACCATCCATACTCATTCCCTTGCTTCTTTCCTGGGCCTGCCAATAACTATTATTGTGCAAGACTCCTCTTCTTCCAGAAAAGCAAGCAATACACCTGTGAACCCCTTTCTTCAGAGAGGAAGGTCACATCTTTATGGCCTGCCTTCTGAACATGGGAGCAACATGAACATAATCCACTGCTCTGTGGTGTACCTGAACAAGATTTAGCTGCTTAAAAAAAAAACTTCTCCCAGGGCTACTTCAGGCTCTCCTGAGATATCATCTGAGCACAACCCTGGAGTGAACACGCAACATTTTTCTGAGTGATCTCCTCTGCCTAGCTGTTGGCTTTTTGGTGTTTCCAAGTAGGAATGAGTGAGTGGGACTTATTCTGTCAGCAGTGGTGCCAACGTTAGGCAGGAGGCCTTGTAGACATGGCCTAAGTCACTAATTTGTTTTTCTCATCTCTTATTTGTGTCTTCCACAAATTACAGTACCAAAATCAATGGAGCTTCCTGCAAGAGGCAAGGCAGAAATATTTGGCCAATAATAAACGTGAGGAGAAGTAGTATTTTTATCTCTTTGTAATCAAATTCATATCTTTATTAAACGAATGTTGGAGGGATGTGGTAGTCATGATGGTCCAGAAATTATGCAAGAGGCAAAGATTTGTTAAGATGATATCTTTTATTGGACTAACTGGAGTGGCCCAACTGTGTAGTTAGGATAGAGTTAAACAAGTTTTTGGATGCAAGCCAAAGGAGAAAAAGCCATGTTATTAAGGCACTGGACTGGGCTCAGGAGATCAGTATCAAGCCTCTGTCTCTCCCATACATTACTTATCCAGCCTCAGACAAATACCACTAATCTGTATGTGTTTTTGTTCCACACCTGAAAATGGGGCTATTGCAGTTCCCTTTCTTCCCACCCTTTCTATCTTTCTCACAATACCAATGAATGAGGCAAGGCAGGGACTGTCACTAACTATAAGCATCTCTGTTAAAATAGAGACAGTCCCTGGGGTTTCTAGAATGGGGGTGTCCAGCTCTGGTGTCAATGCTGGGTCACATGCTGCAGAGGCACTTCCTTCAGAGTCCCTCCACCACATAGACTGTGCCAGCAGCATCCGGCCTTCTGATTTGTCTGCTGTGCAGGCAGTGTGTGGACCCCCCGGCCCTCCCCCAAGTGAGCAGCAGCAAGAGAAGCTGCTGCCAAACTCACAGGCTGCATGGTAAGTGCTTGGGTTGCATTCATGTGGCCTCTCTCTCTCCCTTTCTTTTGTACAGCATCAGATCAACTCCCAAATCTGTGAGCTGTTGGTTGGCAGAGCCATCCCTCGGCCGTACAGGCCCCGCGAGCCGCTGTGCTCAGGCCACTCACCACCCCCGCTTCTGCTGCTCACCCCCGCTCTGCACATGCCCCACACAGCCTGATATGCCCCAGGCCCCACATATCCTTAGGGTCAGCTCTGCTGGCTAGTATTACTAGGGACCTACTTAATTTGTTATTTTGCGGATTTTGTGGAAACCACAAAATCAGACATTATCCCCGGGGGAAAAAAAAAGCTTACTAAAAATAAATGCTGACTCCCTAGTGGAAACCAGTGGTCCTCACAGCCACTGCAGCCCAGCCTCGCAGATGGCAACTGCTTCCCCCCCACACTGCTGATTGGCTGAGAGGGCTGTCAGTCATGGAGATTATTGGAGTTTGGGGATTATTAAATGGTGACAATGGGCTCAGTTAAATATCAAATCAGTCCTTGTCCTGGATATTTTATAATCTAACATATAAAACATGGCTAACTTACTGGGGGTGGGGGGGTCTGATGCTCAATGGATGAATGTACATTTAAGATTGTGAGATGCAAGAAGCTGCAGGAATTCCAAGTCTTAGGTTACCCAACATAAAAGCAGAGTTGTTATAACAGACAGGAGATACTGCCTAAATCATGAACTACTATTATATGGAAATGCAATAATACAAAGATGCTTGACCTACTAAGGTGTATTGATTAAAAAGTAACCTAATAAAATGTTACTAAATGAAATAGGTTGCGAGGAAATCGTATCCTGTCCTCATTTCAAGAACATAAGACAGAAGAGAAAGGAGACCTGAACCAAAATGTGAGCTGACCATCCTAGTTTGCAAAAAAGAAAACAGAATGGGAAAAAAACCTTTAAAGTTATAATGGAGAATATTTGTTAGGAAATACCATCTTACAGTGCCATCTAGTGGCTACTGTGATTATGACTAGAGCACTGTGTTGAAGAGAAGTAGCTCTGCCTGGGAATACACGTGACCAACAGCATTCCAACAAGTGAAAGATTCCTTATTTTCTGGTTCACTCTCATAGACCAGTGGTTGACACTCTACGGCCTGCAGGCCAGATCTGGCCCATGGACATGGGGCTACAGTGACATTTGGGAGTGGAGGGGTGGCGGGAGGAGGGGAAGGTGCCAGTAGAGCCACGGGGATGAATGTGCTGTGGACTAAAGTGCCAGCTACAGGAACTTTCCCAGTGCTGCTAGGGAGACAAGCAACAGTTGGCAGCAAGTTCTTAGTACCTACCTAGCTCCCTGCCTCTGAGCTGGAGTGCATCATGCTGGCCCTCAACCAGAAAAGCTTGCCTACCCTCGCCATAGACTATGGGGCAGCATGGCAGTTTTAGACCCAGGAAACTATATTCACAGTTGCAAGAAGTTCTGTAAGATGTTCCCCATCCTCAAACAACTTGGATCATGTCATTTTGCAGGAGACCCTCTGAATGTGTCCTGTAACACGAATGGAAAGCAGAGAGTTCTAGATGGCAGTATTGTCAAGCTCTTGTTCTTTCCTAAGTGGCAAGAATTTTTTTTTTATGACCGCACTGAAGATACTTGGTGATTGATTTTAATCATGTTTATGTATGCATTAGTCCCAGTTACACTGCTAAAACCAAAAGGAGGATCTGGATTTGGAGGTGGGGGACCGAGTTGGTTTGGAAAGAGGAGCTATCAAAATATTTGTTAATTTGAAGAAAGTGTACAGGTTCAAACTTATCCCTCATCTAGCTCCAGTGGTGTTATACCAAGGAGAAATCTGACTATTTTTGTTTGGACTGTGATGAATCAAAATGCCCGGCAAGTGACATAGAAAATCACTTCCTCAATGCTCCCTCAACTCTGAGAGAAGTTGCCTCAAGGTTTTCATTTTATAAATTAGAGACTTCCCCTTCAGAATACTTTTTTTTCTTTCTAAACATGGGGTAGAGGATGTACCTTATTCAGAAATGAATGGTGTTCTTCTATTTATGCTTGCCTGGTGTAATATCTACTAGGAAGCATCTTTAAACTGCAACTAGCAGGAGTTGCTCTTCACATCTAATATTAGGTCATCTTCAGGATGTTCCTATCAGTGCGTGTACAGTGCATTCTTGATGACTTGTTCTTTCAGGATCTAAATCGTTATCAAAGCCATATACCACTCCTGGGGGCTAAGGTTCAAAATGCCATATTAAAACATGCTGTCTATGCAGTTAGTGTCAGATCTGTTCTAAGACTTATTTCTGATGACTGGCTAAAGTAGAGTCCCCTTGTTAATGCAGCTGGTCAATCTTATGTACTCTGGGTTAAAAACAATGTATGATTCTTTTTTTGAAGAGACAGGAGTGAAATCTATCCTGAAACTTTTTAGATATTATGCAGTAGTCAAATTCTGATTAATATGATCCACTTTTACATTCTTATTTCTTCTACTTGAGAGAGAATATTTAATATTGGTCTTAATATGAGACAGGCTGCAGTTTAAGAAAGAGAAAAGAATTAGCTTTCCTATCCAATTCACTGCATCTAACATGAAGCACTAGTGGGAAATTTGACAAGCAGAAGAGTAAAACAACTTTTTGCAACCTATCATTCTGTGGAAAGAGCTGGAATAATGCAAGTCCTATACTATACTATCTCAGCAGGTGTCAGTGTAGTAGGGAAAGTGCAGCTCAATTCAGCTAGCTGCAGCTTTGATATAGTGGGAATAGTGTTTAAAAGATTTTAAAAAGAAGGTTCTATTCCTTTTCATTTTTCTAAAGACAAACTAAAATGGATATAGTGAGGACTGGATACCTTGGTATGAGGCAGGAGAAATCCTACATATTCTCAATTGCTGGTGCACTGGTCTGGCAGGCAGAAGCTTTTGCATTCTAATCTAGGTTATGAGTTACTGCATTAAATTAATTTAGTGAGCATTTCAGTCAACTGATTGTCCAGTTCCTAGCAAACAAATGTAATGGACATCATAGAAACCACCATGACAGCTGGTATACTTATTCTAGTTGCCCTTTTAAATTGTTCTGCTCTCCTACAGTAAGTTGCCTTTAGCCTTTGTTGGGAAGAGTGCAATATACATTGTATAAATATATAAATAAACAGTTGCAGAGGAAAGGCCAAGGACTTCACAAGCAGAATCATAACTGGTGCACTAAAATATCTGATTTGGGGCACACTATAAATTGGAATTTAAGCTATTAAAAAATCAGATAATTTTTAATGAGCTATAGATGGCTTCTCTTCCTTCTTCTGCTGGTCTGCTGATCAAAAGGTAAAAACTCATTTTCTTGAGTTTTCTTGAGGCAATATACATTTATTCTTGAACTAAAGGGATTGTAACTGAAATGTCGGAAGTTATCTACAGACTGGTTAGGTGTCAGTCCAGGAATAGTGATCCAACTGTCTTAAAAGACTTGTGTTACTATATATATTAAGATTTCAAAAGATGATTGATATTTCAGTGTTTGTGGAAATTAGTGTCTAATAGTGATGAAAGCATTTCAGTGATTAAGGCATTGAACATAGGGGAAATGGATAGGACTACAATTACATGGGGTGAGGACAGTGGATTAAATTACATAGGCAATGGAAGTAACATTTTCTCAGTTCTTTTTTCACAGAAGGTGATGGGAGATTTTGAAAATGATATGAATAAGATCAGAATCAGGTTCTGTGAATAAGTAATGCTTCCTGCAAGATGAACATTATGTTTTCAGTTTGGATAAGTATTATAGATGCTTATAGATATTAGTATCTTCAGATCTTTGGTTGAATGCTTTCTAATTTAGAAGTTACAGCTGCCTGGTGACTTCTTGTACCAGAAAAGGGCTCATAAGACCAAGACAGGATGTATATTGAATGCAACTGTTGGGGCACTTGCTTAAGAGCACTGCACAGAAGTGATCCAAGGTGTCTTCTTTCCATGATGCTATGTGAAATGGGAGCCTCTTCAGAGTCTGAACACAGAAGGACAATGGAATATTTTATTGACTTGCGTTACACAAGAGAGGTGAGAACATCAAAATATCATCTAGCTGGGGATGTCACTAACCTCAGGGTGTCTCCATAACTGTGGTTAACTTTGTTAAGTGCACCATTCTTTTCTTAGCGCTAAAGTGCTGAAAACAACATTTCCCCACTCTTTTACTTTGTGACTGATTTGATTAAAGCACCTAGTTCGTAGGCACTCTGATCTCAATGAGAATCCTATGGTGTTTCTTGCTTTATGTGCTTGTAATACAACATGGACTGTTATATTTTTATCATATGCCTTATTAGAAAGTGAGAGAAAGGAAATAGTATTCCAGTTTTAAAGAGCACATCCTATAAAGGATGTAGGCAGAAATAAGGTGAACCAATACAGTTCCTTACTCAGCTGCAGTCTAACCCTGGAGGTACTTCAGGCATTTCCCTGTTTGACCTTAAAGTATGCATGACCTCCCTTAAAGAAACCACCAGACTATACTGGTTGCAATGATGTCCTTCTTTCTATATAATAGCCTATTGATTAGTGCATTCATCAGGGCAGTAGGAGGCCTAGATTACGCTCTCTTCTCAGCCTCAGGAGACCCTAACCTACATCCCCGTCTTGATATGATGTGGTAGCAGATGGTACTTGCAACAACATACAGGAGGTCACTGGGAGAAAATGAGTCTGTAATGCTTGACACCAGTGTTCTGTGGAGAGAGCTGATATAATGCAACTTCTGTATCATACAATCTCAGCAGGTGTTAGTGTGGGAGGGGAAGTGCCGCTCAGTTGAACTATGGCCACTAGCTGCAGCTGTGAGATAATGGGGGAGCAAAGCTAAAAAGAATCACAGTAACACGCTGTAACTGAAATTCTACACGTTCCAAAAGATGTGCTCTTCACATCTAATATTAGGTCATCTTCAGGATGTTCCTATCAGTGCGTGTACTATTTTGCAATGCAGTTAATTGTCATTAAAATAACATGAGTGACTTACGAGCACAAAACAATTAAAACTCTGTCCAGATCTTTTGATTTACTTGGGATTTTTCACTGTTGCACCCTTGACTGCCATACAAGTTGGATTTTTGTTTTGTTCAATTTCCTATGTAATACCATTGATGATTAAAAAGACCAAAAGTTAAAATAGTGATTTAGTATAGTTATCAAACCCTCTAAATATTCTGATCAGTGATTCTCAATTTAAAATGGTATATCTCCATTTTCACAGTTCTGGGTTTCCATTTCTGCTAATGAGATCAGAATTTATCCCTCTCAGGGTTCGGTAAACTACGATGATTACGCTCAAGGAAATAGAAGCAGTATTTTAATAGTATTGTTGTTCTGGCATGTAAAGGGCAGTGTGGGAAAAGGTAGAGCAATTGCTTCAGTATCTTAAATGTAAGATTTGTACTCAGGATTAAAGTGCTAGTTAATATAAAATGTAATGATCAGGATTACCATAGCTTTTTAGTGAATTACGTAATTCCTGATTTTGGATAAAGTCCCTGTTTAAGTGGCTTAAATTTTCATCTGCCAGTTGGTTAATCTGAACAGTCAAAAGCTTTAACATGAACCTGGCTCCATTAATATCCACAGTACAAGATATCCATGTTTACTTCAGTAGGCTTAATATTTCATTTTTCTGATTTACACTCTGGTTAGCAGGGAATAAAATGGAAATTGGCAGAATCTTACGGAGAGAATCTTAGGGTGCTTGTCCACATAATTGGCGTTTACCCACTAAAAATGCTCCGGGTTTAATTTTCCTTACTTAGTTTACGGCAGCTAATTAAGTAATGTGGATGTGATTTACCACACAATGGCTTATTATGCTATAACTAGTAAAATGCGCTAGGGGGCATGTCAGAACAATTTTACCCTCCTGCCCATTTAGTACTACTTTACTGCCAGGTGGCGTTTTAGGGCAAGATTTGATTTTTTGGTTGGCTTATTTTCTTGGGTCATGCCGGGTTGCTTTTTTGGGGGGGAATTACTGGTGGTTTTGTTTGAGACATGCATTTGGGGAGGGTGAGGGTTAAGTTCAATAAGCAGTGCTGCCCACCTCCTCTGCAAAGCCTCCAGTTTTTGGGGGGCGCTTGTTGTTTGTTGCATGGGGCGCTGCTAGTTGGGGAGGGAAATCTTTTCATGCAAGTACCCAGGCTACCCAGGCTAAAGCCTAAATGGAAACATTACAACAGGAATTTTTATGTAAAACAGAAAGAATCCTGTGTCTCCTGTCGTTTGTATCCTCAAGTTAAAAAGCAGGGTATTTTCCAAAACTGAGAACCAGCATGGGGGTGGCCTGGGGTTGTTATCATGGTTGATTAAGATTCCTTGGGTATCCCCATGCCCAGGACAGCTTTCCCCAAAGTTGATTTGTGGTGGCTAGGATCAGCCTACTCCAACTCCCTCTCCTCTCCCTCCCTCCCCCCCAGTCACCACACAGGGGCCAGCATGAGCTACACTCCCATGCTGGCATGGCAGGGGCCTGGTATGGATTGAGGTGAAGAAAGAAACAGCCCAGGCTCAATGAGAGGAATTTTCTTATCACTTAGTCTATTTGCATGTCAATTGTTTAGCTGCTGCATTGGTAGATCATCATCGCCTGAAGTCCTATCCCACCCAGCCTACAACCAGATCCCTTCAATACTTGTTCCCTCTCCTGTCCTCTACCCTCTTACACCATAGTCCATTTATTGGGACTTAGACCTTACGCTGTGTTTTGAGTATATATAACTATGAGTCTATATGACATATATATATGTCATATATACTATAAGTATAGTCTTATACCTCTTAATGGCAATTTTTGTCATGTGGACACAGGAAAAGTGTAACGTGGAAACAGGAGAGGTGTAACGTAGACAAGCGCCCTTAGCTGGTAAAATGTTCCACTGGAGAACACGTTTGTCACTAATATGCTGTGCCACTGGCTGCTAAGTGCTATGTTCAGATTAAGTTGTCTAAAGCCCTTGGTCAGTTTGGAACTTCCCAAGGGTGGGATCCAGGGGGTGTGTGGTGGTGTGGCTGCACCCCTTTTTGTCTGTGCTCCACATGAGCTGCTGTTGTGGGTCTGTCTAGGGGATGGCTCCAGAGCCCAGGGGGTGAGTGTTGTTGCCATTGCCTGCCCCCTCCCTTCCCCTGCTGCTGAATTCAGCATTGAGGGTGAAGGAGAGAAAGGCAAAGGCAGAAATATTCACCCCATGGGCTCTGGTGCCACAACAAGCAAAGGATCTGGCCAGACCCCATCTGGATCAGCTGGCAAGCTTCAAGATCATTGTTCATATGGAGCAGTGGCAGAAGCTCCTGCTGGCTGGGTGGTGAGCTCAAAGCTCAATGTGACTGCCAGCACAGCCAAAGTGTGTATGAGGGATGGGTAGGAGGGGGAAAGGGGAGAAGGGGAGCTCCTCCTTTACTCCCATTCCTGGATCTTCCTATTTTGAAGCTCTCCCACCTCCCTCTATCATACTACCCCTATTGCTATATGGAATGGTGTACTGCTAGCAGCACATTGAATAATAAAGCAGCTCTGATCTTCAGATATTGCCTTCCCTCCCTGCAGTTGTTAGCTGCCCTGTTTCAGATAGCATCTCTTGCTTATGTGTCTCCACCCCCATCCTCTCTTGTTTGTTGCCCAGATGCTTTTCCCGACACCCACCTGGCCCAGCTGTGTCTTTCAAAAGCACTTGCATGCTGCCAAAACAACATTTAAATCTTGCTTTTCATGGAGGGCTAAATTAAGAGTTTATAATGAATTGCACTTATCTTGGCTTCTTAGCTACTAAGAAGAGTTAAGTGTTTTGACAGGCCCAACTGCCAAAAGGGAGTAGCCCTGATTATGTGCCCAGTGCAGTTGATGGCACAGTCTCTCTCTCAGGGCACTTAGTAGGTTGGTGTGGTGTGACTCTGCACAGCCTTAAGTACACCCAGATCTCAATGGCATAACTTTCGACCCATGTAGTCCTCATATCGCCAGTAAATACTGAAGTATCCTTACTTAGCTCAATTGTTTTTAATTCATCAGTCACCCTAACCTGTAAATGCCAAGTAAGCATCCACGAAGAGAGATTATCCTGGCTTTGAGTGTCATACGGAGACAAGGTTAGGAAAGCTTGACCCTCTTCTAATGTTTTGCCTTTGTAATGTATTGCTTGAGACATCTGGCCTTTCTGTCCTTTCTGAGGGATGGATGTTCCTGCTGGCTGCCCTGGCACCAGGGCAGAGGGTATGTGTTTGAGGGGCCAGATTCCTGCAGGCTAACAGGAAGCCAGTGTCAGCCTAGCTGAGGATCCTGGGCTAGAAAACATGCACTTCTGACTCTACCATGAAAGCAGCAGTTAGAGGAAGCCTGCCAGGCTGTCTTGCAGGTCAGCATTGATGTGACCATTGCTCATTGAGTGGTGGCAACTCAAAAGATTTCCTGACGCTTGTTTTTTTTCCCTGTTTGAGAACTATTTAGAATACGGTCCACACAGCTGGGAAGATAAGACTCTTCAACTTCAGAAAGATTTCAATCTGGGTTGCATTCAGAAATTTGCTTTTAAGAACATGCTATATTTATGCATAGATGTATATTTTCTTTTCTATCCTAATACAGCACACACAGGCACTTGCATCTCTTACCCTAATAAAGAAAGGGTGTTCTATTCATAGGAAAATAGTTGGGTCAGATTCTTAGGGGCTTTTTGTTTGTGCTCCACAGGGTGCCTAATAGCGCTGCAGGGGTAGGAATCCAGTCACGCAAGCAACCTACAGTACTCAGTGCCACCAAAAAAAGAGTGCTAATTAAAGGGTGTCAGCATTCAAGGAGAGAGAGAAGAGGGGTTTTTTGGGGGGGAGGGGTGAGGTGGGGGGAGAAATTTCCAAAGAAATAGAAAGAGATGTCTTGGTCCAATTGTTATTTTTTGAGAGAATTTTCCATTTAGAATCATGTGTCAACCCTTCTGCCCACTGCTCTGTAAATCTACAAAGCAGTGTTGTCATCATGCCAAACATTTAACCGTTCTTTCTAATTTATTTTCCATGTTTAATATAGTGCAAATATTGTTAAACACATTGAATACACCCCACTGTTCTCTATGTAAGTCAGTCTCTAGTTAAAGGAAGGTTTTGCAGGATTTCATGTGGAATTATGGTGGTTATACTTTTGAGTTGGATATCTATTTTTGCTTAGATCGTTTGATATAAAGGCTTTAGTTTTCATTTTGAATTTCACACCACTGTGCGATATATTATACACACATGCACGTGCGCACACACACACACACACGCATACAAAGCAATAAAAGAACCAAATCAAACCAATGTTTTGATTCTGCTAATGTGTCATACATCAGTCTTGTACGTACCAGTAACAAATTCCCTGTAGACGAATATTAATGCTACAATTTAGATAGCATATTTTCTGTCTAAATCAGTGTGCTGAAATTACTAGGATTAACTTTCTTCTTGAACAAAGACAGTGAAAGTAGTGGGACACACAAACACTGAGGGAGTGCATTTCATAATTTCATAATATATCAGAATGTTATACAGTAACTGGGGCTGTGTTTATTCTACAGAACTAAGCTATAAATTAAGCTGATTGGATAACATCAATGTAAGGACTTCCTAGGTTTTGTTTTGCACCATATCCACGCTTGCACTGTGATACCTTTTTCACAGTTCCTGGCACACAGGCCTGAAAAACCTGTGCTAGCAAAAAGGCTTCAAAATGCCTTGTGGGAGCCCATTGAAAATACAAGCAATGTTGCCAGATCTTGATACATTTTCAATTTTTTTCAGTTTTACTTGTCAATTTATTTGTTTAACTTCCAGGCAGACTCCTTATTCTTGCTTTCATTTCTCAAATTTGTCTTTATTAAGTGTGATTACCACCTTCCGTTACCAATGGGGGCTAAAGCTAGGCAACAGATGCAACCACTTGCATATGAGAATGAGTGTGCCTCTACCCAAATCGTGCACGGGGAGGGGGGCGGGGGCTTACCAATTTTTGCAGGTTGATCGCAGGGTAAAGTTCTCATTCTGCGGTTATTTTGTGGTAGCCCCACCCATTGGTGCTGATTGGTGGAGAGGTCCCACCCTTTGGCACTGATTGGCAAAGAGGCTCCAGGGGAGAAGGAGGGTCAAGGGGGTGGCTGCCATTTTGATTGCTAGCTGCCCTTCATGTGGCCCCATCCCTTGGCACTGATTGGCAGAGAGGCCTCGGAGCGGTTTGGGGGATAACAGGGAAGCAGCCATCTTGACTGCTACCTTCATGTCGCCCCACCAGCTGGCACCTTCACCTCCCAGCAGCGAGAGGTGGAGTCTCCAAATGGATGCCAACATGGTTGCTTACCTTTTGCTCTCTGGACAGTTATTTTTGTCGTACTTTTGAAAAATAATCCTGCAGGAACTAATATGGTGAGGAAGTGAAACAGTCACTTCAGAGATGCTACCAAAGCTTGAGACCAATAGAGGTTTGAGTTTTTGATGCAATAATCTTGCCTCTTTTCCCTTCTGAGAAGCTGGCTCCATAAAGTGCTTTGATATGATAGCTACACAATCACAGACTACATTAATTTCAGGATAAACAGCAGTGGCTTTTACAACAACTGAACAACAAGTAAGAGAAGAATACTAAACAGGTGATAAAGTAATTCATGGAGCATTGTCCTCCTCTTCCAAGTTTTCTGGATTTGTTGTGCATTGTCTAGGCAAGGTATAGGATCTCAAAATTATCAAAAGCTGATTTTCTCAACACTGGAAAGAAAAACATCTCTGTTACCCATTCCCACTGTGGTTCTGGGGCACTCTCCAATACTCACTTTTACCATGACTAATTAAACCAAATCCGTTTTTTTATTGTACACAAACTTAGAGGCACATAGTGAAACTTTTTGGACTTATAAGGAGGGAAATGGATCCCAAGGATTCTGTCCAGCTTACTATGAAAGGAAGAAATTTTCTGCATGGATCATGCTAATTTTATCCTAGGCTTTGTTATGCTGGGACTTTAGGCCATAGTTAACTTGATATATGTGACAGCAGTGCCCTCAAGCATGTTGTCATGCTCTTTGGGGATACCAACAGGGAACAGGGAAGTAGTATTGTGCATTTGTATTGGGGTCAGGTTGATTAGCTTCCACCCATACTAACTGACATTTTCCTTCATTACTGCCCATAGGTTTGGCTCAGTACCCCCAATCTCTTCCAGGAACTTGTGGGCTTCGTGTACAAACAATTTATGACTTTTGAGCCTCTTAAGCCTCCATCTGTTCATTTCCTTCAGCAGGACTTGTGAACTTGCTTGAAGTATTGAGTGGCCAAGGCTACGCTAGTTGTGGTTTGTGAGAAATGCCATACTGTTCCACATAGGCTGCCTGAGAATGGTGTTGCTGAGTAAGCTACTGTGGGTGCATCTACATGTGCTATTAGCATTGCAGAAACTCTTGTGCATATTGCACTGGAGTTTATTGCTCCTGGGCACTGTTTGAACATGTGCCAGGGAGCACAGCACATTGAGCTGGGTTGGAGCAGCCCCAGCTTGCATGGAGCCTAGGGAATCAACCTCCTAGCCTGGGGCTGCTCTGACCCAGATCAACATCCTGCAAAGGGACTGATTGGGGCATAAGGGTGCTCCAGCGTAGGGCTAGCTGACAGGCAGCCACTGCAATGAAGCAGCAAGCCCATTAAAGAACTCCACTGTGCTGGGTTTCCCTCCCCAGAGAAAGGGTCCCAAGTGTCACGGTGGAACCCGAACGAACAGGCTGGGTCTAGCGGTGGTGGAGTTCTGAGTGACACGGAAGCTGGATGTCCCTTAATTGAATAGGTTTATTAACTTACGCTTGGTAGAGTGCAGGTACGGAGTCTTCAGTTACAGTTAACAACACACAACAGGGGGGACCTGTTGTCCCACGGGGTTCGCCGACAGGCCCTTGCTTTCTACTCCCGGTGCCGGAGCCTGGGAATAGGTGCGGCTGACTGTCAGGTAAGTCCCAGGGATGGTCAACAGTTTATGAAGGAAGACAAATAACGAAACAAAACTGTAATGCGTCGGTGTCGCCAGTCCACAGAACAGTTGGGTAGCCGAGGTGATTGCTGAAGTCAGGAGCCAGGTAAGTCATGCCAAGGTTGCAGTCAAAGTCCGTAGGGGTGATCCGGAATCGTAGTCGAAGATGGTTGGAAGCCGAGGATCAATACAGTTAGCAATACAGAACGCCAGGCGGGGAGAGAGGCCAATAGGCCCAAGGGCCTAACTGGAGGACAGTCCCTGAAGGAGTCAGCCTCTGTCTCCAGTCATGCAGGTCTCTCTCTCTCTCTCTCTCTCTCTCTCTGTGGGAGGGGGCTCACTAGGCTTTTATCAGAATTTGGTAGCCAATCAGAATGTAAACTCCACAGAACTTTCTAGTCTGATTATATAACATAATTGGGCATGCACACTGTTATCCTCCCTCACACTGGGCATGCGTCTGACAGGGAAACTAGGTCACCCTTGAGTGACAGGCCCATAGGTCATGCAAAGGCCACGTGCAGGGCCTGTTACTATGACGCTTACAAGATAGCCTCTGCACTGGCAGCACTCACAGAGCAAATTTCCAAGACACACTGTAAGATAGTACTTGTGGCAGAGTTAATTAGTTTCCTGCAACCTAATAGGGCTGCATGTGTAGATGTTGAGACTTCACTGCGGAGCTAATTAGGCAGCTCCACAGTGAATCTTCTGTAGATGGGCCCAGAGTTGACTTGGCCTCAATATTTTAATTATATGCCTCAATAGGGCATATATTTAAAAGTAATCAGAAATAGCCAGTTTTTAGTTCTAGTTAAGCTGCAAGTCTCAAGACCTGCTTCCAGAGGTAGTCAAGACCCTGATTTTTAAAATTTTATTTATATTTTTTTATGGGAAATGATTAGGGGGATAAAAAAGGTGAGAGTCCTCAAATGCGGAGTGGAAAGGATTTAAAAAAGAATTGTATTGAGCTTATTTCTTTGGCATACACTTCCTTTATGATACACAAAGGAAACTTGAAAATCTGTGTGAAAATTCTTAACATTCCTTCTGTTTCTATATAGAAGAAAGCTTGGTCTTTTTGGACTTTCTGGGAGGACCATGAAAATATCAGAAATGAGTGGATAGATGATTGGAAGAGATGGGTATGGCAGGGCACTATTGGTGCCTGCCACTTCAAGGGCTGTGTCAAACAGCCAGCAGGTGCTTGATTGTGGCATCCAATTTAGGACCATGGCCGCCTATATAAACAGAGCAGTTGACTGCTGTCAGGCAGGCAGAAACATTGCCTGGCTGAACTGCTGAATGAAACCTCTGCAGGTAGGAGCAGGAGGCTCTTGGTCCTGGACATGACCTAGAACTGCACTGTACCAGGAGTGGGTGGTCTGGTAGGGCCCCCAGTGGTGCAGGAGCCCCCAGGAAATACTAGGCCAGTTACCAGTCTGGTGAAAGGCAGGTCTTGGCACCTTAATTACCCCAGCTCCCATATCCCTGGTGGGTTCAATTGGTTCAGAGGGAGCCCAGGCTCATGGGAGTTGTGAGGCAGGGCCCAGGTTGGCGGAGGGACCTGGAGCAGTGACCAGGCTCTTCGTGAGTCCTGTGGATGCAGGGACCCTGAGAGGGGGGCCAGGCAGGTCTATGGCCACCTGAGCTGGACAGGGCAGCAGACCCCAGTGAGCCCCAGTAAAGGAGCAGTGTGTGGAGCCCCAGTGAGGGGGGGGGTGTGGGGGCATAAGGGCCAGGCAGGGATGTGGCTACTTGAGCCCCAACGGGTGGAAGACCCCAGTGTGGAGCCCCACTGAGGGGGGCCAAGGGCTTGGAACCCAGTATGTGTTTGTCTGTGTGTATGTTTTAACGCAGTGCAAACCACTGGTGGATGCCATCTGCAAGGCTTGGGCTGTGGTGTAGGGGAGGATTAGAGCTGCAGATAGTGCCCCCTGGCATTGTGGCAAGAATGGGCAGCCTCCTGCCTCATTAGAACCAATTATTAAACAGCAAGGCATGGCAGACGAGTGAGGCGGGCTGTTAGCCTAGAAACAGGTGGGCAGGCCAATGGCAGATTGGCGCTGAGATAGCCCCCTTCTCTATTATCCCCTTCATATAATTAAGGCCTGGTTCTGAAGTCCTTTTTTAGGGAAATCTTTGAGTGATGTTGAGAAGAGAGATACTTCTGTGGTTATTACAGCCAGTTCTGTCTCCTTTGTTTTTATAGAGTTGGATGATATGATTAGATTGCATTGAAATCTGGCGGAATCGTTTCTTCCTTCCAACAGAGTAGCAGTACCTCATGTAATCTTTGCAGCAAGTCTTTGTTTGCACATATGGAAATTTCATCAGGTAAATAGTCAGAACCTGAAGCTTTGTTATTAGGAATCTTTTTAATGCATTGTCTAAGTTCCTTTCGTGTAGGTTTGGCATCCAGTGAAGTCATAGCTTCAAATGCAGGCAATTCGTCTAGCACATGTTGGTCTACTACAGACTCTTGAGTATATCATTCCACAGTGCTCAATCCACCTCTGCAGTTGTGCTTCCCCTTATCAGTTATGATATTACTATCCAGGTCTTTCAACAGATCTGTCTTGTCCTTCATTGGCCCAATGGCCTTTCTGATACCCTCATACAATAATCTACTGTTGCCTGCATCAGTTGCTTGTTGGATGCTGTCATACAGACCCAGCCAAAATTCTTGAGCACACCTCCTAGAAGCTGTTTGAACAGCCTTATGAGCTTCTTTTAGGTTGTTGAATGAATCAGTAGTAGGAGTAGACTTGTAGGTGATTAGGGCAGTTCTTTTTCTCTCAGTGAGTGGCAGCAGTACCTCTAAATGGTTGACAAACCAGTCGACATTTTTCTTAGTACTGTTTCCAAAACTCTTCATTGCTGCACTGTATATACTTGTCTTCAAGACTTACCATGCATCTGGTGCAGTTTCATTCATTCCAACTGACTTTGCTACTTCTTCATTGAAAAGCTGTTTCTTGACAGGAATATTCATTTGGTACAAGCCAATATGAGGCTGTCTGGCAGGTTTATTGTGGTGGATCTTAGCTTGAAATTTCACTTTGCAGCAGATAAGGGAGTGGTCTGTCACAGTCTGCACTTTGAAAGGACTGTGTATGCAGGATAACTTTCAAGTGTACACGTCTTGTCAGTACCAAGTCCAGCTGATGCCAGTGCTTGGACCTTGGGTGTCTTCATGACATTCTTCTTCTGATGTTACCAGCAAAGAAGGTGTTGGTCACCAATAAGCTTTGACTGGCACAGAGCTCGAGAATACTCTGACCATTGTTGTTCATATGTCCAATGCCATTCCTACCCAGAATCCCAAACCAGATCTCAGCATTGGACCCAAGTCTTGCATTGAAGTCTCCCAAGTACTAGGATGGGTTCCTTCCATGAAATCTTGCAAATCAGTTCTTGCAGCTGTTGATAGAAGCTGCCCTTCTTTTCATCACTAGCCTGCAGAGTTGGAGCATAGACACTGGCAACACTGATGAATCCTTAACTCAAAGTGTAATGGTACATATGGACACTGCAATTGGAACTTCACACTCGCCTTACTCCTTCAGGTTTCCCATGCCAGTAAATGATGTAGTCCTTCTCCTTTATGAAGGCTGTATCTAAGAGCCTGCACCAGTTTCTCCTAAGCAATCTTTAAATGTCTAGTTGGGAGGAGGTATCAGGTGGGGTTCCCCTGGCACCTGTCCTGGGTGAGGTGTTGTTCAACATCTTCATTAATGATTTGGGTAATGGGTCTGAGTGCATGCTTAGCAAATTTGTGAATGACATCAAGTTGGGTAGAGTTGCAGACACTCTGGAGGGTCAGTCTATGATCTAGAATGACCTGGATAGACTGGAAAAATGGTCCACAGTCAACCAGATGAAGTTCACCAAGGACAAATGCAAGGTCCTGCACTTGGGACAAAATAATTATGTGCACAAATACAGGTTGGGGAATGACTGGCTAGGCTGCAGTGCAGCAGAAAGGGACCTGGGGGTTAGAGTGGCCCATAAGATAAATATAAGCCAACAGTATGGTCTTATTACAAATAAAGGCAACAGCCTAATGAGCTGTATAAACAGGAGTATTTCTTGCAAATTAAAGGAAGAGATTTTCTGCTCTATTCAGCACTAGCAAGACCTCACCTGGAGTACTGCATCCAGTTTTGGGCCCCACACTTCAAGAAAGATGTGGTCATATTGGAAAGAGTCCAGTGGAGAACAACAAAAAGGCATGGGAAACATGACTTGTGAGTAAGGTTCTACCTAAATCCCATTGGCAGTGCGCTGCACAATGGCTTCTGTAATTTTGCTCTATTTGCGGCGCTCCCCTGCCTTCCAGTTACTGATTGGCAGATGGGCCCCAGGGGCCCCACCATTTGCTTGGTGAAAGAACTAAGTTAATTTAGTTGGGAGAAGAGAAGACTGAGGGGGGATTTGTTAATAATCTTTAAATATTTGAAGGGCATTATAAAAGAATGGAGATGGGCTTTTTTCTGTAGCCATAGGGGAAAGGACTAGTAGCAATGGATTTCAGAGAGGAAATTTAGGTTGGAGATTAGGAGGAACTCTGACTATGAGGGTAGTCAAGCATCGGAGCAGGCTACCTAGCGAAGCTGTAGAATTTCAAGTCTTGGAAGTTTTCAGCAACAGGTTAGACAGATACTTGGCTGGGTTGATTTATTCAGGGATTATCCTGCTTTAGGCTTGGGCCTGGATTACATGACCTCATAAAGCCCCTTTAAGCCCTTCTTTTCTATGATCCCAAAATCTTAAATAATGCCTATAATCTGTGCATCATAACAACAATAAATTAAGTGACTTGGTATTCCTTGCTCCTGATTTTCCACTGTGTCCTATTTTTCTCTTTCTCTATTTTAGTTGTGCATGCTCTGCAGGACAGAAGCTATTGTTGCCTCTTCTGGCATATTTTGAAAAAAAGTATTTGTAAAAAACAAAATTACTATTACTTATTTGTTTTCAACTGAAGCAACTGGAAGGACTGTAGGCACAATGCAAAATGGCCATATGAAATGTTGGAGGCTTTTAGCTTGAATTATAATTGATTACATCAGGTCTTTCCCAAAAAGTATTCCTCTAAACTAAAAACTCAGAAACCTAACATATATTATGTTGTATATATTTGTTAACTGAAAAAAAAGTGTCTGACTTCTTTATGCACTTAATTATGTAGCTGATGCAAATTTTGTTGGTCTCTGAATCTAATCTGCATAGATACAAAGATTACACAGAAATCTGGAGACTTTTTCTGTAACCAAAGGAAAAAAAATGAAGGGAGTAATTAAACCACAAAAAGTATATACAAATAAGATAGTGTCTGACTGCACACCATGGGGGGCATCTTCCCTTTGTATTTAAAAGAAAAGAGGGAATGAAACAAAAGTCTCCTGGAAATATCTGAGCACTGATCTTAAGTTAGCAGTCTGCTGTAAGGATTTTTTTTAAAATGCCTTTTTTGTCCCTATTTACTTGCTTAGCATTCTGTTTCCGTTAGCTGTAATACCATTTTCCATATAAGTGTACCAGAGTTCTGCATATCCCAGGGCAGTGGGACAGGTAGAATATAATGGGCAACTTTCCATCATGCTTAGTTACTTTGAATTACTTAAAAATAGATGCCTAGATGATAGTGTTAAACAGTATTTGGAACAGCCCCTTATGAAATCACAGTATTTTTGGACATGGTGACGCACTTTAATTAAAGAGGAAACAACATGAGGGGGAAATTCCATGTGATTGAATTTCTACTTTTACAATTTATTACAGACGCAACACCTGCAATAGAAATGGACAAAACATTTTTTTTTCTTTCCTAGTACAGCAACTTTCAACTTTGAACGGTAAAAATGGAGACAAATTTTGAAGGAGCCACATTTGCTGTCTATAGACCATCTTTGCAAAGCTTATGTCCAGGGACCATGTGTAGATCCCACAGCATATTACCAAAGCAAATAAAATAACACTTTCAAACCAAATAACACTTTCAAACCCAGCTAACTAAATCTGTATTTAGGCAGCTAAACAAACGCCCTAACTTTTACATATGCTAAATAACTGCAGCGCTCTATTTTGTGTGGAACTGACCCTGTGCTTAAAGTTTAGAATATGTTAAGTGTTCTTCCAGAATGATTAGTGCTGCAGGATCACATCAGCCTCTTCACTCCCACCCCTCATTCTGCCCTCTTTTCAGCTCCCTTCTTCAGTAAGGTGCACATTCTGTGCTTACTATCTTTTCAGTTAATAATCTAATGTGCTGAGGCATTTCTTTTATATGTGCTTTAGGGGTATGAGGGTTTCCCTGGATGCGTTTACACAAGATGCTTACTGCGCATTAGCTTAATAATACTGCGCAGTAGCATGGTGGTTAAAAAACGTGCTAATAGCCTGCTGCACAGTGTTATTAGGCTAATGCACAGTAAGCATCACAAAATAACCGTGTGCCAGCACTACTGAGCAGTAACTCGAGTTACTGTGCATTTAGTTAGTACTTTATTAAGCACGGTGTGTAAGGTGCGTTAATGAACATGTCAATTTCCCGTGTATCATGTGGAAAGTGACGTTAGTGAGAAGAATGTTATCTGCATGGTTTTAGACATTTTGTGTAATAATCATATTCTAGCATCACGATTAGCCATTAGAAGATACGTACTTACAGCATCTTAGTGGTTTCATCAGGTACACTGAAAGCCACAATACTGAATGCAGAAGGATTTCAGTTTCTTCAGAAGAGCCATGGCTGCTTCATATACCCTGAACTAATTTATTGCTATCAAGGTAGGAGGCCAGAAGAAACCTTTATGATCGTCTAGTCTGACTTCCTGAATCACAGAGGTTATAAAAAATTCTTTGAATTTCTTTTTGAACTACAACATGTTATTTAGGAAAATATTCACTTTTGATTTAAAAGGTGCCAGAATTCACTACAATTCAGTGTTGAGTACTGTTGAAACTTTAAATTTACTATGCATCTTGTTTTGAGTTTAAATTTGACTGGCTTTGACCATTGTCTGCTGAATTAAAGAGCTTTCAGTTACCAATTTCTTGATCCCTATGTAGGTACTTAAACGTCTCTTTTTTTGTCAATTAAACAGAGCTGTATGACTTGGATTGAGAGGCATACTTTCCAGTCTTTTAATCATTCTCATTCAAAGTGACCAGCATTCTGGGAGCAAAGTCATATACTCCAGGACACTTCATAGATCTTTAGAAGCTGTAGTAGTATATATCACTTCCAGTTAGTGTAGCTGTCTTAGTGTAGCACTGTGACCATGCCCTTCTGAGACCTTAGGACCATTTTTCTCTTTATATTGAGGTGGAATTCCTGTTTCAGGGAGTCCTTGGGGGCAGTAGCAAAACATCTCTGAAATTTGAGACTGTCCCAGAAAGTCCAGAGTGACTGGTCTCTTTATTTGTCTAGCTTTCTTTTTGAACGCTAGTCAATTTATCAACACCCTTTTTTTAAAAACTCTAAATGTAACAGAACACAGTACTCCAATAACAGCCATACAAATGAAAAATACAGAGGCAATGTATCCTCTTTATTTTTTTTATATTCCTCTTGACATATGCAAAATCACATTAACACTTTTGGCTGCAGCATCTCACTGGCAACTTGTATTCAGCTGATTATTATCAGGATCTTCGATTTATTTTTCCAGAGCTACTGCTTTCTAGGATATTGCCCTCCCCTCTTGTGTGGATGGCCCACATTCTTTGTTCTTGTGTGTTTATGTATGTATGTTCCTGGAATAACAATAAAACCTTACATTTGTCTGTAATGAAATGCATATTATCTTTTCGTGCCCAGCTTTCCAAGCAATCCAGATTGTCTGTGTCAGTGACCTTCTCACTGATATGTGCCACTCCTCCATTGTGCATTTCATCTGCAAACTTTATCAGCATGGACTTTTTCTTTCAAGTCAGTGATAAAAATGTTAAATAGCATAGGACCAAGAACCACTTTTTTTAGGACCCTATGAGAAACGTACCCCCTTAATAACAATATAAGTACAATTTGAGACCTATCATTAGCCAGTTTTTAATCCATTTAATGTGTTCAATGGTGACATAATCATTCTAGTTTCTTAATAAAAATGTTGTAGTACCAAGTCAAATGCTCTTATCAAGCACATTTGTAATCTTATTTTCTTATTTCATTTAGCATTTCTCTCCATCTTTGCATTTTTTCCTCTTACTAAAAACATGGATCTAGTTTCTATAAACCTGTGTTAATTGGCTTAAATAATACTATACTCCTTTACTCCCCAGCAAAATAATGGAATGGTTGATATGTAACTAGTATTATAATATTAATGTCAGCCTAACAAGCCTATTACCATTCTGGTCATTATTTTTAAGTATTAGTGCAACAATAGCGTTATTTTAGTCATATGGAACTTCAGGAGCAAAATGTATTGAACATCAACATTTAATACTCAGAGAGTTCCTTGGGCAGCTCTTTTAAAACTCTTTCATTCAATTTGATTAAAATTTTTCTAGTATGAGGATCCACTATTTAATAGCCTTCTTTCTCAGTTACTGTTGGAAGGATTTCATTATCAACATATGATGAGGATATATAATTTGTTTTTATTTTTCAAATAAAAAACAAAAATAGTTATTTTTTCTGCATTTTTACAATGACACTTTTTCATTTAATAATGGACCAAAACCATAGTTAAGATTACTTCTGTTCCTAATATATTTTAAAAGCTCCTCATTTTATTCTTAGCTAATTGAATCTTCTGACCTTTTGTCTTTTTACTTGCTGTATCAATGTTCTCTATTTTTATTCATTCATCTCAACTTCTCCTTTTTATATAACTTCTCATTTTTCTTTATAACTTCTTTCACTTCTCCTTCAAGTCATGTTGATTTTGAACAAATATAGCCTTCTTTCTTTATTGTGACTTTTGGGGGTTGTAGTTAGATGTTCTTAAATAGTTCCACAATATCATTCTCTTTTCTCTGATTAGATTTTCCTTCTCAGATTTGGCAAATAATTATTCTTAGTTTTGTGAAATTTGCCCATTGTACATATAATTAATATCTGTTTAATTATATTAATTATATTTAACTCATGATCACTTGCCCATAACAACTACTAACTTTTAATTCTTTGATCACGGTGAAGTCTAGTATATCATCCTTTTTGCTATGGATGCAGTGCTCTTTGAGTTAGGAAAATTTCATTTATAATTTTTAGAAATTTCATGAACATTTTAGTTCTGGTAGTATGAAACCTCCACCATATGTGTCTCAGAACAAGTCCCACATGAGAGGATAGGTGCTTGTGGGTTTCTTTGGATTTGTTTATACATTATAGATAGGTGCTTAAAAACCCAACCATTCTGTTTCCTGATGAAATGTCGTGGTTTGTAGCAAATAACAACTGGTCTCCAATTTCGTGTTTTATTTTATAGATTATTGATCCATAAACATTCAAATTCATTTGCTTGTCACTTTTGTCATTGTGAGAAACAGACGATGCCATTTTCAGGGATATTTGCACTCTCCTTTTGAATCTTTTGATCATTTCTAAGTTATAACCATTGATTCCTTAACATTCTTCTTATTCATATCTTCCTACCAGGTTTCAGTAATATCAGCTAGGTTCAATTATTCGCATAAAAGAACTCCAATTCTTGTTCCTTATCAGTCTGCTAGCATTGGTGTAGAAGCAGTAAAGAGTTTTCTTCTCCTTGTCTCTTGATTTAATTTTGTTTTCCATATCTTGATTTTTGTGCTACACAAATGAGAATATGGGCTCATTTGGTTACATTTAAAAAATCTACTGAGGCTAGTTTCTAGTGATTTTTATTCAAATAGCTCCCACTAAAAGGGGAAAGAATATGCTACTCTGGGGGAAAGCCTTTTCCACTTCCATGTTTCAAAAATATCAATAGGATTTTTTTTAACATAACAAGCTAAATGAATCTTCTCACCCTCTTCGTCATGAGATTCCAGCCATATGCAGCTGTCACCTAGACCATGGCTATGACAGCAGTAGAAGAGATCAACTGGCTAATCAGAACAAGATATTATATGATCTTAAGATATATGGAATTATTTTCTTGAAGCCCCAGCTTAAGTGAAGGAAAACTATGAATATCTTATCTTAATGCCTTTATTTGGTTTTAGTCTTTGCTAAGAAAACCCATGTAATTAAAGGCAGTGGAGGGGAATTTTGGGGGCACAAGTGAGGCAGGGTTAGCCTGTCCTATGTTGCATGTGTGTGGCTGTATTTGCACTGAAAGAGAGATTTTTGATTAGATCCCTGGTAATGCCCAGCAAATCTCTGCAATAATTTGACAGCCAAATCTGCCTTTATACACCTATATTAAATACACATATTTGGGGGATCTTTATTTAAAGTATAGTTCATTCTTTTTTGATGAGCACTGTGCTGTATGTTTTGGGCTTGCTAATCCAATAGTCATTTTTGAGGTCCATACAAACAAGAAACATACCAATAAGATGCTAAACCCTTAATTACTGTAATGTATGTACTGAACATTTTTTCCTCCTCCCCTTTTCCCTCCACCCAAATCTCCCTTAATTCCCTTGGGCACACTCTACTAGCTGAAGCATCAAATCTATCACAGCACACTTAAACGGCTGCAGGAAATTTGTTTTACAAGGCTGGTTTTAACTGAACTACCTGCTGTGCACCACATTGCTACTGTTTGTGAAATGAATGATGGGAAAAGCAAGTCTGTGATTTCATTTGTTCAGACCGATTAGTCACACGTTGCATATGGTATCATTTGCTTGTCACTTAATGACTGACCAGCCTGCCTGAATCATTAGTGCTGCAGCGCAATGAAAGGAAGACATAAGCATAATGATGAGCTGAAGGAAGTGGAGTGCTGTTTTACCTAAAAGAAATGGTGCGCAGAAATCCAGCACAGCTGCAGGTGTTTCGATGACAATGTGGGAAGCAGTTAGCTTCCAATTTAGCAGAAAATTAAGAGCGAAAAAACTGTTATTTGTGAGAGAAGATACTCATGGCAAGCAATCATCCATGCTCTATATCCACAAGATGAGCATTCAGCTGTCTTTGTCGTGACTTAAAACAATTGGTATCTTGGGCTGCATTCAACACCAGATTGGTGCTTATTATCTGCAGTTTATTCTTTCTTGGGATATTTTGTGTCCCCCCCCCTCTTATTTTATGGTTAATTTGCTTGCTTGAATGTAAAGCCATTTAAGCTGAAAAATCTGGATTGTGGTTTATCATTGTGCCAGTGCTCTGAGCTGTGTGATGCAACATAATTGGCAATTTTCAAATTCATAATCCATTTTGTTTCATGCATCCACACACACCCCCAACTCCATCTCCTCAAATTGGTAACAAGCAGGATTAAAGCATGCAGATTCCTTTAGTCAAATAACATGAATCACTGAGAAGCTTGCTTTTATAAAGTTAAATTATGAATCCCCACAAGCCAAGTATGCATAATTCCCAAATATAAAACCAGCCTTCTGTGCCAAGAACTAAGAAGAGATCATTTGGACTTAGTCCCATCATTCTTATGTAGGCAAGATTCCCATCTACTTCAGTAGTTCTACCTGGGTAGAAAGGCTGGAAGCTTACAGTCATGTACTTCTTGTTGTGTTAAAAAATACACAACCCTAGAGAAAAGGTTCAGAAAACTTTTAGACCAGCAGATTGGATGCTTGCAACCCAGCTACCACTATGGACTGAAAATCCCTGACCCTTGCTGCTGAGCATCTTTTGCTCTTGTTCCCTCCCTGCGCTGTGCCCCTTTCCACTTACCAAGTGCCACAAAAAAACATGCTGAACACCAACTGGGAACAGCAAATTTGGCTAAAAGGGCACAGAGCAGGAGGCTTTAAAGCACCACTTTTGATGCTGCCCCTTTAAATCACCACCCACCAAATCATTCCATTGCAGGCTGGATCCAGCTCATGGGCAATAGGGTGACTACCCCTGCCCCAGAGACCCTCTTGGAAAGAAAAGTAGTTGGAGGGAAGGATTTGAAACATGAAAGATTTTTAAATCTATTACATGTGTTTAGGATTAAAACATGATCCTTTTTGAAATGCCTGATTATTTACACTGGTGCAGTTCACTATTGTTCTGAATTGACAGTGATTTATATTTGCTTTGTACAGGTGTAATGGTGGCAAAGAGCATAGAAATGAAAACATGGGGTTTTCCTATATGAAAGTTCACTGCTATGTTTGATCCAGGCCTGGTCAGGTTCATCACTTTGTCTTGGCTTCTTCAGTCTATCTTTGTCCCAAAACTCTTTGAATATCCTATGTAAACAATGCATGCTCAATCTGCCCTTTTTAAACTAAGCAAGTACTAATAATATGACACATTCCCTTAGCATGGGACATGTCAGGTGAATGCGCTTCCTTATTTAGATTGGCAGCAATAGGAGATGATATATTCAATTCTGTCCACAAAAACCTATTTTGCTGTTTCAGATTGTGAGGAAATGCCAGATCTGACCAAGAACCTTTCATTTTGTTAATATATCAGTAACTTCCTTATTCATTTCTATTAACAAAAGGCTTATTTACTTGACACTTGTCATGTCCTTCTTTTCTTTTCCAGATAACTTCCTTTCTGGTTATTGTTCTTTTCTGGCTTTTTCCTCTTATTTCACTGGGCTTCTTCCCAAATCTCTGTTTTCACACTGTCACTTATACTAGTATATGATATTTATACATTTTCTCTTGATTCCAAAGAAAGTTTCGGTCTGTGTTTGTTTTCAGAATTTGGAGATCAAGGGATCTTATTGCCCTCTAATTGTAATGTATAATATTCAAGGAATTTGTTTCAGTACTTGTTGCTTTGAGAGTTGCATAGGTTTCCAAGCAAATTCCATTCCACCTGCAATTTTTATTTTACTGCTTCCTTGTGCTCCCTCTTGGCTTTCACTATCTGGCCAAACAAAATACACAGGCATCCTTTATTTATCTGTGTTTTATACTCATTCATTTTTCTCTTTTTTCAATGTCATGTAGGATCATTCCACTTTCTCTGCCTTTGTTTCCAATATTGCTGTCAGCTTTTAGCATCTACTCCATTCAACATATTGTTTATGAAGCTGAGATAGAAATGATCCTACTTCATCAACCTTTTGCATACATTACCATACCTGGCAGGCCTCCTAGATTTACTGAGTGGCGTGACCGTGTATGGAGATCATACTTGCCTATATTTGTCATAAGCTCATTGCTCCATCAGTAACTGCAAATAAAAATTCTACTAATGTTAAGTTTAAAGTCAATGCTTATTACTGGATGCCATAAATCCAGTCAAACTTCCTTTGTTTGCATGCGCCACAGTCTGCTGTGTTAAAACCCAGTCCACTAGCCCCATATGCTCTCAGGTTTCTTGGGTAACAGTAGACTACAGCACTATTTGCTCTCATGGCTTTTGTTGAATTGACTTTTTTCTCTTGATGGACATGGAGGCCTGGAACCTTAGCTCTCTGAGTCTCCTTGGACCAGTATTGATCCTCATGATATACCAGTAGTTGAAGGAAATTTTTCACTGGAATTCACAACTAAAGGTTGTTATAAACCTTTAGGTTTATAGCTCTCTTCTAAGAACATTCGATGGGTATGGCATATACTTTGCAAATTGTGCATTTTCCTGCCTCTCTTTCTTCACTACTCTGGAATGGTCTTTGGGCATGGGTAGTCCTGAATCCTTCTTCTGTAATTTATGGCTTATCTTCTCACTATGAAATCTTCCCCATTCAGTTGCTGTCCCTGATTTTGGTTCATTTATTGGTCCCACAGCTAAACTGCCCCCACCTTCCTCATAAAAGCCAATCCATCCCTTCCAATCTCCTGCATCCCTTTGGGATGTTTGTGATTCCTTTAATCCCCACCCCCATTTTTTTTGATCTCTTGTTGACAAAATTGTTTCTATTTCAAGAGGGCCCTGTGGATTTCAGTGTTTTGCTTTAAGGGGTTAGTAGTAGTAGTTTATTTATAGCTGTCATCCAAACAATAAAAGTAAAATGAGCAATAACATTATATATACTAAAATAACATTTATATACTTTATTATATTGTTAAAACATATAATAAAAGTATCCATTTTACATGTTTACACAAAGTTAAAAGAGGACATTGTGTATGATGATATACAAAGATTTAATGTAATGAGCATCAAAACAAGGCATGAAAATTCTATTTGACTTTGGCCCTTATTCTTTGTGCAAGTAGTGCAAATACACCTAAAGGGCACATCCAGATGTGTGTGGACGTTTGGTTCCCAGGGTACAAGTAGCAGCAATGCACCCTGTATTGCTGCTGCTTGTCCCCAGGGAATGCTCATGCCACACACGCTTTGGCGTGCAGCAAGTTGCCCTGGGTGGGGTAAGGGAGGCTGGGGCCAGCACTGATAATCATCATTTTGATAATAATAATCACAGTGATAATAATCACTTTATTATGTGATAGGTAAGGATGTCCATAAAGTACTGCTGTCCCCAGAGTGCTGCTCTATATAATAAAATGGACTCCACCTTGGAACTGTAAACTTTTAGTGTCTCCAGAACTGCTCTTTTTGTCTGTCTTATTGTAAAAAGGTAAAACCATAGGTGACAGAAGGCTGGGGCTAGTGGGGCTCATCCTGCCCCCAAATGGGGGCAGTGGGTAGGGCCACAAGGCAGCCTGGCTGTGGGCTTCAGGTGGCTGCA
>NW_017729005.1:3011517-3023119 GCF_001723915.1 Gavialis gangeticus | reverse complement strand
CAGAGTGCTGCTGTATATAATAAAATGGACTCCACCTTGGAACTGTAAACTTTTAGTGTCTCCAGAACTGCTCTTTTTGTCTGTCTTATTGTAAAAAGGTAAAACCATAGGTGACAGAAGGCTGGGGCTAGTGGGGCTCATCCTGCCCCCAAATGGGGGCAGTGGGTAGGGCCACAAGGCAGCCTGGCTGTGGGCTTCAGGTGGCTGCAGCAGGGGTGGGGAGGGCCACACATGCAGCCAGGATCGCAGTCTGGATTACTGGCTGCCCAGCACAGCAGGAAAATGTCGATGGATTCTCTGAAAGGGAAGGGACTGGGGAGGCTGAGGGGGAGCGTGCAGATTGAGACCCCTGTGGTAAGTGAGGGAGTGGGACAGGGACTGGGGTGAGTGAGGCCCCAGCTGTGGTGGGGCCCCAGGCTTTGCTCCCTGCTGGTGCTGCCACTGCCTCAAGAGCCACACAACAACATGTGCATTCTGCTGCCGGGCAGGCAGGGGGCACAGCGCAGCCCAGCAGCAGCAGCAGCAGCAGGTATGTGGCATCGTGCCGCTTCTAGGGCAGCTACAGCAGGAAGCAAAGCCCAGTGCACAGTGGCAGCCACCTCCACCCCATGCACAGATCGGGGGGGGGGACATGCCCCTGGGCCTCCGCTGGGGTGTGCACAGTGTCAGAAGCCCCCCATGCCTTTGGACAAACCACCTGGGCTATGATTGTCCCACCCCCCAGCCCAGCCAGGGCCCCACTCACCCCTGCCCCTGACTCTGCCCCACTCCCTCCCTCACCACAGGGGTGAACTGCACCCCACCCCACATGGCCCTTTCCCTTCCCCCTGCTCCTTCCCCCACAGACTTACCTAGGGGGGTGGCACATGTGCACACACACTCAGCCCCCCCACAATAATTTTTTCTCCCTCTGCTGATGGGTAAAACCCTACCCAAGGCTTATTTTGCTCTAGTATTGTCATTTTCAATATACTCATTCCAGCTTAGATTTTTGCTAAAGTACATTCCAAGGTATTTAAAAGAAGACATCACCTCTAGTTTCTTTTCCTGTAAAAATTAAACTAATTTCCCCTTTCATTCCTAAAAATCAATACCTTGATTTTAGCTGAGTTGACTTCCAAGCTATTTGAATTTCTGCTCTATTCAACACTGGTGAGGTCTCACCTGGAATACTGTGTCTAGTTTTGGACCCCACCATGGTGGATCTAGGATTTTGAAGGGGGGGTGTAGATGGTGTGGTGCACCATCACATGTAATGCAACACACAGTATTCTCCATGCATAAAGAAACTAGATCATAATTAGACAGCTAATATGCAAGGGGCCTTGAGCTATATTATTCAGTTTAAGATCAAAGTAAAAATAAATATTGCTTTATTGGAATGTTTATTCATTTGATATGTCATATATTCTGTATAAAAAACCCACAACAAACTAGGCAAAATAATGAAAAGATGTTGTTTCTCTAGTCCTGTTTTCATTAGAATTAAATCTACATCTCTTTCAGGTTCATAAAATAAAATACAGCCTTCTAGAGCATGTTGACAGTGTGATGGTTCACTGAAAGTTATTTCCATACCTGAGTTGATGTTCACCTGAGTTAACGTTTTAGCTAGAGTTAAACATGGTCAACAGAGCTGTGGAATAGGAGCTATATATTATCAGGTGCAGCAGAAGAAAGGCTAGATTGATGCTAGTGGGGCATCAAGACTGTTAAGAATGGAGAGAGGGTTGTGGAATGAAGAGTCTAGAAGAAATCAGGTGAATTATAAAAAGCCATGAAATCAAGTGACTCCCTCGCCATTGCCTCACAAAAAATGCTGTTACTACTGCCCAGCACTTGCTTTTAAACTTTGGGTAGACCAGGAATGAAAGGGAGGTACAACTGCTACCCCCTTGAATCTGCCTCTGGGCCCCATGCTTCAGAAGCAACATGGACAGTTTGTAAAGAGTCCAGCGCAGAGCAACAGAAATGATGAGAGGCCTGGGAGACTCATGAGCAAAGGCTGAAAGAACAATGGTTAAATAGCCTAGAGAAGAGAAGACTGAGGGGGGATTTGATAACAATCTTCAACTGCACAAAGAGTGATTATAGAGAAGATGGAGATGGGCTTTTCTCTGGGGCTCTAGGGGACAGGGCTAGGAGCAATAGCCTCAAGTTGTAGCAGGGGAAATTTAGGCTGGAGATTAGGAGGAACTTTTTGACTATGAGGGTGGTCAGGCAATGAAACAGGCTACCTAGGGAAGATGTGGAATCCCCATCTTTAGAAGTTTTCAAGATCAGGTTAGACAGACACTTGGCTGGAATGTTTTAGTCAGGAATGATCCTTACGAGGTCCTTTCCAGCCTTACTTTCCTATGATCCTATGAAAAGCATCCAGTATTCTTTGGAGGCCAATTTGGAATTGTGCTATCTGCAGAAAGCAGGGCAGAGATAGGGTCATTCAAAGTCACAGGTGCTTGGAAATTATTCCATTTAGGGTGGTTTTTCTCATCTGGGCTGTACTCATGATCATTTCTGTTTTTTTGTAACTTAGAATAATTTTACTATCTCTCAGTTCTGGGCACTGCGCTTCAACAAGGTTGTGCTAAAGTTCAAGAGGGTCCAGAGATGGGCCATCCACATGATCAGGGACTTGCATGGCAAGCCATACGAGGAGAGGCTGAGGGATCTTGGATTCTTCAGCCTAAAGAAAAGAAGGCTGAGAGGGGACCTCAGCAGTAAGATTGAGGCTTACTGTTCACCAGGGTGCCCTGGGGAAAAACTAGAAACAATGGTCACAGACTCCTGGAAGATAGTTTCAGGCTGCACATTAGGAGTAACTTCTTCACAACTAGGGTGTCCAGACTAGGGAACAAGCTCCCCCTAGAGGTGGTGCAATCATCTACCCTAGAGGTCTTCAAGAGAAGACTGGATGGTCACCTGGCTGGGGTTGCCTGACTCCAGATGTCTTTCCTGCTCATGCAGGGGGCTGGACCCGATGATCCTTTGGGTCCCCTTCCAGCCCTATGATTCTATGATTCATATGAACTGATGCATCCTAAGAAGAGGTCCAGTCCTACATACTTTGAACATAGGAAATGCAGCTCAGCATTCAATTTAATCTCAGATGGAGACTTGCAAAAGTGCCATTAGGCAAATTCTACTTGAGGGTTGACAGACTGAGCAATTGTTTAATCTAAATTGTGTCACTGAAGAAACTTAATAATGTAACTTGGCTCTTGTTGAGTTTGCACGTCTATGGAAATCTCATGTATCTCATGTATTCAGATGGAGAAGGGCACTTCCTGAATCCTAATGACATATACTCCAAGTGACAGCTGCCTGAGTATAATTACTCATGATGAACAATTTTTGCAATGGATTTATTTACTCTTTGTAATCAGAATATCTCTTATGATGCTGTTTTCCTTAAAAAAAAGAAAAAAAGAAAGGTTTCCTTAAATTAGCAGAAAGACTAAGCAGAACCTTGTCTCTACAAGATGCATGTTTTTATGCCAGTTGTCATAAGATCTATATTAGTGACCTGTCTTTAGTCCTTAAAATTCTCCACTTGCTCACCACTGCTTACTCTGTTCTTACTCCTGCTGTTGCTTCTCTGGTACAGAAATGGGCCAACCTGTGGTCAGAGATTTTATTTACCAAAAAATTCAGATTTGGGTTAAAGGTACCAAATATATATCGAATTGTTTCATCCCCTCCAAAAATTAATATAAAAATTTAAGGAAGTTAAAGTTAAAAATATGGAAAATATAATTTTGAAATGACAATTTTTTAAAAAAGAATTTCACTTAAATTTAATTTAAAAGGGGAACTCCTCTTGGGAAACTATTTTGTGTCATGTTGCACAAAGTGGGTTCTTCAATCCAAAATAAATATTTTTGCATTTTTTTTCAGTGGGAAATGAATACATTAAAAATCCAGTCCACTACCTAAACACCAAACATCTATTATTCACATACTCTACTTGAGTAGCACTCATTTGCTGTAGCTTTTGAAGTGAAATGGACAACTGATTTTGGTAAGTTTCACTCTGCTGTGGGTTGTGGAGGGCAGAGTAACTGTGGAGTAGCAAAATAAAACTGGCTAAAGCCACTTGCTTTTGCTTCAAGTATTGGTTATGCTACATGAGTAGGAGGGAGAGATGATGACATACCACAAAAGAAGATGGAGCTGAAGAAAGAGAAATTAAAGCACAAAGAAGTAGTTCATATGCTTATTTGCACATAAAAATGATAACTAAAATAATTCTTTTGTCTTTTCTAAAATAACTATGAATAACAGCAGAGTCATGAATGTCATGATCTATTTACTCCATGATGGAAAAATGTATGCCAGAATTTAACAAAATTGAGGGTGCCTTTGTGATGACAAAATTTATCAAGACAGTTGAAAAAGTGTTCCTTCTGGACATGATTATTATCAGGTTTCTTAAAAAAGAGCCAGAGCATTTAACTTCATTTTTCCATACTAGCAGTAAGATAGCTCACAATCAACTTCACAGACCCTACATACTACTACATATCTCATTGTCTTGTTGCATTTACACAAGGAAATAAATAAATTCAACGTGTACATCTAGAGCCTTGTTTTTCTTTTATTTACTTGAATTCAGAAAAAGTCATATGGAGATTAACACTGGGAGGCAGTACAAGGACCAAACAAAAACTTAAAAGACAATTATACTGCTAATGATGACACTCCTGTATAATACTGAAATTGCATGGTTGTAAATGCTTCCTGCCAAATTTTCTTTTTTTTTATAAAACACTTTTGTCTTCAGCTAAAAGCATTACTGTATTTTTCATCTATTCTGTATTCCATTGTAACCAGACTTTTAAAAAAAATTATAGAAATCTTGGGCTTTGAGTGTATCTCTGAAGTATAGAAAGCAGTATATAATGCCAAACCATAACACTTCCATTCCTATATCCATGTAGATATGTACTGGTGAGTTCTGGTAAGTTTTTCTTCTCAAGAAGGCATGCTGGATGAAATTCTGGCCCCATTGAAACAAGAGAACTTTGGACAGCTATTGTTGTGATTTTTGTTTGGAGTGTCTCTCTTTATTATTACTGAAGTCCAAAAGAAAACGTACCTTTTGGAGGTGGGCAGAGGATAAGCAGGCAGGTAGGGATTGTCCCAGTAACACTGAAACTAGATAAAAGAAACTTCAGTGTTGGATGGGACACTGGAACATCTATCAAAACTAGGGCTTTCTTGTTAAGTGACCATACAGTCACCCTAATCTACATTCTATATAGGCCTCTCCTACCTGGGAAATAGCCATTTCCAGGCCACTAAGAAAGGACATTTCAGTGGAGATGAACTATTTGAAACAACAGCTTGATCATACCTATGTTTTCTCACCATGATTGACATCTATACGCCCTCTGCTTTTCTTTGTATGCTCTTAAGTAGTTGCTTCTGAGTTGTCACTCTTTTGTTATCAACCACTTTTTCTTTAGGAGATAAACTCCAATGGTTATAGCCTAGTGTATCAGAGATGCAGATATTAGAATTTTTCTGTTCCCTTTGGCTTTATAGTCTTTCCCTCAAAGTTCCTATTTTGACCCATTTGTTTCTGTAGATGTTTCTGCATCTCCAACACAAAAATTTGGAGGAAGAAGTTAGTTCTTTTGACCACTCTTTTTCTGTTATTTTAGCATTTATTGGCATATTTTTCTTTATTTCACAAGAGTTAATAATTTATCTGACATTTTTGGGTGCCTATACATGTGCTCCAATGCGTTCTGATTAGAACGTGCCAGAGCAGACTCAATCAATTAATCAAGTCTGCCAGAGCGTTCTGATTAAAATGCTCCAGAGTGCCGCATCCTCTCCTGTATTCAGTGTCCCTGTGTTTCAAAACGGCATGAGGGGCTTTAACTAAAGTTCATCAAACCACCCCTGCCACCATTTTGAAACACTGGATGCTGAATACACAAGACACTGTGGCATTTTAATTAGAGTGGCTCCCAAGAGAGCCTCCTCTCATGAATGTAGACCATGTGTATAGGCACCCTTAATGTTCTTTCTTTCATTTTTCTGCTCTGGTCTTATGGAAACTTCATCTTGGAAATTGACCCAGTTACTGCAATTCTTGGTGCTAGAATTTTTACTAGGTTCTTCTCCCTTTCCTTCTTTTAAAGAGGTCCAGTTATTCAACAGTTCCAAACTACTGAACCAGAAAAACAGTGATATCCCTCTCTGATTTACATTTCAATTTTCCTTTTATTTCCTGACAGCTATTTTGCCAAATGTGCCATGTGTTCACTTCCTGTAGGATTGGTAGGTGATGTGCAATGCTCCTCTAAAACAGGAATTGCTATTAAAATTTTAGGATGCAAATTCATGAAGAAACTAGACACCGTTTCAGGTAAGGCAAGACTATGAAGGTGTTACTTGGTAGGGAGGAGTTGGGATGATGAGATGATTTGGTAGTAGATAAATAGGGAGATGCTTTGGTAGAATTTCGAACTGTTTCTTTATAATGTTATGAAACAATGAGACACAGAACTTCCATGATCATTTGGCTGACTTATTCCGTTGTTTTACAATAATTATGCCCACTTCTCTAGATCGTGGCCTTTGCCTTTCAGCTTCAATTTCTGCTACAGTTTTGCAACCACCTTTACTTCCTTTTGAGAAAAAGAAATTGTACTATCACCTTCTGAAGAAAACACAGAACATTAGCAGCACAAATATTTTTACTGTAGTCGTTTCTAAAAATGGCGCTAAATGCTAGCTAGTTACTGTTAACAACAGATGCTGATGGAATTTACATGTTAAAGACTAGATACTGTACTTAACACTTGTAGATACCTTCACCATTGTGTGAGTAATAATTAAGTAGCTAGAGTGCAAGTCATTCCTATTCAGACCAAATACGGACAAAATTTTATTGCTGATTTCTGGTATGACTAACACTTTGACAGCCCTGCTTTTTAGCCAGTGGACTTATTTGCAGTGGACAGAGCCCTGTAGTGCACTTATAAAGTAACTGACTGGTTAGGCACATGGACTGAATATAGGTGTACTTGGGGTATGCCAGTGCTCCTGCTGGGACTAAAACCAGAGGTTCCTGGGTAGAGGATCTTGGCCCTCCACTCAGGATTATACCAATCGCCATACTTGTAGTCAAGAAGGAATTTTTCCCCATGGTCAGACTGGTATGGACTGTGAGAGTTTTTGCCTCCCTATGTTGAAGAGACTATGGCCCCCTACCTGGGATCTCTTGAGTGTATATTAACAAATTTTTATAGAAGAAGGATGTTGACTGCCATGGTCCCCCTGCTTTATCTGTTGGAGGTTAGGGCATTATGTCTTGTGTTGTGTCCAGGTTGACAGTACTTTTATGAAAAGTTTAGATTATGGATTTGTATAGGATGATTTTGATAGGGATGATCCTGCCTCAGGCACTGAATTGGACTAGATGACTTCTGGCGGTCCCTTCCAACCCTACTTCTCTATGATTCTACAGTATATGCATCTGATCATTTAGGGAACACACAAAAATACAAATTATGAAATATGATTTATTACATTATACTAGTATATCATTAAATGCCTCTGTGTGGGTGCATCTACATGAGGTGATTACTGTGCATTAGCCTAATAACACTGTGCAGTAGCATGGCAGTTAAAAACCATGCTAATGGGACTGCACAGTGTTATTAGGCTAACGCGCAGCAGGCGTCACAAAATAACCGTGTGCTGGTGCTACTGTGCAGTAACTCTAGTTACTGCACATTTAGTTACTACTTTATTAAGCAAATACTGAACTAAATGTGCAATATCTAAGGTGCATTCATGAATGTGTAGATGCACCCAGTGTGAGGAATCTGTCATCTGGGCCGGCGCCTTATCGCTTGCAAATCAGGAGCAATGGAGAGTCATTAGTATGAAATTCTCCCATTTAAATATGAGAACTGTAGGACAATGGGGTGGCGGGAATCTAGGAGATCCAGTTTGATCCAATTTGTCTGCAAGGGAAGGAACAGTGGAATTTCCTTTAGAAAGAGGGCAAAACCAAAAAAAAGTTACTTGGAGAGAGGGAAGAACTGAAGACAGGTTTAGGTGAGGTCCTGATGGTGGTAGGAATAAACATCCCTGAAATTCAGAGATTTGGAGGAGGAGCCATGAGCTAAAGGAGCATGGCTTCACAGAGAGGACTTGGAACTCTAGAAAGACACTTAGCAAAATTCCAAACCACATATTTACTTGATTATAAGACAAGGTTTTCCCTCTCATGCAACATGGGGAAAATCAAGCCTCTTCTTTTGATTGCATATGACTTATCTGAAACCAGAAAATGCACATAGCCAGCAAACAGAAACTGCCTGAGCTCCCTTCAGCATGCAAGTTTCTTGGCCAGCCAGTACAGGGCCACTCCAAGCTGCTGCAGTGTGAGCTGAGTTGCTTTGGCGCTGTCTGGATGGAAACCCCATATGCAGCTCAAAATGACCTGGCAGATGTTGACCAGGCACTGTCCCCATAGTGTATAAGGTTTCCAGTCAGCAAATGCTGGGTCACTGAGATGCTGCCCCAGTGGCCAGTGCTGGAGCAACTCTTCATAGACTGGCAGCCCGGCTGGGTCCCTTGCTGTGTGCCAGGTTGCTCCAGCACCTGCCACTGGGGCAGCAACTCAGAGTAACTCAGCTCATGCTGGTCAGAACTGCATGCAAGGATCCTAGCCAGTGCATGCTGAGTTGCCTTAGCACCCACCAGACCAGCAGCAACTGGCAGCGACCTGCTCACCTACTTGCCAGGCACCCAGCATCCTGTGAGGAGAGGCTAGCCAGGCACGCAGAAGGGGGGACTCTGCAGGGGCCAGCCAGCACACAGGGAGGAAGGATCCTGCCCAGTAGGGAGGGACCCGGGAAGAACTGGCCAGCACTCAAGGAGGAGGGACCCCCAGGGGCCAGCCAAGCAACCTGCATGCTGCAGGGAGGGATCTGACTGCAGTGACAAAGGATCCAGCATGCAGCAAGGGACCCGATGCATGGCGAGGCTCCAGGCAGCAGTAGGGAGGGATCCAGTATGCAGTGAGATTCCTAGCAGTGGCAGCAAGGGATCCAGCACATAGCAAGGCTCTCAGCAGTGGTGGCAAGGGAGGTGAGGTGAGGAACCTGGAATCAATGACAAGGGAACCAGAAAGTGGATGCTGATGAGGGATCCAGCATGCGACAAGGGACACAGAAGCAGTGACAAGGGATCCAACATGAGCACACCAGTGAAAGATCTAGCACAGACCGGCTCCAGTCAGTGGTGGCGAGGGAAGCAGCAGACAATGAGGCACTTGACAGCAGTGAGGCAAGTGGCAGCAAAGCACCCAATGGAGGGGTAGGTGGCAGGGGAGCACCCTGGGGGGAAATGCAGGGTAAGCAGCAGGTTACAGGCCCTGATCAACACTGACTGGCCAAAATTTAAAACCATAGAAACCCCTGGTAAATTCTGTGGGATGAGAGGTGGCAGGAAAACCCCCAAGACAGGCCATGTAGAAAAAAAGAGGAAGTAGCAGTACAAATGTGAAGATACCATAAGACATAAGGTACAGCTATGATATAAACTTTAAAATTAAGGTTATAAATTATGTTGAAAATACACATAATTGTGAGGTGGGAAGAAAGTATAATGGGTATCAAAGGAGATGATTAAAAGGAAAAACTTGAGACTGCTAAGTCCACAAAGAAAACATTTGGGAGTACAAAACAAAGTCACTTTCCAGAAATTAATAAATAAGTTCTCAAGTATGTTCAAGAAAAAATAAAGAAGGGAATGACAATCACCCACAAAGTGCTTAGACTCAAGGCATTAGAAATAGCGAAGGAATTCAACATTCCACTTCAAAAATTCAAAGCAAGTAGTGGGTGATATAGCTAAATGATGCAATGTAGTGGCTTAGCCCTGAGATGAAGAACATCACTTGCACAAAAATTACCATGAGACTGCAGTGAAAAAGTTTTATAGAATTCTAGCAGTACGTTATTGGGCTACACAAAACTCTGGAGTACCTGGCCCTGCTGGGCCAGACAGGTAATGCTGATGAGACACACTAAGCAATGGCACTATCCAAGAGAAAGGTGCAAAATCCATAATTATGAGAAATACGGGAAAAGAAAAGTCGTGAATTATTGTGATGTTAACAGTATTGGAAGATAGGAGAAAATTGCCATCCTATGTAATTTTGAAACACAAAACTCTGCCAAAAAAAAAAGTTGCCACGAGGAATAGTGGTTAGATGCCAGGAACAAGGATAGATGTCAAGTGAACTGATGAATGACTGGTTAGATGTTGTGTGGAAATGGAGACCTGGAACCTTGCTAAAGAAAATTGGAATGTTAGTGTTATAATCATCCAGAAGGCATTTAAGACCAGATGTGAAAGCACAAATTAGGTCAATGAATTGTGATAGACTCCAAGTACTGGATATCATAGCGAATAAGCCCTTTAAGGACTGTTTATGGTGTCAGTACTCAGACTGGCTCTTGGCAGGGAACCACACACTTGCACCTGGTGGGAAGATTAAGAAGCCAACCGTAGCACTGCCTTGCCAATAGATTCTGACTTCTTGGGGAAGGATAACTTTAGAATCCATTATTAAAGGCTCCAGGAAGCACTTTATATCCAATGCCATGGATTAAACTGAAGACGATGTTTTGCAGAAGGGAGAAGATGAGAACAGTTGAAAGAGAAGATGAGAACAGTAAAGAGTGCAAGAGTGAGGATTCATGTGAGAGTGACCAGTCCTAAGTTGTAGGATCTAAGAAAGGTGTAGTACTCACCAGGTTCTGGACAGAACCTAATATAAATTAAGCTAAATTAATGTCTGAATTTAATTGAAGCTAATGTTGAATTGATGACTTACTGGTATTGCCATAGTTTTGTCAGTTGGTCTGTTTATAAAAATATTACAGAATTAATTTTTTTGCTTGTGTGGAGTCTAATTACTGGATGGGTCATCTTAAATTCAGAGTCATCTTAGTTTCAAGTAAATAAAGTATTCTAGAACAAGGAAGGACAGATAGATATTTCTTTTATTTTGCCTCCATCTATATCTCTTGTGCTGTGTCTAGTAAAAAGTGATTGTTTTCAGAAATTCTTTTGCAAAGTCTATGTCTATGTTCTTCAACTGGCATGAATCCCTGAAGGAATAAACTATGCACCTATGTGAATGGGGCTCTGGAAAAAAAATATTAGATTTTCCTGGGTGTGACCCAAGATTGTGGGATCTGGGACACCTTTTGCTCAGAAGTGTGCTAGAGAAACCAAAGACATGTGAGCCTGCCCAGAGAAAGGTGTCTTAAAATGGTCATCATAGGATTAACTGGGTTACCTAGATTATTATGCTCACTCTTTACCATATTTCTCATTTAACCATTAGGAGTTCCTCCTACCCCATCACTTGGCTGTGCTACAGATGAATAAAGCAGTTATTTTCTTGCCTGCAGTTCTATAAATAATATGTTATCTTGTTGTACTCAGTGGTCCCTTTGTAAAACTGGCAATGAGGAAAGCAGAAGGGCAAATTATGAGAAAAATGAGGTATTTAATACAGAACATGAAGTTTGGCAGCCATGTTTGAAAAATTCAGTAACTC
>NW_017729005.1:3004377-3006517 GCF_001723915.1 Gavialis gangeticus | reverse complement strand
TCTTTACCATATTTCTCATTTAACCATTAGGAGTTCCTCCTACCCCATCACTTGGCTGTGCTACAGATGAATAAAGCAGTTATTTTCTTGCCTGCAGTTCTATAAATAATATGTTATCTTGTTGTACTCAGTGGTCCCTTTGTAAAACTGGCAATGAGGAAAGCAGAAGGGCAAATTATGAGAAAAATGAGGTATTTAATACAGAACATGAAGTTTGGCAGCCATGTTTGAAAAATTCAGTAACTCATCTCTTAAAAATTGAGATTATAGATAAATATAACCAGATCTTTGATTCTGCAACATCTGTTCAGTAAAACCAAGCTAAAGGGGTTTATTACAACCTCAGAAACAAGAGTAGAAAAATTTAGACTGATTCCAAAAGATCATAAGAAAACACTACACACCCTAGTGAGGCTATTGTAGGTGGTTTCAGGTGCTAATGTAGGGTAAGGATGCATGGTGAAACTAAGTGTTTATGTGGTAAACATTTTTAAAAAATTAGGGCCTCAAAAGACTGTTGTAACTTCACAACACCTAACTGCTTACTGGGTTAGGTAGGGTAGCGTACATGAGATGCTAAATGCGCAGTAGCGTGTCACAGCAGACACTGTGTTAATACGCTACTGTGCAGTATTTTTAGGCTACTGCAGCACTAATAAGGCATTTACCAGCACTACTGCACAGTAACTCCAGTTACTGTGCATTGATTTAGTACTTGATTATACAAGTACTAAACTTAAGGTGCAATAACTATGGTGCATTAATGCATATGTAGACATGCCCACTGGAACCTACAATCCTGATTTAGGCTTCTGGGCTCCTTGTGCAATGCCTGGGGAGAGTTAAGTGCCCAAGAATAGTATCCTCAAAAGCTAATACCACATAGAGAGTAACCTCAGCTAGCCAACAAGAAATGCTGAGAAGAGGCATGTGTCTATATTGTGCTATACGGACATGACATTAGGGTAAGAAATTTACTGCGGAGAATGCTCACATGGGTCTATACCAGCCCAAAAGGTTTTTGTGTAGAACACTGCTAGCAATTTTAATTTTCCAGAGACCAGGAGATTCTGGAAAAGTTGGTCCTGGAGATGGCTCCAGCTGCTGTAGAGGCACTGCCCCGTGAGAAAGGAGAGCCCCTGTTCATTTAAAAGATTGTATCTAGACCAGTGAATCTCAACCAGGGTGCCTTGGAATTCTTTCAAGCTTGCTGCAGGAGCCACACAATGCTAGCTTTGTTAGGTGTACAAATATGATTCACAAGATAAACCCATATATTTGAAATAGGAATCCATAGTGTTAAAAACATTTGACCTGATGTGGTCTTTCTGAGTTCTTTGCAACAAAATAATTGCTATATTATTTTTCTGTATTAAAAAAGGGTGACAATTAAGAGTTGGTAATTTCTGAAGGGTGCCTTGAGTCTAAAAAGGTTGATAACCACTGATCTGGATTCAAAATTAGCAAAGGAGTCATATAGAAAAGTGACCACAGGGGATCAGCTGAGTTATGTTGGGTAGTATAAAGTGGAGCACAGCATATTTACCATTTGTTTAGTAAATGGGAGTTGTCTCTATCCCAGTTGTGAATATAACTGAATAAAGTAGCAAGTTCCCAGCCTGCAATTTGGAGAGTAAAGCTTTATTTTTTTTATTGTATGTTCATAGAACTGAAAAAAGAGAGAGGGGAGGAGGATGCCTATGAGTATGCAGAGGCTAGCATGTAAATCCAAACAAACCAGTCTCACGAGTACTCAAGAGAGAGAACTTAACCCAGGCTATGGCAATTCTTTATCAGGTGGGATACCAGGATCTGTACTGATTTTGTAAAATTCAAGTTGACTTTGAAGAAAACTGACAATTCTAGGAAAAAAAATTACTATGCCTAGGGAATAAAAGCAATCAGTAGAACTGTGTCCTGATCTTTTTTTTCTGGGGGAGAGATAGTAAGTTAGCTAAAAAATCAATTTCCATCTGCCTGAAACTACACATGTATTTGGTCAACTTTGTCAAAGGGCTTCAGCTGCAAAAAGTTGGTAGATTTTCAAAACTGGAAGTGGAGGATTTGCCATCCTTTTTTATATATCCAAGAGCCCATGAATGACTGGTGCCTCCCGAGAGGGGGGGGGGGGGGCCCCCGG
>NW_017729005.1:2997749-3004216 GCF_001723915.1 Gavialis gangeticus | reverse complement strand
GGGGGGGGGGGGGGGGGCACCCTGGCAGTGAGCGGGGACCACCTGAAGCCACCGGTGTCAGTGTCTGCAGTGGTGAGTGGGGACCACCAACAGCTGCCACCAGTAGTGTCGGCAGTGGGGAGTGGCAAGCAGGGAGCACCTGCAGCCACCACTGGCCATGTTGGCAGCAAGGGGTGGGGGGTGCAGGCAGAGACCACTCGCAGAAGCTGGCAGTGGCTTCAACAGCAGCCAAACTGTGGGGGGGAGGGGCATGTACCTCTTCTGTGTCTCCCCTACACATCGCCTATGCAAGAGCCTGTCATCCAGGCTGTGGGAGACTCCAGTTCAATGCCTGAAGGGACATGAACCACATTTCCCACCTCTTAGGAAAGCTCTCAGTGAGTGTGCCTACATGTGTGCTTTATTGCATAGTAAACTAATTTACTGCACAGTAAAGCATGACTATTGGGCTAGTGTAGACTAATTTACAGTACCATCAGATAGTCCTATCAGCACAGGTACTATCCAATGATGGAGTAAATTACTGAGCTTAAACATGTATGTAGAAAGTAACATTGGGATTTGTCTGGCTCAAATTGCACTGGAGTTTATTCAGTCACATTCATTGCATGTGTAGACATGCCCAGTCTCTCCTACTTAGGTTCTTTCAATATGTATAAAATACTGAGTCATTGAGAGAGGTTAGGATATATCTGAGAGGTCAGAAACCCAAATTCCAAACCATTCTTTGCTGGAGTCTGAGTAGGGGTTTAAATTAAAGTCTCCTACTGCAAGTGGCATAAACACTAGACTAGAGAATATTCTGAGCTGGGTCTTTGTGGGCAGTTAATGCACAGAAAGCTTACTGAGTGTGTAAAATACTGTGCAGTAAGCTTTCCCTTGGAGCGTGTATATATGTACACCTGTCTGGAGCAAATTCCACCCTCCTCTCCCCCCACCCCCCCAGCAACCAGAACAGTTCAGGTCAGAGCTATTTCTTCCCTGCTCTGCTCCCATACAACAGCCAGGGGGAGCTCTAGGCTCACCTGGGTGCCAGTGCCGGGCTGGCAGGGGGCACTAGGGTCAGGCCTGCCCTCTAGGGGCAGCGGGGAAGGGGGGCTGTTCCATTCCCAGGACATGTGTTTCCCAGCGTCCTGCCCCAATTGGCAGGTGAGTTCCTGGCTGTGCAGGAAATCCAGGAACTTGCTGCCAGCTGCTCCACTGGCAGGACAGCTCCCAGCCAGCCCCCTGCTGGGTAGAGATTCCTTGCCCAGCTCAGGGCTTGCTGCTAGCTGCTCCACCAGTGAGAAAGCTCTGAGCCAGCTTTAGGCTGGGCAGGGATTTTCCACCCAGCTGGGAGTTCGCTGGCAGCTGCCCTGCAAGCAGGCCAGCTGCCAGTTAGCTCCCAGCTCAGCGAGGAAGCAGAGCGCTCCCCAGGCTCTGTGCTGCTCAGCTCCTGGCTCCTGGCTCCTGGCTCCTGTGGGGAGCTGGGAGCCATACAGTACTGGGATGGGGGGAGGAGGGAGGGAGAGGGCAACCCCATCCCAGTTCTGATTGGCTTCTGGGAGGCAGCCAGGAACTGAGCAGCACCAGGCCCAGGCCCCCTGCTGGTGTGACTGACCAGCAGCAAATTTGGTCTTGGTCACCATCTACACAAGCACTAATGCACAGTTAATCTAGTACCTGTATTTACAGGTACTAGCTAACTACACAGTCGACTAATTTACTGCACAGTAGCCGCTGTGTATAGTTATATGGTGATGTTTTTTCTGTGCAATAGATTAGTCTACTGAGTAGTAAAGTGGCTCATGTAGACACAGCCAGTCAGTTTATTCTCTTGGAGCTTTGTCACCATTTGTATAAAACTTAAATAGACACTGAAACAAGGAGTAAGAATGATTTTTTAGCCTGGTATTTTAGCTGCTTTCTTGGGAGGTGGACAACTGGATTCAAGTCCCTGCATTAACATTTAGTTATTTATACAATTTAGTACAATTGCAGGAGTAGGGGCGCTTGAGAACCCTACAACCCTGGGATCCCATAAAATGCAATGATTAGACCAGTAGTGTAACTAGGGACGGGTGAGTGGGGCACTAGTTCCAGGCACTGACTTTGAGGGGATGCAAGATAGACGGCTGCTGCTGCCAGGATGCAAAAACTGCTTCTAACACCTCTGAGTTAAACAAAGGCACATCCTGGGTGAATATACTAGCTGCTGAGCTAGAGAATAAAATGGGAGACTACGTCTTCTTCCTCATTTGTGACTTTAGCCCTTTGTTTCCCTTGTATTTGTTCTAAGTGCCCCAAATGTTCTATTTGGGCTTGTACAAGCTGCTTTGTGCTGAATGACATTTTCCTATTTTTTCATTTCCGTGAGGAAAAAAAATTATTAAATTCAATTTGATCTACACATTTTTTTTCTATTTGATTGGTGAACTGAAAAATCGGGTATTCACACAATCATAATCCTGCATTAATTCAACTAAAATAGTTTACCACTTCTCTTTCTACATAGTCCATGGGCAGTCTCCACACATGGTGTTTTGAACATTTAAAAACTTTTAAACACTAAACTTTACAACCTTTAAAAACTAAATTTGTGCAAAGGAAGAGGGGAAAAAAGTTTAATCAGCACATGGAGTCTCTTTCTGGGTTTAAGAATGATAACATCTATTTCCTCTTATTGGGCCAAATCACTTTATTTACACCAGCAGGGTTTCACCAGTGTAATTGAGAGGAAAAAATTGTCCCTACTGTGGCAAAGAAAAATAAAACAAGGCTCAGTGAAAGAATGGTACTTGCAAGATAGAGATTTTCCCACTGAGTAAATTGTTTGTAGAAATCACATGATTCATTGTAATTGTCCCCAAGTTAGCTCTCTCCACTATGGGTTTATGTTGTAGCAAATCATCCTAGCAGGCGAGTGAGCCTCACAAGAAATGGTTAGCTAAGTAATCATTATACCTCCTAACTGTTGCTCATTAGCCAGAGCTATGTTGATTTAAACTTCTTAACAAAGACCTTATTCTACAGCTGTCTAAATTTGCACCTGTAAGAATTTGTCAGGGAAAAAAAAATCTTTCTCCCGTTCCCTCAAAGATTGTTTTAAAGCCACAAGAGCAAGAAAAAGTCAGAGCAAAAGTTTTTATGGCAAGTGAAAAGCTTTAATTTGAGTCTGTTTTGTCCATCTCCAGCATCTTGAACGTCTTGACAAAATGCCCTCAACTCTTATTACCAGGCCTGGCAGCTATGATAAGTTTATATTCTATTGTTGTCAGAACATGAAACCCAACTGGCTTTCACTTTCATAGAGTTACTCCATTACGTTATATTTGTGCAACTGGAAGCGGAATATTACCTATCTATCAATCAATCTCTTGATCGATTGATCAATAGATAGATATAAGAAACAGGCTGTTTCATTGTTGCTAGTGCTAGGGACAAAAATTACACTTAAACCAGCATAAGTGATTAGAAACTGGTTCAAATCTGTAAGATAACAGAAGTTCCATGCACATAAACCATTTTCAAAATGGCTGACTCCAGTTTAAGGTAAACCTGGATGGATGTAGTATCAGACTTAACTGATTTAGGTTAAATCAGTTTATTGAACTTCTGTCCTAGATCTCCTCCAGGTTCAAGCTGACTCATAATCCCACAGCATCCTAGGATGCTTTGCACCTCCTTTGCAAACCCCACCTTTCAGGGTAGGTGGGCAAGCCTTGGCCCAAACTATCTGCTCCAGCCAAGCAGGGAGGTGTGCTCTAGTGTCCCCCAGCTTCTGGCCTGGGTTACTGCAGGCATGTGGCTGCATTTTCAGAATCAAAAGTAAATGCCTGTTCACTTGCTTATTGGTTCAATCTAAACTGTTTAGACTAAGATGTGAAGATTGAATTGTTTCAGCCTCAGGCTTTTTGACTGTCTGTACTTAGCCCAAAGGACCCTAATCTAAGCCCAAAGAGTGTTTAACAGTGGTCAGGAAACTGAGGGAGGGAATGTGTATAGGCATATATATAAGTTTGTCTTGAACCAGCTAAAGTAAGGAGTGGTTAGTTTTTGAAACACTTTCAAAGCTGGTCACATTTCCATGAGGTAATGGTAAAACCAGAAGAGCTGCAAGATTGGAGTTGTGGAAAAAGGTGCTAGGCTTCTGGGGAGTTGCATCTTGAGCGTGGTCAGATAGGCTTTGATATCCATTTATGTGGAAAAAGTAACAGACAATGTTCAGGTGGGCGAGAGCTGTAACAATAACATACTGTGCTACAACACAAATTGAATCTAGCCACAGGATGGTATGCAACTTCTTCATAGGTAATTGGCAGAAGTAAATCACTTTGCTTTGTGTTTTAAGAATACCGTAAGAACAATTCCGCCTGTTGCTGATCAGAAAAGTAAGGAATTATTCATACAATATTTAAATTGTTTTTTTTGAGATGGAGTCTCTTTACCTCCTTCCCATCCCCCGCTGCATATTCAGAGGAGCCTGCTATCAAAACACTTGCCTAAAGCCTACAGTTGGACATTTCCCAGTAACTGTTAGCTGCAGTGTGGTCTCCTAGAACATACTTGTAATGAAACAATAATTTGTGGCATGTTTATGAATTGCTGCTAAGAAGCACTTTAGCATGTGTACTGCCATTGAGTGACTGTCTCACATAAAATTCTGCTGTGCATATAATTTTTTTATATCTAGTTAAGTAAAACAATTGGTTGTTCAGAGGCTCCACACCCAGCACTACTGGAGATGACTGTTTTCCTCTGATATTTATATTCTTTGGCAATTACACAATGAATTCCTCCCCATCCTAAAGATAAAAGCAATGAATTCCAGGGAGTTACCTGGTGTCAAAAGCATGCTTGCTATAATTTACTCATAGTTTCTTGGTAACTGACTAAGCTATGGCCCATCTCTTTGTCTGTTACCTGTTGTATAGAATCGGGCAGTGAAACTGAAAATCTACAAGTAGAGTATTCTTGTTCCTCCTGAGTTGGACCTACCCTATAAACTGAAATTGTTAATCAAGGCAGCTTGGCTTTAATTGGCATGGAGCCTGAACACAGCAGTAACACAGCTAATATGCACATGCACACAAACATATGTGTGCACGGGCACGCACACACACATATGCCAATGTAAAGGTAAGCAGTATAAGGTGTTTCTGGAGGCCCACCAAAAATTACAGGAGTTTCATCTACTTCAGAAAAACTGATCTGCAAATCAATTCATTTACCATCTATTTTTAACTGTAGAAGATAAAGAAAACCCTAAAAGCAACTGGAAGGCTATGTTAAAAAATGAAACAAATGTAAAATTGTACCTTTTATCAGTCTTTGTTCTGAAAGTGCCACCCAACACTCAAGCCTCCCATCCTGTAGACAGCACCATCTTTCATGCAGGGACTGACAGAAATTAATGAAGGTCTCTGTTTTGGAGCATCTTCATCTAAACCCTCATTATATGAGAGTTAATTTACTGCACTTTCAGGCACTTTTAAAGCACTCTGCATCCATGCACTTCTGCCAGGGCACAATTGTAGAGCACTTTCGGGGCCTGATCTCAAAACAAAGCAACACTTCTGTCAGTGCCCTCAGAAACCTTTTCTCCAATTTTTTTGTTCCTAACCCACTGTTGTGGTTCAGTGATAGATTCCTTGTCTGCCATGTTGGAGATGGAGGTTTGATTCCTGGATGCACATATAAAACTATAGCCATTGAGGCTCCAGACCTGCTTTGGCCTTTGGATTCTGTCTCAGTGGTCTAAAGGGGGGATGAAAGATGTGGGCAGCCTCCACTCCTCCATACTCTTGCCTGAGCATATGTGTCAAAGGTTCTGGTAACCTCTCATGCACATAGAAGGATCAACAGTTGCCTACTTGCTCCTAAAGCATTCTCTAGCATAAGAAGCAGGCAAGGGAAGAACTATTATCCAAATGGCTATCATTGGTCTTACAACTTCTCTCAAAGTGTGGGGGAATCAGTAGGGTGAGACAGTTTTCATTTTTGAGCAGTACAACCAGTGACCCATGTTACTAAGTGTATGGACAGATGGAATAATTAAACTAATTTTTAATTACACCAGTTTACCACAGCTTACCATGTTGAACTAGATGTAACTGTTTTGTCTGTCCACCGCTTTACTGTAATTTTAAATTTGTTTCATCAGATTTAAAATAGGCTTTGAGATCCATAGAGTACTTTAGTCCACTGATACCATTATAGGACTGGACAGATTAAATGGTTACATGCATTTCCAAGTCATAAATTTCCTCTTCCATTGTCCAAATTACACATCCTTATGTCTATTCACAGCCTCTAAGAACTAAAGGTATGAGGGGCATCCCTAATAATGTTATGCAGTTCATGCACCTACCCTACCAGAGACCCATCCGGAAGTCCAGGCCTACCTGCCATTCTCACTGCTAATTGGCCATTCTCAGTGGGTACAAAATACCCACACCTATTGCCCATCATAAAAAATAGGGAGAAAA
>NW_017729005.1:2990737-2992749 GCF_001723915.1 Gavialis gangeticus | reverse complement strand
CCCATCCAGAAGTCCAGGCCTACCTGCCATTCTCACTGCTAATTGGCCATTCTCAGTGGGTACAAAATACCCACACCTATTGCCCATCATAAAAAATAGGGAGAAAAGGAGAGTCTTGTGGGAGCAGATTATAAATGCCTAAGTCATGTTTTAAAGATCACCTATAACTTGAGAAATGAGAAGATCGAAGATAATAATATACCTGCCAAACAGTATAATGCAGACAGTCCTTCACCTGACTGGAAGCAACAGCTGGAAGTGAGTCCTTTATTTGGTTTTTGGTGAATGGGCATGATATGTTATTTGATCTAAGAGCCCTTCCCACTATGGAGAGCAAATAATTTCAGTTTAGAAAGAATAGTGAATAGTTGGCCAAGAGTCAGCTCCTTCCCCAAACCCTTGTCTCCCATGTATTAACATTTTTTAAACTTTGGTGGGATTTTTAAACACTTTAAATAAAAGCTGGGATTTTGAACCACGTCATCATGGCTAATCACAAAATATAATGCTGAAATCTTGACCTGTTTTTAAAAAATAGTCTGAACTGCCTACTAAACTTTATAAAAAAGAGACCGTGACACCAAAGCAGGTGTGCAAATCCTTTCACAGTAACTCTCCCAATTCTCAACCTCTTTTGTAACCACCTTAAAATTAAGGTTGAGACTGGCAATGTTGTTACATCCTAAACAACTGCACCACAGTGAAAAAGGGGAAATGGCAGAGAAGAAATGCAGGGAGAAATGCAAAGCCAATTCACCTACACTATACAGCAGAGCGTAATAATTATAGAAGTACTGTACGGTATGCTTGTTTACTTGCTGCTTTATATCACAGGTTTTATAATAACCTGCAGCATTGCATTCTGCCTTAATTAAGACTGGCATACCTTTACCTAAGTAAACAGCCTAAAATGGGTGAGGAGGTGGGTGGAATAAACAAATAATTCTATATGGCACTACATTAAGTCATTGCTTCACCTGGCACTCTTGGGTTTGGGCTATACCATGAGTATTTAATCCTTAGCCCATGGACCAGATCTTGTCTGCAAAGCTGTGTCATCCAGCTCATTGGGTTCCTCAAAAGTCTGGAAATTTGGTGCCAGTGTTAGTGCTGCTCTCTTGCTGCCAAATTTCTGCACTTTTGGGAAGCTTCATGGGCTGAATAATGTGGCTCTGCATGTTGGATCGTGCCAGTGTATAGTCTGATCCTGCGTGCCTGGATATATCTGGTGCATAGCTGAATCATGCCAGTACTACTGCAGGATCAGCCTGTGAACCAACCTCACACACTGACCCTGTTGTGGCTTCTGGCTCATGGACCAACCTCAGACCTCTCATTCAGCCTGGAGGGCCAGAAGCTTGTGAGCCACTGGTATACACAACAGGGTTTTGCTGGTATAGCCATGTTGACCAACAGGTATAAACTGATCGCATCACTGAGCTAATATAATGACACTAGCAAAACCTCTGGCATAGATATATAATTTGGCTTGTGTTGCTCTGGGGGTGGCAAAGGTACCATAAACTAGAGAAACTTTGTGCGAGTCACTCTAATTTACACCTAGGCCTATACTCACCAACCTGTCATAGTTCCTCAATGCTTCACTTGCTATGCTTCCAAAAATGGACTATAGAATGGAACATAATATTTTTCCTCTTATGTGAAGAGAGAATTAAAGAGGAGAAATTGAATGACAAAAGTCATTTATGAATCTTGGTCTGTTTAAGAAGTGGTTGGGTTGGGGGGGAGGGGAGTTGTGTTTTTTGGGGGGGGTTTGCTTCCCAAAATCTGACTATGAAACCTCTTTGCTGTTTTTAGGATATACATAAAATGGCTGTGCAGCAAAACCTGATTACTAAAGAATGCTTCTGAATTGTGTGCACTCTTGCTGTTAGCTTCAGTATGCTGTTGGTAGAAACAGGGAAGTAAACAGAACAAGGATGTTAGGCCAATTTCACAGACTCAGAGTTAGGCAAAAATCAAACAGAACGTCCAGATTAATTTCAGGACCA
>NW_017729005.1:2984597-2985737 GCF_001723915.1 Gavialis gangeticus | reverse complement strand
GGGAAGTAAACAGAACAAGGATGTTAGGCCAATTTCACAGACTCAGAGTTAGGCAAAAATCAAACAGAACGTCCACTTATGGTCCTGAAATTAATCTGGATCTAATCTTTTCTAATATTTCTGTTTTGGAAGATCAAATATATCAAAAGCATGATGTAACTGATTTAGGATAACTGAACTCGTAGAATTAATTTAGCCACATGTAAAGCTCCTCCATTTTAAAAAGACCATGCTAAACCAATACAAATATATTGTCATTTCTGTGATTCCCAGTGAACTTAATATGTATTCTTTAATATTAGAGGATTGTTGCCCTTTAAGCCAGGAGCAAAACTTGTTGCCCTTTAAGCCAGGAGCAAAACTTTACTGACTTTAATGGGAGTAGGACCAGGGAGCAAGAGCTTGAGATTCTGTAGAGATGTCTGGCTGTGGGGAAAAAAAAAAGAGTAAAACTCAGGGAAATCCCTCTTTCACCAGGGAGAATATGGAGTTCAAAATGTTGAGCATGGTTGTGTTACTGTGGATAGGAAGACCTACTGGGTGCTAAAAGGAAAAGCTTCATATGGAGGTAGTATGTAATTGGAGGAAAAGAGAAGTAAGCCCAGTTAACATAGTGAAAGGCAAGTGACAGAACAGGGCCCTCCAGGAGCACATACAGATATCTAGGGAAGTTGGAGGTTAGATCAAGTTACCTGATCTAAGGTAAATTGGGATGGGGGGGCAAGCTGAAGGGCAAGCAGGCCCCAGGGGGGTAGGCAGGGTCTTTGGAGGGGTTGGGGGATTGCAGTAGAGCCAGAGTCTGTGGGGAGATCTGGGGCCAGGCAGCATCTGTGGGACGGGCTGGATCAGGGGATTAGGGGGGCAGATGGGGTCTATTGGGGGATTGAGGAGGCAGACAGCATCTGCAGGGGGATTGGGAGCACAGGCAGGGTCCATGCAAGGGATCAGAGAGACAGCAGGGTCTGCTAGGGGGGAGGGAAATTGCTGGGGTCTGGGAGGGTTTGGTAGGATCTGGGGGGCTTTCAGGGTCTGTGGTGAGGCTTTCTTCTCCACCCCCCTGGGACCAGGGGCTATTTTTGGCCCCCCCCAACCTCTCCATCCCCAGATGAACAACCCCCCTGGTAAACCAAGGCCCCACTT
>NW_017729005.1:2976761-2979597 GCF_001723915.1 Gavialis gangeticus | reverse complement strand
AACCAAGGCCCCCATCCTGCCTGCCTGTCCCTCCCCGCACCCCAACTTGCTCAGCTCCCAGCACTGATGAATGCTGGTAAAACCAGCATCAGGAGTGGCTTGTGGGGCGGGGGTGTTGTTCACCTGGGGGTGGGACCAGGGGGCTAAAAGTAGCCCGGTGCCTGGTGTGGAGGGACTAGGAAAAGTGCAGCCCTGAGGCTGGGACTATCAGCTGAGCTTTCCTAGCCCTAGGGCTGCACTGGGATCCAGAAGTCCAGAACAGTTAGATCAATCTAAAAATGGCCAACCCAATCTAAGTTAAGTGTTCCTGAAAAGTAGATTTAACTTAGATTGGGTTGGCCATTTTTAGACCATTCTACCTATCCTGAACATCTGTACAGTTTGCATGTACATCCACCTACCTAGTGTAAGATCCACACCTGGGCAAAATAAGTTAGATTAGGTGGCCATTTTTAACACTATATGACCTACCTTTAACCTCCCTGAATGTCAGTAGCTAGTCTAGATGGAGGTTTCTTAAAATGTATGAGATGTAAACTAGCTAAAAGTCTTGGAGAATGTCAGTCTTTCAGGTTTCCTTTTTTTTTTTTGTTAGTATTTGTCATGTTTCCTTTTTATAACCATTTCCTTTCCATAGCTACAGTAAGAGGCATGTAGCCTCTCATTATGTTTTGATGGCTATTAAAGCATTTTCAGCAGCATTAGGCAAATTTAACTATGAACAGTGACTTTATTTACCAGGAAAATGGTTTCTAGGGAAACCTTTTCTTCTTCTCTTTTGGAAAAAGAAAAGAAAAACATGCTGTTTATTAGAATGGCTCTCAGCAGAACAGCTGCAGGTGAGGGTCTGCTACTGTTGCCATTATAAACCCCCAACTCCAGGCATTTAAGTCAGCCCTTCCAAGTAAAGATGCTGGTGTTTGATGTTCACTGCTCACTGTGACAGATGTTGAACTGAAGACATTATAATCCCTTCTGTCTCTTGCTAGTAGACATTTAAAGAGATACAATCGTAAACGCAATGTTGCCTGTCTCCTGTGGCCACCCATCCTCTCTAAATCGCCTTTCAGATAGTTGAAGACTGTTATCAAATCCCATCTTGGTTTTGTCTTCTCCAGACTAATTCTCCTAATCCTTTCAGCCTTATGAGGAAAAGCGGAAACACTTTAATTGCTTTTGGGGACATATTCAGTTTGTCCCACTGTCATCTGGAGAACTGACCCTTGGGCTTTTTCTCTCCAGGGTCCCTTTCCAGTTGGAATCTCCTTCTTTGGCAGTAGCAGCTGCTCCTAGTACCTGTAACAGAGAGTCCTTGTTAGAAAGGATAAAGAAAAAAGGCTGGAAAGGCCCCCTTTGACCAGGACCTTTTGAGTCAGGAAGGGCCAGGTATAGCTGAGTAGACCACATGACTGAAGTGGGGCATTGCCTGGACAGATAAAAGAAGAGAGAGGGTCCTGATCACTGAGAGAGCTGGATGGTCCCTTCCTGAGGGAGAGAAGGCTTGGATGGACAATGTGAGTAGTCCTAGAAGGGAAGCAAGTTTCACTGCAATTTTCCTTTTGTTCCTGGTTTGTTTAGACAGCAGGCCTGTGGGGCAAAGCCTTGAGTAAAAACTCTTGTCTGTCCCCAAGGCAAAGGAAGAGCTTTTAAGCTGAGATTTTTTTTCAATTTTTTTTTTTTTTTTTGTAATGGACACCCAGGTGGATTGTTAGGGCAGCAGCACAGACTGTGATGGGCAGAAGGACCTCTTACCCTCCCCGCCCCAAATGTCCTGCCATATTTGGTGCATTGGCTGGGAAGATGTGGCAACTGGCAGGGAGTTCATTTCCCTAGCACAGATACCCAAGGGCAGAAGGGATGGATGCAGACTGAAGGCCCCAGGGCCTGGGACCCCCACAGGAGGAGACCCCAGCAGGTCTGAGTGCATGGGCTCAGGTAGTGCATGGACAGCGAAAACAAATAGAAAAGATGGCAAAACCAACAGGCAGAGGATCAGAAAGTTCTCTTTGTCAGGCAACAGATCCTACTATAGCAACTGCCCTGGGTGATTCAAAATCAGACGGACAAGGAACAGGGGCCTCCTATGCATGTTGAGTGTTTCTCTGTTGACAACATGACAAGAGACGGTGATCCTTGAGGAGGAGTTCCTTGAGATCTTTGAGAGGGCCTTGATGTGGCTGGCTGAGACCAGGCCAGCTGGGCCTTGAGGCTGAGGCCATTGCTAATTAGAGACATCCTAGCTTCTTCCAGGCCCTGAACTGGGAAGAAACCAGGTATTATAAAATGGTGAAAAGGGCCATCTTGATGTGTTTGGACAGCTCTGAAAAATGGTACCACCAAAAATTTAGGGGTAGGAAGGCTAAGATAGCACTGTGACCAAAACAGTTCTCAGTACCTTAGAAACTTGGTTTACAAATGGCTGGCCCTAGCCAAGAGAATGAAGGAAGAGATAATAAACTAAATGGTAATGGAACAATTCAGATGGGACCTAGAAGGTATGAAGTTGAGCCCAGAGACATGCCCTGACCACTTCAGAAGACGCAGTAAAGTTAGTGGAAGCCTGTGTGGCTGCCCTGGAGACATTCCCCTCCCCCCGCAAGGAAACAAGGAGGGCAAAAGAAGGAGGGTAAACCAATCACGTCCCACAAAGGTGAGAAGGGGCCCCAGCCAGGAGACAAGGGGCTAAGAATGGGAGTGAGAGGCTGTGCCACTTTGAGATCCTGCCCTGAGTTGAGGAGGGGAAGCCTACTAGCTGCCTACCCCCTCTCAGAAGTTGGGGCTGGGAAGAGTTTTTCTGCTGGTTTTCCCCTCCCAGAAGGTGACAGCAGGGGTGTGG